>NC_141062.1:6650000-6722500 GCF_041138505.1 Cibotium barometz | reverse complement strand
GTAGGGTATTGCTGACATGTACGGACAGGTACCGGCTTCAGTTTTGTTCAATCCTGAACAGTAGCAGGCGGCGCATCACCAGCTGCAGGCGGTGCTTTATCAGAGCATAGTTGGTGCATCAGTCAGGTGGTTGTAGGGAGGAAAGTACAGACAGTCTTTGTCAAGTAAAGACTGGTACGATCAGTCCCACGGGTGCAAAACCACGCATTGATTCGGTAAGCTCTGAACTTGTTCATCTTTCTATCTTTCCACTGGCTTATGTCTGCTGCAAAGTTGTGTTATCTGGCCCCTTGTGAGAGGAGGGGTATGGCAGTTTCAAAGGGTGGAAACAGAGACTGGACAGTGGATGTATATTTGAACTGAGTTGTGGAACCATGTTCATGGAATATGCCAGATGTGTGCTCAAGGCTGCCCTGCTGAATTGTCTTGGTTGATCAGAGGAAAGCACATGTGTGTGCTTTTGTGGGACACAGATCTGTGTGTGAATCCTCTGTGCTAAGAGGTCTTGAGGGCTGCCAGATTGGACATACAGGTTTATTCTCCTCGCTAGCTTTGTTGTACTCAGTTTTACATCTCATTGAATTTGATAAAGAAATACCGAAAGGGGCACCAAGCTTTGGGGCCAACAAGGTGTCGATTTCATTTCAGTTTTGGGGCATTCTAGCTCCAGTTAAATTTGTTATTTTTTTGGACTACAAGTGGAAGGGTGACTGCTAGTCTACCGCACTTTGGTTTCTACCAGAGGCCGGTTTCAAGGTTCCGTTGCCGGGACCCATCATCAACTTTCTTAAGGGGGTAAGCTCGTGGTTGACTCCAGGAAAGTCATTGCTGAAAAATTCAGCAGCATGTCAGACACAGAAGACGAATATTTTTATAATGAAGAGGAAGAGCAAGAGACCTCTCCTGAGAGAAATGAATCTGAGACATTCTTGCAGGAGAACAGGCTGCAGATGATGCACAAGATGAGGATGTAACACAGCCTAAAGATATGCCTAGTAAAGAGGAAGATGATGCTCAGATTAAAAATCGTTTGACAGGTGTAATGGATGTGTTTATGCAGCTCACACAAAGTGAGAAGTTTGCTGAATTTATGAGATCCCATTCTGAGCCTGAAAAGAAGAAGAAGAAGGTGCATTCTAAGAACCTACCTCAAGGTCATAGTGGTGCCTTCCCACAGGATCCATCTTTTGGACAGTTTCCGAACATGCAACATGCTTTTGGTGCCCAACTCACAGAGTTCTTTCTTCGGACAGCCATCTATTCCTCAGCAGTCTATACATCCAGGTTATTTTGGTGGTGGCTCTGTGTTCCAATCTATGACTGGGGGTTATCCTCAGGGAGGCTTGGGTATGCCAGGGACTTTTGGAGCTAATTTCAGCCTGGTATGCAAGGGAATAAGTATGGTGGTATGCAGTCCGGAATGCAAGGAAATATGTTTGGGGGCATGCAACCTGGAATGCAAGGAAATATGTATGGGGGCATGCAGCCCGGTATGCATAATGGTATGTTTGGAAACATGGCTGGAATGTATGGCATGCCAGGTGTGGGAATTGGTAATGTTGACCCTATGATGGGCATGAATGCGGGGGGTAGCAATCTTGTGAAGCCACTTCCTTACTATAATCTAACGCCTATGGGGTAAGGCGAAGGATTATAAGGAAGGGGGAGCTGCTGTGAAATTGGACACATTCAATGGGGCCAAAGATAAGCTAAAGGCACTTACCTTTTTACAGCAGTTTGATGCTACTTTTTCTGGTGGTAATTACACGGAGTCCTCGCAGTCTTGTGAAGCCACTTCCTTACTATAATCTAACGCCTATGGGTAAGGCGAAGGATTATAAGGAAGGGGGAGTTGCTGTGAAATTTGACACATTCAGTGGGGCCAAAGATAAGCTAAGGCACTT
The DNA here is from genome assembly GCF_041138505.1 of Cibotium barometz. Taxonomy (NCBI): domain Eukaryota; kingdom Viridiplantae; phylum Streptophyta; class Polypodiopsida; order Cyatheales; family Cibotiaceae; genus Cibotium; species Cibotium barometz. The sequence goes on along the minus strand of NC_141062.1, from coordinate 6,720,596 downwards.
ACCTTTTTACAGCAGTTTGATGCTACTTTTTCTGGTGGTAATTACACGGAGTCCTCTAAGGTGAGAAAAGCTGCAACTTTTCTCAAAGGCAATGCATTGCAGTGGTGGTCTACTCTTCTTTTGCAGGGCATAGCACCATCTACTTGGGTAGAGTTTAAGCAGGTGTTCTCTTCCGTATGGCTCACATCTACTTTTGAGGTGGATGTAATGACAGCATGACACAAGTTGGATGCATCAAAGTGTGAAAATCTTGAGGATTATAATAAGAAGTTTCGGAAACTTTACTCCAGTTACTTCTTATCATGCAGTGCTTTGTCTGAGCAGGTAGAGAAGTATTGTTGTGGGCTGCCCAAGGAAGTGCGTGACTATTGTATAAAGACTCGAGTAACAAATATGTCACAGATGATAGAGAATGCTATGACAACAAATGCGTTACTCACTGGAGTCTCATCTGGATTTAAAGCAGTAAGAACTCAAGCAAGACATCTGAAAGTCGGGGCATGCTTCGCGTGATGCAAAAGGGTCTACAGAGAAGCGGTATAAGAAGTTACCAATGCCCAAGAGAACTCCTGAGGAGAGACAGGCTTTGATGGATGCTCGGAAATGTTTTTACTGTACAGAAGAGCGACATATGTCTTTTAATTGTCCCAAGAGAAAGTCCCAAAAAGACTCTGACACCAAAGGAGAGCCAAGTCAAAGAAACCAAAACCTTCTGCAGGGTTAGTTCCTGATCTTGTTGGGGAACAGCCAGGTGGTGAAGAGACTGAGTTGTGCAGGGCATGGGACAAAGTGAGAGATCAAAATGCTTTAACATTCTTTGACACAGGTGCTAGAGCCAAACTTTATTTCACCGGATTTGGCTGGCCGATTGGGGATCCGTGCAGAGGAGATGGGGCCTTTATATGAGGGCTAACATGGCTTGTCCTGGGTATGCAGAACCCGTCACTCCTATTATTGGGAAGCTCAGGCTTCATTTGCAGGGTTATGTGGACAGCGAAGAGTTTTTCATCATGCCACTTGATGGATGTGATGTTTTGTTGGGTATGCCATGGTGCCACAGAGTACATGCGGTGGTGGATACATACAATAGGAAGATCACTTTGACTCATAGAGGGAAAGAATATGTTTTGGATGTAAAGCTAAAAGGGGAATCTGTTCCTATTGTATCAGCTTTGGCAATTTCATCAGTAATGAAAAAGCATCTTTCCGCGTACTTGATTTATGTAAAGGATGCAAAAGATGATGAGTCTAAGTCTAATTGGTCTATGTTAGATAAGGACAGGACTGATTTCTTATGTGAGTTCCAAGATTGTTTTTCCGAGTCATTGCCAGGAGAACTTCCTCCGGAAGGCCAGAAGATCATGCCATTGATCTGATTCCGGGTAGTACTACACCAAATAGACCGCCGTACCGTGTTAGTGCAGCCCAACAAGAAGAAATTATGAGTCAGGTACAGGAGCTGTTGAATAAAGGGTTAATACAGCCTAGCTCATCACCCTTTTGCTCACCTGTACTCTTAATGCAAAAGAAAGATGGTTCTTGGTGCATGTGTATTGATTACAGGGCGCTGAACAAGAATAACATCAAGAATCGATTCCCCATTCCAAGGATCGATGACATTTTGGACTGCTTACAAGGCTCCACAGTCTTTAGTCAGATTGACTTGAAAAGCGAGTATCATCAGATACGTATTAGACCCGAGGATGTGCATAAGAAAGCATTTCGAACCACGTTTGGGTTATATGAGTTCTTGGTTATGCCCTTTGGTTTGACAAATGCACCTTCCACATTTAACAGAATGATGGACAGGATTTTCCGGCCTCATAGAGCGTTTGTGGACACATTCTTTGATGATATGATTGTGCATTCACAAACTGAGGAGGAGCAAAGAAGGCATTTGGCCATTGTGTTTGCAGAACTCCGGAACCATAGGCTGGTTATTAATGGCAAGAAGAGTGAGTTCTTCTTGCAAGAGATACACTTTTGGGGCATATTTGTCTAAGCATGGAGTCCGTATGGATCCATCGAAGGTGGAAGCAATCTTAATTGGCCAGATTTGAGGACCGTGCATGATGTACGCAGCTTTTTGGGATTGTGTTCCTATTACAGGAGGTACATACGGTATTTTGCTGAAATTGCTTCGCCCCTTCATGCTCTAACAAAGAAGGCAACTCGTTTACATTGGCTGATCAGGAAATTACAGCCTTTAAAAAGCTTAAAGAAAAGCTTACTTCGGATCCAGTATTGGTGTTACAGGACCTCCGAAAGCTTTTGTTGTCCAGTGTGATGCATGTGGAAGTAGCATTGGGGCAGTTCTCATGCAAGAAGGACATGTGATAGCCTATGAGAGTCGAATATTGCAGGATGCCGAGAAGCATTTACAGGTTTATGACAAAGAGATGTTAGCTGTAATTCATGCTCTTTCTACATGGAAACACTATTTGCTTGGGGCTGATTTCACTGTGCAGACAGATCATCAAACCTTGCGTTATTTCCTCACGCAAACTAAGCTTTCAAAGAAGCATATGCGATGGGCCAACTTTTTGTCTATGTTCCACTTCCAGATTGTGGCATGTGGAGGCAAAAAGAATGTTGTGGCAGATGCTTTGTCACGCAAGCCACAGGTCTCAGCAGTTTCACTTGCTTATCATCATGAGCTTGATGAAATGAAAGAGCAGTATGCCTATGATGAGGACTTTGGCAGGTTGTATGATCAGATGTCTGAGGGTTAGCGGCATGATCGTTATACTCTCAGAGATGGGTTTTTGTTGATGCATGGTAAATTGTGTGTTACCAGGCAATTGCGACTCAAGGTTATGATTGAAAGTCATGCCCCACCGTATGCAGGTCATGGAGGTATTGACGCCACAGTAAAAGCAGTGGAGACTTTCTTTTATTGGCCAACCTTGAGAAGAGATGTTGATGCTTTTGTTAGGCAATGCATCGTATGTCAGAAGGTAAAGTTTGACCGTCAAAAGACACCAGGGTTATTACAGCCTTTACCTATTCCAGATAGACCTTGGGAGAGCATTGCCATGGATTTTATATTTGATCTTCCACGTACACAACGGGGAATGATGGCATTTGGACTATCATATGCAGGTTCAGTAAGCAGGCTCATTTCATTCCCGTGCGTAAGACGATCAAAGTTGATCATATGGTGAAGTTGTTCATGGCGAACATCTTCAAGTATCATGGCTTGCCTACGTCTATCATTAGTGACCGTGATCCACGGATGACGAGTTTGTTCTGGAGAGGGTTGTTTGACAACATGGGTACAACTCTCAAGTTTTCATCTTCGTTTCATCCACAAACAGATGGTCAATCGAAAGAGGCTAACTCTACAGTGTTAGATCTTCTTAAATGTTATGTGTCTGAGCACAAGCAACAATGGGAAAAGTATCTTTCCTTTGGTGGGATTTTGCATATAACAACATTGTCCATACCTCGACGGGCAAGGCGCCTTTTGAGATTGTGGAAGGAGGAAGAAGGTACCACCTATTTTGCATAAAAAGGATAATACCACCTATTTTGCATACAAAGGATAAGATCTTTTGAGGCTGATCAGTATGTTGGAGAGTATGGATGAAGCTTATAGGAGAGTTAAGTTGGCACTCCAGAAAACTCAGCAAAAGCAAAAGAAAGCAGCCGACCGTCACAGACGTGCATTAGAGTTTGCATTGGGTGATTGGGTTCTTTTGCGATTTGAAAGCTAGGTTCAAGAAGATGAAGGGTAAAGAGCCTTATTCCCAAAGTTGAGCATGCGCTATTATTGGCCTTTTCAGGTATTGGAAAAGATTGGTGAGGTGGCCTATCGCTTGAAGCTACCAGATCACTAGAGGATTCACAATGCATTTCATGTGAGTCTCCTTAGACCTTTCCATGGGGATGTGCCTGAGGATGTATCAGATGAGGCTCAGCCGAAAGTTGAGGAACTTGATGAGGTTCTTATTCCAGAGCGGATACTGGCACATAAGGAAAGAAAGGTACGAGGTAAAGTTTCCCGTCGCTATCTGTGAAGTTCAAGAACTATTCACTGATGGATGCGAAGTGGATGGAGGAAGGTGACTTAGCAGATTCACCTCACGTTTTGCAGCCTATCTCGATGCCTTTGAGTTGGAGCCGACTCTTGTTACGGCTCATTCAAGTTCAGCAGAGCATGGATCTGGAGCATTGTCTGATGCTCAAGAGGGGGGTAACACCTCCACTCCCTTGATACAGACAGGCTCAGATGACATCTAGAGGTCGCTTGGTGCAGCTTTTGTCTCACCCGAAGGTACTGATGGCTGACAGTATATCTGTTATGGGACTTCTATGATATATGTGTACTAGTCACATTGGATGTTATGGATGTGTATGGTTCACAATGGTATAAAACTTGGACTACTACTACACATTGGTTTGCAGTGAATGTTGTTACATGTGCATGGCTTAGAGAGACTGGGACGCTGATCTGCCATATTGTATATTTCACTTTGGATATTTTGCTATATCACCAGATTGCAATTGAGGACACTTGCATTTTTCAAGAGGGAGGTATGTCATGACCCTATGAAAATGGAACGGCACAAGTGTGGGCATGGTGGTTGCTGAGCAAAATAAATATTAAATGATTCATATTTGGGGTGCCCGGACAAAGGGAATGATGTGTGAACATCTTCAGGTGTGAAGGGGGACCAAGAACATTAATATTTTTAATGTTCTAACCATGGGTGGCACCTAGGCCTAAGTGGCCCTTAGGAAGTTTATAAACATTAAAGTAAGGGCCTTAGGATATTTTTGGAGGGAGAAACTCCACTTTTGGAGTTACACGTCTCTCTCTCTCTCTCTCTCTCTCTCTCTCTCTCTCTCTCTCTCTCTCTCGCTTGCTTGGAAGCGTGCAAGCTACATGCGTTGAGGAGAAGGGAAACGGTGAGTCGACTGGCTGCTGGTTTCCGTACAGAACAGGCCGTACCGACCTTGGTTGTACAATCACGTGGCTGCTGTACGACTGCAAGTATAGGTTTGCTGCATACAGACAGCAGGCGGCTGTTGTGCAGGCGAGTACTGTACGGTACATACTGCGCACAGACGGGTACTGTACGGCTAAACAGTTCAGACGCTGCAAGACCTCTGACACAGGCAGGTACGGCTACTGTACGTCAACTGACACAAGCGGCTGTTTGCAGGCGCAGAACTGTACAAGCTGGTACAGTCGGGTACTGCAGGCGAACACCTCTACGGACAGGTTCAGGCAATACTGGCAGAGTAAAGACGGCAGCAGATACAGGCGGTAGAATCTGCACGTACAGAACTGTACGGACAGGTACAGTAGGGTATTGCTGACCTGAACGGACAGGTACCGGCTCCAGTTCTGTTCAGTCCTAAACAGTAGCAGGCGGCGCATCACCAGCTGCAGGCGGTGCTTTATCAGAGCATAGTTGGTGCATCAGTCAGGTGGTTGCAGGGAGGAAAGTACAGACAGTCTTTGTCAAATACAGACTGGTACGATCAGTCCCACGGGTGCAAAACCACGCATTGATTTGGTAAGCTCTGAACTTGTTCATCTTTCTATCTTTCCACTGGCTTATGTCTGCTGCAAAGTTGTGTTATCTGGCCCCTTGTGAGGGGAGGGGTATGGCAATTTGAAAGGGTGGAAACAGAGACTGGACAGTCCATGTATATTTGAACTGAGTTGTGGAACCATGTTCATGGAATATGCCAGATGTGTGCTCAAGGCTGCCCTGCTGAATTGTCTTGGTTGATCAGAGGAAAGCACAGTGTGTTGCTTTTGTGGGACATAGATCTGTGTGTGAATCCTCTGTGCTAAGAGGTCTTGAGGGCTGCCAGATTGGACATACAGGTTTATTCTCCAGGCTAGCTTTGTTGTACTCAGTTTTACATCTCATTGAATTTGAATAAAGAAATACCGAAAGGGGCGCCAAGCTTTGGGGCCAACAAGTGTCGATTTCATTTCAGTTTTGGGGCATTCTAGCTCCAGTTAAATTTGTTATTTTTTTGGACTACAAGTGGAAGGGTGACTGCTAGTCTACCGCACTTTGGTTTCTACCAGAGGCCGGTTTCAGAAGGAGGCTCAAGAACCTCACCCAAAGAGTGCATAATTTTCAGAAGAAGAGCATGATACTGCTTTGGGAGGCCAGGCTAGGAAACCCAAGACTGAAATCTGATGCTCCTGCCAACGGGTCTGAATCCAAAGAGGGGAGTTTGAGAGTGAAAGAAAGGAGAGAAGGCTGGGTGGGCTGTTGAGCAGGCAAGCAGGAAAAAAAGAAAACAAAATTAGAACGGAAGGGAAGCGGGGGCAGTGAACAGCACAAGTGGAAACATGAAGCATGCAGGCTTGGGAAGGGGCAGCATGCTTGCATGGTTTTGGTGGAAGAAAAGTTGCCCAAAGAGCCAGTAGAGGCAGCACCCAGCACAAGATTACCTAGTTACACAGAGAACCAATGCAGTGACCACCTTTTTCGGATCCTAAATTAGTCATAAAAGGAAAAATGTCCACAAAGGAGCTAGCTTCAGAACTGCTCCATGTGGAGCCTGACATGTACATCCCTCGAAAGAGGTATAAACTAAAAAATTTGGGGGGGGCGGGGGGGGGGGGGGGGGGGCGCCTTTCCGGTTGGCCGCTCTCAAGGGAAGGCATTATCAGGGGAGGGGGAGAGAAAAGCCACACTAGGGGCCAGTCACTTCCTCCTCTCTGGCAGTGGCAACAGATATTGAGACTCTAGATAGCTATCATGAGTGCCAGAATTTCAAAAGATTTTGAACAATCTTCGGATGATGTTACTATAGTGACCTATGCGGTCATGTCATGTATACAGACCTATATAGATACATGCCTAATCCCTTCTCCACACAGTTCATCAATCACCACGAGTTTACTCCATAGCTTCTACTTCCATCTTCGCAGTTGTAGATCAGCCAAGAAAGCTCCCTACATAGGAGCCCATGGGTGTGGGACTTTGATATCTATTGTATCACATCAATAGTACAGTACCTTCTCTATCTTTTCTATTGCGCAATTTGAGTTTTAAGTTTTGCGTTGTAAAAGAGTGTTGTATCCTCTTACACTCTCACAGCAATTTAAAAAACTATTCAGAACTGAAAAAAGGAATGGATTATGACAACAGTCAACAAAATCTGTAGGGCCTTGCATTTTCTTCTTGGAAGGACATGGGCAGCCTAAAAAACTTGGGGGGGGGGGGGGGGGGGGGTTGGTTTTGTTGTGGGTGTCCGGGGGATTACTTGAGCTTGCAGTCTTGAATAAGAGATAATTTCCACTCCTTGCCTTGAAGGAAGAAGATCGTTTCCACCAACTACCTGTGTAGCAAATTATTACACAACAACAACAAGTGTTCATGAAACTTGAGAAAAATTTTAGGTTAAGAATACACCTGAAACATAAAATATGCTACATGGGAAACCAAAACATACCACCACCAGTCGAACTGAGGAAGTTTCTGAAATACAGTTGAGCAACTGAGAGACAAAAACACCAGCAAAATTCATCAGCAGTCTCACATATACAAAAGGCACAATATAACAACAACAAGCCAGAGATAACCAAAACTAGAACTTAGCCACATAAAACCATGTAAGACACACCAAAACAACACAGCACATTGCAAAGCCTCTCAACCTATACTGGTGCAAGGCATCTCTTGAGGAAAGGTAATGGCTATTGACATGATATAAGCTCACCAAATACATGCTGCAAGCAACCAGGAGGCATGTAACATTCACAAAGAGACAGTTTTAAAGCTTTAAATTTTCTTTAGACAGGAGAACATGGTCGCTGTCCAACTTCCCAGCCCCCCGCTTCCCTGAGCACCCTTTCCTGCCCTCTCTCCCCCCCCCCCTCCCACCTGCAGTCCCCATCCTCTTCCGTCCCTTTTTGTGCCCCCTGCCCCATATCAGTGCATCCTGCCCTTCTTCCCAAGTTGCCTCCATTTCCTCCATCACTGTCCCTTCTCCGCTCTCTCCCCCCTCCCCTGGTTCCTCACAGCGCTTCCGTAGGTGTTTCTTTTGTCAGCAGTTGACCGGCCTTTGGCTTTCACCTGTAGGGCTACATGGCAGCCACTCCGTCATCTCTAGCCGAAGCAACCCTCAACTATCTCTTCTCAGAATTGGAACCCCAGGTCTTTTCTTCTTCAATGGCTACATTAGAAGCACACATCTTAGTGTGCAAGTTCGTTGCCAGCCGTCCAGCTCATGGTCAAGTCCAAGAACTCTTTCAAGCGGCTTTCATTGGAGAACCTGGTGGTATCATGGACCAGCTCTAGTCCACAGTGCGCATCAAGCTGGTGACCCCCAAGTAAGCCCCGGAGAGACTGCTTCATGTGCTTTCCCAAGGACCTTCGCCCAGGAGAGACTAGATCATGTGCCTCTTTTGAGTGGGACTATCTGGGAGCTGAAACTGCATCCGTTCATAGCACTTGTGCCTGCGAGTGGACAGCCATTATTCCTCCTCCAAACTGCCTTCGAAAGCCTCACACGCCGAGGATAGCCCTCAAGGGCCGGCAACCTCTTCACCTAGCCATGAGGATAGCTTCATGGAACATCCGAGGCAGCACCTTTTACAATAGGCAAAAGTGGGTGGTGCGTGGGGAGATTCAAAGATCTCTCTCTAGTAGGGGGAGATCTTGGTAAGATCCTACCCGGCCGCAATCGTATCTTATGGTCTCCCGCTTATGGACCCCATTGAGTACTCTAATCATGCCATTATGCATTGATAAGCTCTCATATCAGCCATTGATCAAACCCTAGAGCAATAATTTAGGGGTTTGTGCTTCTTTTTGCCATTTGGATGCAATACATGAATTCCCATGCCGTTTGAATAGCATATGATGGGATTACATGCTCCAATCAAGCTCATCAATGCCATAATCACTTGCATATGAGGATTTTATGTGTTTGATATGATTCAAATGGATGCTCAAGCTTACTTGTATGCCATGGTGAGGGCTCAAGCTTACTTGTATGCCATGGTGAGGGCATAAGCTTGGTTGTTGGCCATTGGATGTGTTTTCTTGATTGATGGAGCTATTCTACATGATGGAGACATGAATCAATGCTATGGAATGACATATGGTGTGCTTATGTGAATGCTCAATATGCATGTACATGGAGGTGTTGAATGCCCATGCTTTTGACATGCCTATGTAAGGAGCATACGTGTGTTTTGATTGATGCCTTAGGAGCTATATGGTGTTGGACAAGAGCATGGACATTATGAGATTGACATTATGATATTGACATGAGTTCATGCTATTCTTGTAAGTAAACTCTCTCACATATTTGGATTGCAAACTTTCATTACAATCAATTTCAATTTCAAAATGCTTGTAAAATCTAGTATGGTGAGAGGGTTCCTTTGTGGCACTAGGTGGAGTGGCCAAAGGTGAGTAGTGTCTTGAACCTTTTGTGCCATGGTAAAGCAATACAAAGAGGATTCGGTACATGGTGTGAAGACATGGCCTCAACCCTTACCATTGGATCTAAACTTTGGTAAAGGGATGAGAAAATTGGTTGGGAGATCGGCAAGTAGCGTTCCATCAACACACATTGATTGGCATTGGTAATGATATCAAGTTGGCAATGATAATGCAAGACAATGCAATGGATATGCTTATGTTTTTACATTGAGATATTGCAATTGATGCCTAAAGGTCATGCCGAAATTTTTCAAAATTGGCTTGGGAACACTTGAGGGACATCAATTAATGCATTGTTAAGCTTTGATATTGTATGAGTGCCATGACGCACCTAGTGTGGGACACCACGGCATACATAGAACCTTGGCCTTGTGTCAAATCCCCATGGGATCACCTCCTAGAACGCTCCTGGTACAAGACTCAAAACCTGCAAACAAACCAAACAAACGTGAAAGGGGTGCAGGCCTGACTCACCTCCCAACCTTGACAGCCGTGGGCAAGTCCACAAGTCTTGGTTGTCCCCACCGAGCCACGAGGTGAGCTAACTAGATGGACGTACCGACCAATCTCTACCTCGTGACGACCCATACCGCCACGAAGCTACCCTCGTGGGCCTCGAGACTGCTGCCAGCCTCGGCTGCATAAAGCAAGTACACGTCTACACTAGATCCAGTCTCCTGACCATAGAGCTCTCACAAAGACACGTGAGACTCTATGAACTATTGAGTAACCTTGGCCATAGAGCTCTCACAAAGACACGTGAGACTCTATGAACTATTGAGTAACCTTGGCCGCCCTTTTATAGGGTCTTGGCCAGTTACCAGGAGCCCGTCCGTCCATACTTGGGTGCCTGTCCGTTAGTCTATCCCTAACTCAGCTCGCCAATCAGCCTGCCTAGCTCCAAGCTTTCCCAAACCTCAAAGCTAGTCATGTGTGCGTGTAGCATACGATAGATACACACTGTGCACATGACATACTCCCCTTCCTCTAAGAGCTCACTCTTGAGCTCACTAAAAAGCCAAGGTAATTCCTCTGAAGGGTAGTCAATGTCTCCCATGTAGCGTCCTCCTCGACAGGATCCTTCCACTTGATCTTGTATTCCGTGATAAGTGTATTACGCAATCGTCTTTCACGAAATCCAAGAATCTTTTCAGGTTCGTGTGGAACAAATGTCATATCCTCGATATCTATAATTTCTTGAGGAGAAACTAACTGGTATGTTCCACCCAATACTTCCTTAAGTCTACTGACATGAAATACAAGATGAACTTTCACATGAGAAGGCAAATCCAATTCATATGCAACTGAACCAATCCGTCGTGTAATACGAAACTTGTGCTTGACGTTCCGAGAAAGAAGCTTTGAGAGCATTTTTAAACTCTTGGAAATCTGATTTTGAAACTAAATCGTCAAAAACATCGCCATTGGTGGCTTCCGTAGCCGGCAAGTCTTCATGTTCAGGAATGGGCTCCAACTCGGATTCTTGGGTCAACATCTTGAAGAGGGCAAGATGAGAGAAAAGTTTGATCTTGCACAAAGAAGAGTGCTAGAGAGCTTGAGAGCTTGAGAGCTTGAGAGATGTGTGGCAAGAAGCCACCTTGGGAGGAATTTATAGGCTTCCCCGAAAGCTTACTTAGCTTTTTCTTTTGTGTTTATATATATAAATTATAATATATATTCTTTTTAAAAAAACACCATAAAAGCAAAGCATGGGATTTTTTTAACCCTTTTCTAAGGTTCAAAACAAACAAAGCATCGCATGGAGGTTTTTTTTTTTTTTTTCTAGCAAAGGCTAAATTTATCAAAAAAAACCACCCGGCAATTGCTTTTGGCGATTTCTGCAACGTTCCTTAGTACCGCCTATCTGTCACCCGTCGGCCTACGTGTACACATGCGCACAGGCTTGCCCGCCTACGCCTAGCTATAATCGATGCACGTGCGCTGCCCAGCAATCTTCTCGAACTCATACCTTTTCTTTGACCTCTTTTTCTCTATCTACCGACTTGCTCGTTCTCAAGGCTTGCTCTGATACCAGAGTCAAATCCCCATAGGATCACCTCATAGAACGCTCTGTTGGGGTAAAGGCGTTATGCCCACCCTTATAGTGTGTACAAGCCCATAAGTTATAGTACATAGTACACTTAGTACTTTTAATGTACTAAGTGCACTATGTGTACTAGTGCAATATACATGTGTGATAGGGGAGTCACACACTCACTTGATGAGTTGACTTATCCCCACAACTCTCTCTCTCTTCCTTGCTTCTCTGTGTATGTCTCCCATGAATGAACTCTAACCCTAATTTTGTTTCTCCCATCAACTGGTATCAGAGCCCTGGAGCAGTCGTACTGGTCGTGCTGAATTCTGATCTGAGGGTTGCCTTCTTCTTCTTTTTTTGGTCGCCTTTCTCTGCCCAGCCAACCAGCGTGGGCTGCCCAACAGCCACGAGGTCTGGCCAAGCTTGGCGCTAGAGGGAGGGCCATCGCTGGTGAGAAGCGTCATCAGTAAGCGATAGGCGAAGTGTTGGGCGGATGAGCGTGGACTGGCGACGTGTAGCCACCAAAGCTGTCGACTACAAGCGCAAAGCAACACAAGGCGAAATTGAAACGCCCGGCGTTGAGCGAAGGCTGCTGCGCATATAAAGTCGGCCGGCCACCTAGGCGAGTGGCACTAGCGCGAAGGCGAAGGTGGCGAGCACGCTTGCAAGGGCGAGAGTCCGGACGATAGTAGGTCCAGCACGACCCTCCACCACCCGTCTTGTAGCTTGGCACTAGCCGAGCGAAGCGCACAGCAGCAATACGAAGCAAACACCAGGCGGAGCGATGGCGTGGCAGCTGGTAGGCAGGCGAGCATAGAAGAACGCCGTGCATTCAGCTGGTAGGCAGGCGAGCGAAGAAAAACGCCAAGCATTCAACAGGCGCTCAGCTCCACGTCACCTGCTGAGCAGAAAACGTAACCCGGTCCGTACATTACCTGCAGGTGATCTAAATCTGCAGCGCAGCCAACTCCATCAACACAAGCAGTGTTTGAGAAGTTTGTTGCTCTTGTTGAGAATCAAACTGGCAAAACACTGAAGGCTTTGCGTTCCGACAATGGTGGAGAGTATATGTCCAAACAGTTTCAGGACTTTTGTGATGCTAAAGGCATCAAGAGGGAGCTCTCTACTCCTTATGATCCTCCACAAAACGGGACAGCAGAGAGGATGAACAGGACCATTCAGGAGAAGGTCCGTTCTATGTTGTCACATGCTGCATTACCTCATGGTTTTTGGGCTGAAGCTGTTATGACAGCCGTTCACCTTATAAACAGGTCACCTAACACGAGGCTTGGTGGGAAAGTGCCAGAAGAAGTATGGACAGGGAAGCCTCCGTCATACAAGCACTTGAGAGTGTTTGGTTGCGTTGCGTACGTGCACATACGCAGGGAAATGCGCACCAAACTTGATCCTAAGTCTCATAAATGCATATTCCTAGGATATGGTGACAGAGGTGAAATGGGGTATAGACTTTGGGATCCCATGAATAGAAAGATCATACGCAGCAATGATGTCATTTTTGATGAAACATGCATGTATAAGGAGCCTGCAAGGCAACAGGAGCCTGGCAGAGTCATCTTTGATGATGATGGACATCATGGACAACAACCAAGGGCTGTAAATCAGCCATTACAGCAGGAAAACCAGCCCTTAAATGGTGCTGAAAATGTTCCAAATGGACAGCCAGATATGGCAGAAGATATCCCTATGGATATACCACAGTTAGAGGAGATACCGGGCATGATTTTTCAGCCTTATGGCATGGAACAGGAGCCACCAATGGGTGATATGCAGGCTGGACAGCAACCTGCAAATGATGGTCATTGGCTACGGAGGTCCACAAGACCCTCCAGAGCCCCTGACAGGTTTGTTCCAGGGGTTGACTATTTGATGCTTACTGACTGTGGGGAGCCCTCATGTTATAAGGAGGCTTTACAGAGGGCAGACAAGGCTCTATGGGAGCGTGCCATGAAGTCAGAGATGGATTCTCTGCATAAAAATGGAACTTGGAAGTTGGTGCCTTTGCCTGCAGGCAAGAAAGTTTTGCCATGCAAGTGGGTTTACAGGCTCAAAGTTGCAGCAGATGCAAAGCCAAGATACAAAGCCAGGTTAGTGGCAAAGGGCTTTAAGCAGGAATATGGTGTGGACTTTGATGAGATCTTCTCTCCAGTGGTCAAAATGACCACACTTAGAGCTGTGTTAGCTTTGGTTGCACATGATGATCTGGACTTGATTCAGATGGATGTGAAGACTGCTTTTCTTCACGGTGATCTCCATGAGGAGATATATATGCAGCAGCCAGAGGGTTATGCAGTGAGTGGAAAGGAGAAGCTTGTATGCAAGCTGAAAAAGAGTCTTTATGGGCTCAAACAGGCACCAAGAGAATGGTATCATAAATTTGATACATTCATGAAGTCTCAGAAATTCAGGAGAAGTGACATAGATCACTGCTTGTACACCAAGAAAGCTTTGGATGGCAGTCTATTGATCCTCATCTTGTATGTTGATGATATGTTGATTGCCGGGAAATCTCGTAAAGAGATGGATACATTGAAGAAGAGGCTGCATGAAACCTTTGATATGAAGGATTTGGGTGATGCAAATCACATCTTGGGTATGCGGATACTTCGGGACAGAAATCAGCATGTGTTGTATTTGTCTCAGAAGGAATACATTGGCAAAGTCTTGCAGAGGTTCAATATGGACGGGGGGAAGAAGACTAGTACTCCTTTGCCTCCATATGTGAAACTCAGTGCTATGGACAGCCCACAGTCAGATAGAGACAGGGCTGATATGGCCAAGATTCCGTATGCTTCAGCTTGTGGCAGTCTCATGTATGCCATGGTTGCTACTAGGCCGGACATTGCATTTGCAATGGGAGTGGTTTCTAGATACATGGCCAACCCTGGCAAGAAGCATTGGGAAGCAGTGAAAGGTGTCATGAGATACCTGAAGGGCACACAGGATTTGTGCATTTGCTTTGGCAAACAGGATGCATTAGTGCATGGTTACACGGATTCGGATTATGCCGGTCATCCAGATAACCGGAAGTCTACTACCGGTTATGTATTTACATTCACAGGAGGTGCTGTGTCATGGATATCCAGGATGCAGAAGTGCACTGTCTTATCTACTACAGAGGCCGAGTATATTGCAGCCACAGAGGCTTGCAAGGAGGCATTATGGCTATCTCGGTTAGTGGTTGATTTGGGCTATACAGGGGATATTCCATTGTTGCATTGTGACAGTCAGAGTGCCATCCAGTTGGCAAAGAATCCTGTCTTTCATGCAAAGACGAAGCATGTGGATGTGAAGTATCACTTCATTAGAGAGGTGATAGAGAACAAGCAAATTCAGCTTGTTAAGATTCATACGGATGACAACCCGGCCGATCTGTTGACAAAGAGTTTGCCTCCGGAGCGATTTGCTCATTGCAGACACTTGATGGGCATTGGATGAGGCCATTTTCAGCCTTGATATGGCCTTGTATATTATCATGTACATGCTGATTTTTTCTTTTCCTTTACTTAAGGGCACTTTGCCTTTAAGTGGGAGGTTGTTGGGGTAAAGGCGTTATGCCCACCCTTATAGTGTGTACAAGCCCATAAGTTATAGTACATAGTACACTTAGTACTTTTAATGTACTAAGTGCACTATGTGTACTAGTGCAATATACATGTGTGATAGGGGAGTCACACACTCACTTGATGAGTTGACTTATCCCCACAACTCTCTCTCTCTTCCTTGCTTCTCTGTGTATGTCTCCCATGAATGAACTCTAACCCTAATTTTGTTTCTCCCATCACGCTCTTGGTGCAAGACTCGAAACCTGCAAACAAACCAAACAAACGTGAAGGGGGTGCAAGCCTGACTCACCTCCCAACCTTGACAACCGTGGGCAAGCCCACAAGTCTTGGCTGTCCCCACCGAGCCACCAGCTGAGCTAACTAGATGGACGTACCGACCAATCTCTACCTCATGACGTCCCATACCGTCACAAAGCTACCCTCGTCGCGGGCCTCGGACTGCTGCTGGCCTCGGCTACATAAAGCAGGTGCATGTGTGCACTAGATCCAGGCTCCTGACCATAGAGCTCTCACAAAGACACGTGAGACTCTATGAACTATTAACTAGCCTTGGCCACCCTTTTATAGGCTCTTGGCCGGTCACCGGACGTCCACACTTGGGCTACTTGGGTGTCCGCCCGTTAGTCTATCCCTAACTTAGCTCGCCAATCAGCCTGCCTAGCTCCAAGCTTCCCCAAACCTCGAAGCTAGTCTTGTGTGCGTGTAGCACACAGTAGATACACAATGTGCACATGACACCTTGGTTGGCCGATATTTCTATTACCCACGCATGAAATTAGTTGTTGAGGATTATGTGGGAAAGTATACTCAGTGCCACCTTAATATAGTTGAAAGGCTTAGAGCTCGAGGGTTATTGCATCCTTTGCAAATTCCTGAGAACAAGTGGTAAAGTGTCTCGATGGATTTTGTAATTGGATTAACCCCGACTAATAGGGACCATGATTCAATCTCAGCCATTGTTGATGACTAACAAAGATAGCTAGATTTATCCCTACCAAGTCATCCATCCTCGGCAAAGAATACATGTTCTTGATCGTGAGTTTATTCTAGCCTTTGTAATCTACACAGAAGCACATGCTACCATCTTCCTTCTATGATAGAAGAACGGGAGCGCCTCATGGAGACTTACTAGAATGAACAAAACCTTTACTAAGATAATCTTGCAATTGCCGAGCAATCTCGTCCTCCCTTTTTAAACTAAAACGATAAGGCTACCGGGAGACGAGATTACTATCAAGAAATAGCTCGATCGCATGATCAACACCCCTCTCGGGTCGCCGACCATCTACTAACTCACTCAAAAATACATCACGAAACTCTCTTAAAATATCATCCAAAATTTGTTGTTCTTTAGAAATTTCACCGCTTGAGATAGAATTACATTCACAAGCAGATGATCTTAACAAAATTTCAGGATTGAAAAGATCATGAAAACAACAATATGATTCAGAATTCGGATCAAAAATAGCTTCACATATATCTTCGGTTGAAGCTTGACATCACAAAATTACTCTGATACCAATGTCAGCCCCCAAGCTAACAAACCCTACGATTAACTATAAACAAAAAGGAAAACACACATAGACTAGGGCATCTAGCTCACCGCCCAACCATTCAAGCTCACCCCCCAACACAGCACAGGGGGATAGTAGTATCAGACACATGGCTCCATGTGCAAAGTCCCTAGCATCCCATACCACCATTACACACCCATCAGATGTTAGCACAGAGTAAGATCTTCAAGGTAGGTTCACCTTAGACTAGGGGTTAGGCATCTTAAGTGGGGGTTAGTAGCTTTTATGAGACGTGCTATATTTGGCTCCTCATTTATAGGAGGCCTATATAAGCGACTTTATGAGTCAGTTTGAGGGAGAGCTCCTTAGACTTGGGACGTAACAATAAGGAAGAAAATTCTTCATTGGAGTTCTAGAAGATTGGATCCAGACTCCAGAGCCTTGGTGGTTAACCAAGTACTGCTTGCATCAGCTTGGTTCATTGCCTCATGTTGGTGCTTCTCTTGTGGATGCATTGGCCAGCTGCAGAGATTGGTCCGCAACTTTCTCTAGTCAAGTGCGGATAGTACACTTGACACCGAGGCCAGAGTTGCTTGGGAGCATGATACACACCTCAGACAAGGAGGGGGGCTCAATATTGTAGATCCGGATATAAAGTGCAGAGCCTTGCTAAGACTTGGAAGAATTTCTTCATGTTTCAAATCTCTGGTTATACACCTCGTGGTGATGGAGATGGGATGCTCAGTTCATGTTTCATCTTTACAGAGGCAGAGTATAGGGCACACTCCTCTTCACTTATAGCTGTCATCATCAAAGCATGGAGTAGCATGAGACCTTTTTTGAGACAAAGGCTTCCTAGATCAAAGGATGAGGCGCGGCCGAGCATTGGCGGCGACAGGGGCTCTCCCTTGCCTTCCTTAGGGACTTCTGGCAGCGCCTTTGGGCCAGCTTCCGGCCCCGGAAGATGACGCTTTTTCTCTGGCTTACAACGCATAGAGGACTGGCTGTGGGGGCTTGGCTAGCTTTTGGCAGACACCCAGCGTCCTGTCCTCGGTGCGACCATGCACAGGAGTCGCAGCGGCACTGCTTATGGGATTGCCCACAGGCACAGCAGGTCTGGCAGCGCGCTCTCAGGATGGTTTTTGCAGGCTCACCAGGTGAGATGATGGTGACGTGGGGTGCGGTGGCTTGGGCCACGGACAGCGGCCCGGCCCTTGGATACGAGGACGTCCCTG
This sequence comes from Cibotium barometz, assembly GCF_041138505.1. Classification (NCBI taxonomy): domain Eukaryota; kingdom Viridiplantae; phylum Streptophyta; class Polypodiopsida; order Cyatheales; family Cibotiaceae; genus Cibotium; species Cibotium barometz. The sequence goes on along the minus strand of NC_141062.1, from coordinate 6,702,794 downwards.
GCAGTGTGACCATCCAGGTCTCTGACAGGGCGATGGCGGTGGTTCCAACGCCAGACTTCTCTTCGGCAGTCTCCCAGGAGGGGGACGGGCACAGATGGGAGATGATCAGCAGCATGACGGCTTGGCACATATGGAGAGCCCAATGCAGGGAGGCCATAGACCGCCAAGCGACTCCACCGGCGGAGGTCATACAGGCCCTCTGGGTGGACATCATTCACACCTTGAGAGGACACTGGGGGAAACTTCAGGGCGACTCGGATCGCATGAGAGGTCGCCGCAAGGCGTTCCTCCGCACTTGGCAGCCTGGCCCGTTCCTCATCACGAGGGGCGAGGATGTCACTTGGCACTACAGGCCTCCAGTTTGGCTCTTCTCACCTCCCGCATGTACTACTAGGTAGGCCCCCCCAAGAGAGCGGCCAGCCACGGGGGTGGAGCTCCGGTGTTCACTGTGTTTATTATTCCTCCTTGTGAGGTGAGCTTTGTAGCCTTATGGCGTTCTCATTAACTAATAGAAGGATCGTTTTTCCAAAAAAAAAGATCAAAGGATGAGGCTAACAGACAACCCATTATGTGGAATGACCTCATTCGAGATGAGGTTGGGCGACCTTTGGGTGCGTCTAGATATATGCAATGGCTAGGCTAGGAGAGATGTGCATCAACAGTTACTGCTTGGGAGACTTTTAAAAGTCTCCTATGGATCGGAGACTTGAATCCATGCAGCACCTCAAAGTCGGTCTTAGACAGATCGATCAAATTGATGCAGCTACAAGTCGATTACTGGCACATTTCACGATCAGCATCATCCTAGGTAGCTGGGTATTTTCTCTAGGACAACAGTGCCATTACAGGTGTTAGCCTTGCTGGATCAAGATGAGGAGGAAGATCATTTTTTTTTTTTTTACAGCTAGGATGGAGATTGATGAAATCAGACTCCCACAGGAGATTATTCATGACACTGCCCTTCATCAGTAAGAGTAGTTAAGTCGCATTGGCATGTTGACTTAACTACTATGAAGTAGTCGGCCTTTTTTTCAGCTACTTCGTAATGCCAAGCTCCTTTTACTTGAACAAAGTCAGAGGACTCCTACACTCAGGCCACACTAGGAGAGTTATGACATTACTCCATTGATTTGAAAGAGATTTTGCCAAACTTTGGCACTCATACAGGAGGAACCAAATCTCCCACTTCTTTTGGTTAATCTTACATGTGGTAGCCTCTCCATTAATCAGTGAAGGCTATTTTTGGGGCAGACCCACACCCGCCCCAGATGCCCCGTAGCTTTTGAGACAGTACAACATTTCATATGCTATTGCTTTGGCTCACTCAGTCTGGTCTTTGAGGGCAGGGATCTGGACACCACCATAATGATATGCAAAGCTCCAGTGGCCCAACGTTGCATGCTACTCCATATTACTCATACACAATATAACCACCTCTACAGAGGATTGATACTACTTGGAAGATCATTGCCAGTATAAAAACTTAGCAGATGTGGAAGGCCAGATGGACAGAGGCTATTAAGGGCATTCAGATATACGACACTATATGGGAAGATATTATTCACTCTTATGGCCACATGGGCTCATCTACAAGGACCATTTGGATCTGCGCACAAGCAAAGCACACAGTTTTCATGAGAGAGTGGGATCAAGGGATCTTTTTCTCATCAACCCCCACAGGACTCTCTTGACACCTTTGTGCCTCATATTGGTTGAGATCACCCTCCATTCTGGGATAAGGATCTTTTGTTCCAGCTTCTAGCCATGATTTTGTATGGTCTATTCATACTTGATAGAAGTCTCCTTTTTGCGCCTTCCCCCCCCTCCAAAAAACCCAAAAAAAAGAGATTAAAATCAGGGATGGTTCAAACTTACAGTCTCAAGCTTATCAGGAGTGCAAAACACACAAGCCATCTCAGCATGGCTTATGATGAACTTCACCGCATCTGGGCCTGTATACCAAAACACACAGTGCCTTACTAGGATCTGGGGAGAATTAGGAAAAAGTAGGAAAAATGGACAGCAAATGTAACCCAGTCTAGAATCTTACCAAGGGTGTCATACAAAGGGACAGAAATGTAAGAATAAGACGAGCAAGCATGTTCCGCAATGACCCATTCTGGACGGTTGATAAAATACAGCCCAATACGGGAACCCTGTTCATGAAAAATCACAATATTCTTGCATATACTTGAGTTAACATATTATTAGCCTTGAATGATATTTGAAGAAATAAATGGATATTGTACCTTGGAAATGCCATGTAAAACTAGGCCAGACCCAATGGCTGCTCGAGCAGTCCCTGCCTCTCCGTATGTCATCCACTTGTACCTACAACCAAGAAGAATAAATATCAAAAACATTCTGATTTTGATAAAGGAAGAATTAATCCTTTTACTCTCCCTGATGGCTGCACACAACCTCTCATGCTTGAAGAAATGGATAATTGAATTGTCATGAGGAGACCTACAACCTGATCATATAGATTGAAAAGTGCTATAACTCTATAGCCAAAAGTGAGGGTTTGGCATATCAAACCTTCAATAGACTGGATGAATGATAGAACTTGACCAACAAATGAGTCTTCACAAAATAAAACCACATAATTGTGTGCATGTTATGAGAGACAGACACACACACACTATTCTTATCTGCATGCCTGTGCGTGTGCATGTACTTATTTCGAAAGCCCTTCGTTAATAGAAAGAAAAACACCCCTTTCAACTACTTACTCTCCGATGCTCCCATCTTCACGAATCCTTGTGCCAAGATATTTCAAGTCTTGGAAAGCTTTTACAGAAAACCTGCACCAGAGAATAGCCATATCTCCATATCACATGGTACTATATATTTTCATTCTAATGCCCCCATCAAACAATTCACTTACACAAAGTTGTCGTGCAATGTTCTGATTTCTGGGCGGTCAGAGAAGTGGTCAATAAGCTGCATCGGAGATCGTGCGGATCTTATTTCCCAACGGAACAAAACGGGTTAATGTTTAATGCCAAATTGCTTTTGCTAGCAGTACGGTTGAGAAGACAGAACCAAAAAAGAAATTCATAGTATTTTGCATACCTGTAGACATTCCATTTCCCAGTACTCAGCTTTTCTGGTAGTATAACACTATACCCATTATCTGTCCAAAAAAAGGATTTTCTTAAACTTAAACATTTATCAAAATAAGGAACAAAACAAAAGCTCTTTATTGAAGTAGGTTGTAGCAGCAGAAAGGTTCAGACATACTAATATAAAACTCTCCAGCTGTAGGCCGCAGGCTCAGCCCATCGTTCTCTCCTGAAATGAAAGCATATCCAAATCATTTGTTGCACTTAACAATATTTCTTACAAAAAAGATAGCTTCAATACAGCTTCCACTCATGAATTCTGTCACCAGTTGGACATTTATCAGTGCTTCAGGCTTATGTGACTGGCCTAAGGACCCTCATGTCTATACCTGGACCCAATTGGGCTAGGGACCTCGTGTCCGTACCTAGACCCAATCAGCTTGGATATAGGGACCCCATGTCCGCATCTGAATCCGAGGGACAGAGCAAGTACAAGCTATTGAGAATGGGAGATTGTTCGATACATTTTGTGCACATGCATTGCATCCATGTATGCTTGAAAAATGATTTAGATGCATTGCATTCATGCTTGCTTGATTTGTGTATGCCGTCCTTACAAGGCTGGGGATGCCCGAAACAATGCCTGCATGATCGTACACATGAAAATGTATGCCAGCATAGCTTGTAGGTGGTAAGGAAGGCCAAAACACTTGTATTTATTCAAGCCTGTGTTTTTTGGTGCTGGCTGGTCCACACTTCATTAAGCTATGGGCGCCCACACTTAATAATCACTTTGGGCGTTCGCACTTCGTTAAAAACCCATTGGGCATTTTGGGGCAACAAAATATATATGGAAGCATAGTTGTCAGGTACGATACCGTACAGTTCGTACGATACGATACCGTACAGGAAAATACGGTATGATATTTTTTTTTTAATCTTATCGTACGGTCTTTTAAAAAAATACTTACAAACTTTAGTATTTTCAATTTCAAAGAGAAGACAAGTTGTCACATGATGATGACTCAAACCAAAATTCCATTAAAACCAAGTTGAAAACATACATACATGTTAGGCTAAAGCCTAAGTCATACAATGCGAGGCGCTCTAGGCACATGTAGCTGTAGTAGTAAGTACAAAAAGTGGTGCACAAAAAAGGGAGGCTAGAGGGTTGGGGCTAGAATCTAGATGGAGAAGTGATCACTATCAAAATCAGAGCTCTCGCTAGGATAATCTCCATCAGAAGAGTGCCTATCGGAGCGCTTGCAGAAGTCACCCTCGCTAAGGATGCTGCCGTCGTCATCAAACTCGGGCTCTCTAAGCTCCTGTGACAAGGCAATCGGAGCATCCTCATTTGCAAGAGCGGAGGAAGAACTACCGGAACCTCATCGTGTGTTTTAAAAAATTACTTATAAACTTAGGTATTTCCAATTTCGAGATATGGAGTATTTTAAAAAGAAGGGAAGCATCATAGTACAGAGGAAAGCTCAAACAGCCATAGACAAGCAAAAACAAGACCATTACTCCCAAAAAAATTACTCTTTTTTTGAAAAAATATTTTTTTTGGAAAAAAAAAATCCTCGGCAAAATCCGTACGAGTCCGTGGCGATATCGTACCATATAGTATTCCGTACGATATGATGTCGTACATCGTATGGAGACAACTATGTATGGGAGACGACCTCACACCATTACAAATGGAACACCGATGAAATGGCATGGCGAAGGTCATGGAAGCTAGGAAAGCAGCAAGTGGGGAATATACCATGATGGCCAGGTGATTATCTATGATAATCACCTGGCCATCATGGTATATTGCCCACTTGCCTGCTTTCCTAGTCAACAACACCATCATTCTAATTTATAAGGCGGGGGAGCCCATGGATCCCAATAACTACGGACATAGTATGGCCAAGATCTATGGGGCAGTGTTTGAGGACATAATCAGCTCTCTGGCACAGTATCTGGGTCACATGGGAGTTGGCCACGTAGCTTTCAAGAGAAATTTCCCCACATTGGACCATATATTCACTCTAGGGGCTCTCATGGAGGAAGCGCGATCATGACGGAAGCACATGTATTGCTGCTTTGTGGATTTCTGCAGAGCTTTTGATTCGATCCCTCAATCCCGGCTCATTGGACGCTTGTAAAGCTTCATTACCACATGATGCGACTTGGGTGGTGATGTCACTATACAAGGTAGTAGTGGGTGTAGTGCGTGTGCCTAACTGTTTCTCGAGAGATGTGTAACACTATTGGGGTTAAGCAAGGCTGCCTGCTCTCATCGACACTATTTGGGCTATATATTGATGAGATTGCATCCTTTGTGGACAGCTTTGGAGGTAGAGGATCACCATTAGCCCAAACAATGGTGCCTATATTTCTATACACCAATGTTATTGTCCTCATCTCAAATTCAAAGGAGAGACTGCAAAAACTCATAGATGCTCTGGACAGATTTTGCAGGGGGAGAGACCTTACAATCAATTTGGGCAAAACGAAAGTGATGGTATTCAACATCAGCCGCCTAACCGTCACATTTACAAACCCTGTGTTCACTGCTGCCACTGACAGATTAGCACAAGGGCATGCTTCCCCGGCCCATTTGGAGAGCCAGTGCTTCCACGCTCTTTGACACCTTAGTGCCATAGAGATTGTTAAAATTTATTACTTTTGGGTTTATATTCATCTTCTTCTTTCTCCTCTTCTTTTAGATGACTAACCATATAGTTTTCTTGCATTTTTTATTTTCTCACAATCATTGTATATGTCATGTGCAAGACATGCGCATGCTCATTCCCAGGGCTGATCCTTGAAGGGCAAGGATAAAGAACCAGTTGTAGAACTAGATTCAGGAGCTTGTGCTGCTTGTATGGGTGGAGAAGGCTTGTGGATGGATCAAGTGGCCGTCAGCGACAACGCATGAAAGGAGCTTACTTCTGTCGGCTGCAGCAAAAGGACATTTCTTTGTCCAAGACCTAGCCGACAGCAGGTCGGCTAGTCCATAAGGACTTCCAAGGCGTATATAAGGCACAATTGGCTCATTGTTTGATTCATTCAGTCCTCCATTTGAGGGGCGGCTTGCCATGAATGTATCCTTTTTGTATACTATTAATATACTGAAACTCGGCTATCTCTCTCTCTTCTCTCCTTCTCTCTTGCTTGCGTTTTGCATCAAGTTGTTCCAGGATGGTGTTTAGGGCTAAAAGAAGACTCCTACAGCTTCCTCATGTGACATTGGTATCAGAGATCAGGCTCAACAAGGCTAAACACTGATTCAGTCCCAGATGAAGGTGCACACTCCAGAGTCCAAGGAGAGTAGCACAAGAAGTTCCCATGAGGTTGGTTGGTGGTGTTCTACAAGACCCAAGGGGAATGGCAGTCCTGTGAGTCGGGTGCCACTTGGAACATACCAAGAAAGGATTTCACGCAACGGTTCCAAAGGAGGATCCATCATCCTCCAAGGGTGGAGTGAGAGTGCCAGACTCAATACTCAAGAAATAGAAGACCACAGAAAGTGTTCACGGGCAGGCCATGAAGGGTTAAGGGACAAGATGGTACAAATGCATAGATCTTCATTAGATTTGGAGTGGATTGGAGATCAGGTAGGGTTTTTTAGTGAAAAGGTTGCCAAGAAGGGAAGGATGATAGGTTTCGGAGTCCAGGAAGAGAGGGATGATGACAATCATCCAAGAACAGAAGTTGGAATCCCGTCACCAAGTTTAAGAGATGGAGATGTCATGTGCAAGACGTGCATGCTCATTCCCAGGGCTGATCCTTGAAGGGCAACAGATAAAGAACTAAATTTGGAACTAGATTCAGGAGCCTTTGCTGCTTGTATGGACAGAGAAGGCTTGTGGATGGATCAGGTGGCTGTCCGGCCAATGCGTGAAAGGAGCTTACTTTTGTCGGCTGCAGCAAAAGGACATTTATTTGTCCAGGACCTAGCTGACAGCAAGTTGGCTAGTCCATTAGGGCTTCCAAGGCTTATATGAGGCAGAATTGGCTCATTATTTGATTCATTCAGTCCTCCATGGGTTGAGTCATTAGATTAGGTTTAGACTAGGTGTTTTCCACCTTTTGAGGGGCAGCCAAGGGCTTGCCATGAATGTATCCTTTTTGTTTACTATGAATATACTAAAACTCAGCTATTTCTCTCTCTTCCCTCCTCCTCTCTTGCTTGCATTTTGCATCAGGTTGTTCCAGGATGGTGTTTAGGGCTGAAAGAAGACTCCTAGAGCTACTACATGTGACAGTATATGCCTTTTTCCAAGAGTTATGTGCATAGTAACCGAGCCTAGAGCAATAATTTCATTTGATATTCTTCTTGTTTCAATCAAATTTGCTTGGAGATTTTCCTTTGGACTTAGAAGTCCCTCCAAAAAAAAGTAAGATGTTTTGTTTCATTATTAGTTCTTTTTCTCCAAAAAAAAACTTCAGCAAGAGGAGTTAACGAGGGTTTGCAGGGGCGTCACCTCAGCCTCACCATCAACTTGGCCATTCTCTGGACTAGACATCTAGCAATCCTGAGTTCTTGATAACTATCCCATCAGAAGCTAAAACATCTGCCTCGACGAACCCATGTAAACCCGCGCATGTGATATATCCTAGCATCCCATACCACTAGAACATACCCCATATACGTCTTACAATCCATCACTCCTCAGCTTGCAAGCCTTCCGAAAGATTTTTTAAGTTTTCTAGCAATCTCTTTCGACATACAAACTGAATCTTCTCGGGAGAATAAATCTACCTAGAAACCTCTTGATTTCAATATCAGCAAAATCTAGTCTGAATCTGGTCTCTACAAAATGTGTGCGCACACACCATGATCCATCAAAACTATCTTTGCGAAGCGTTTCTCGAAAGAAACAATAAATCCCATTCGAAGTTGCTGTACTATCCCAGGGGACCGATCATAATACCTACTTCCACCTTTGAATTTGCACACAAAAAAGAAACTCAAGCCCTGTCCAATAGATGAAATCAAGTTCTATACAAGAACCCCATCTCACATGTATTAAGTGATGGAACAAAGACACACTGGCACCCGGTTCGTGCACTGCCCAAGCGGTCCAGATCGATACAGACGGTTCGGTTCAGTACGGGCGGTATGGTGGCGGTTCGGTCAAATCCAGTCGACCGTTTTTTTTTCCTTTTTTTTGGCCGTTTTTTTCACCTTTTTTCCCGTTTTTCTCACCGTTTCTTGAGCTTTTTGGGGATTGTTTTAGGTTTTAGCCTTTGGCCCTTTGCTTGCATGATGCATCCTATAAAACAACCCCTCCCCCAACCCCATCCTCACAAGTGCTCATTGCTCAACCCTCCCCTCACAAGTGCTCATTACTCAAGATCAATCCTCTCTCTCGAGCTCTCCTTCAAGGCTCAAGCCTCTCTCCCCTCTAGGCTCTCTCAAGCACATCCCTCTTCCTCAAGCCCCTCCCTCCCTCTCCCTCTCTCTCCCTCTTCCTCAAGCCTCTCCCTCCATCAACAATATATATTTATATTTTTAAGTATTTTTTAAATGGTCGTACCTCCACTGTATTTTTATTTTCAAAATTTAGCGGTGCGTTCCGAGACCGTATTTGAACGTACCGTACCGAATCGAACTTTTCGTACCTAACAACTATGAACAAAGGTAGCCTCTCTCATCTCGAAATCTAAGATAAAACAAAGGTGCATCCAAAATGTGCCCCTAAGAAACTTGCTACCATTACAACATGCAGGAACTCCACATCAAATGCCATCCAGCATTTGCTATGATATTGGGCTAGAGTACATATGTGAGTCAAAGGTATTTGGAAAATCAAGTATAGGTCATACCATCAATGCTGTGTATATTACACATCTGCATATCATGTCTCCCTCGGGTAACATCTCTAGTAGTAAAACCTAGTATCGATCCAACTTGGTAAGATAAACCTGAATCTAGGTCTATAAAGGGATCTCTACTCTATAGAACCCAAATCTGCACATTGTAAAAGTACTAGTAAACCTAGTGCACCTCAAGGAAAATATGGCACAATGGTCCATCCTCACCATGCTGACAACAATAAGTTATCCATGGTCACAGAGAAACCTCTTCAATGTAATCTTTTCGACAAAATTCAAGACATGCTTCATCATGAGTCAAATTCATCAAAAAATAACTACCCACATGAAGCTACATTGAATCCCTAGCTTAAAGTCGGAACCTCTTTATCAATAGATGACTGCATAAACTGTCCCTGAGATCTTGTGCACTACATCTAAGAAATGTTCTCGATCAAATACATGATCTAAGGTGACAGCAGTTGATAACTTAAGATATGCACGATGAATGATCGTACAGGAAAGTAATAAGTAACTACAAGTAGTCACAAATATGGTCACTAGCACTCAACTGTGACACACACATATTGCAATCAAAGCATATTCCTGACGGAATTCCTGGTGAACCAAGAGAGGATGCGAAGGATCAATAGCATGACTTCAAAAGTGCTTTGTTTATTATGTAGTTTCTAATTTTATTTTGTTGATAGAGTTGTCATGATCAATAGATTTTTCACGCATCCAGGAATAACATTGGTTAGTCCTAGATAGATAGACGCCAATCGGAAAGCCTGTAACTATTTGGTCCTCCATGCTCTTTACACACGATAGAACTCATGCCCGGACACATGGACAGGAGATGCAAACATGGAAACAGGATTCCTAAAGTTGGAATTGGAAAAAGCACTTGTCTAGGTCAAAAAGCAAGAAAAAGAAAAAGTAAAACTTTGTTGACCAAAAAGCTGAGGGCACCATTGGAAAGAGCTCGTTGAACTGAGTCAAAAAGCTATAAGCTGCTTTTTCAAAAAGCAACTCCATGGCCAAAAAGCAAGGCCCTGAAGTGAGAACCAAGAACTTTGATTATTATTAAAATAAAAGCAAAAACCAAGTGGTAAAAACAAAAAGTAAAGCATGGTAAAAGCAGGCCTCCCCTCAAGTATTTAAAGAACCAAGCACCCTCTTGGTGGAGCATTGAAGAATTCTTGGAGAACTCCTTGGGAAAAGCAAGAGCACCATCAACCTTCTTGTGTGTTACTTCCATAGCCACCTTGGAAGACTACCACCCATCAACCCCCCCCCCTCCAGCCGGTGTTCTGCCACCACCCAGAGCCACTGCCGCCGCCACCGCCGCCACCACCTGCCACCGGTGTCGCCGTCGCCTAGGGCTATTTTCGCCAACGCCACCAGCGTCTCCGCCGCTCCAAAAACAAAGTTTTTGCCTCCTGTTTGCTGGACTTTCTGTCACATGTTGGTAGCTTCCGTTTGAAGAACCACCACCTCTATTAGTGAAAGGATTGGATTGGGAAGAGAGTTTTTCTGTGGATACTTGAGAACATCAGTTGGATTCTTTGGATTTTGGTTCTAGCCTGGTATAAGCCTCTTGTGGGTCATCCTCGGGGTGAGCTCTGCATCAGTTATCTTGTGCCTCAACATCGACCCCGGACTGATCTCGACATCGACACCTTTGTTTGATATTGTATTCATTTGTTGTATTGGTCCTAGCTTGGAAGAGCCCGTGGATTGTTCCTGAAATAAATTCCTGAAGAGGGGGCGGGGCCTGCTCCCCGCTCACTGTGGTGTATCGTGTAAATCCCCTATTCCCATCTTGCTCTCCCCTTCTCTCTCTCTATCTCTCGTACACGTGGTTGCATCTGTCACTGCACGCTCCGTTGGGCTTACAGTGGTATCATAGCAGGATTTCTCTTAAAGAAATCTTTTCTAGGGTGACAACCATGTCGAGAGTTGAGGGAGACCAAGGGCCTCAGGAAGGGAATAACTTTGAAGACAACCCAAGACATCCAGAAGAGATCCAAGGCCGCCAGTCTATCTCTCATGAGACCGCAGTCATGACATCAGCTGAATATCAAGAATTTCAAAAGTTCAAAAGGTATCTTCAAGATGAAGAGTTCCTAGCTTGGAGAGCCAAGAAGGAACAGGACTACAGAAGGGCCCAGATGTTCGAAGATTTCATCAAAGACCAAACCACCGAAGCCGAAGATGTGGAAGCCGCTAAAGTATACTTACGAGGTAAAGGGGTTTCCTTTAGAGAAGAACCCAAAGGCACCCGATCTATAACTTGTGGAGGACAGAGAGAAGCTTCCCTCAGACCCGTTCTATCAGATATAGCTTCTTCCGATCAAGCGAAAGAGAAGAAGGCAAAGGAGCCTTTAACCAGCAAAACAGACTTCAAGCCAAGAGAGAAAAGCGTAAAGTTTGATACCTTCTATGGAAACCGAGACACTCAGAGAGCTCTATCCTTCATCAAACAGTTTGACGCCGCCTTTGGAGGAGAGGACTTCTCCGAAAAGTCCAAACTACGCACGGTTCGTATGCACTTAAAAGATGCCGCCTTGAATTGGTGGCTAAAGGTGGTCCAAGAAGGGACCGAACCTACCTCATGGGCTGATTTCAAAACCATGTTCAACAAGAAGTTCCTTCCCGCTACCTTTGAAGCAGATGTACAAAAGGAATGGGACGAGGTAAAGCAAAAAGCGGGAGAAAGTGTAGCAACATATCTTAATAACTTTTCAGCCGTCTCATTGAAGGTCACCTCATATACTCCTATCCCACCATTGATGGAAATGCGAAAGTTTGTCAATGGATTGCAACCAAAGCTTTATCAAGCAGTCTATATGTTGGGACCTAAAACCTTGGAAGAAGCCCATGACAAAGCTTTGCAAGCCGAAGCTCTACATATGTCTTGGATGGTGGATAAATCAAAGAATCAGAACCGAGACTCATCTCAAAGGAAGAAGTTTAGAGACCGATCCCCATCAAGAACCGAGTCACAAGAAAAGAACAATAGGAGTGAGGACAAACCTCCACCCTTTGAAAGAAAATTGTCTCTCAAGAAACTCGAAGAATATACCAAAGAAGGGAAGTGTTTCCAATGTGGAAAGAAGGGACACTTGGCTGCAAATTGTCCCAACCTGACAGATCAAGAAGCTGAAGAGACTAGAAGATCATCAGATTGACATCTTGCCATGAAGATTTTGGAGCAGCTTTGTATCATGAAGGCTATGTAATAGATTATGACAGTTTTAGATGAGGCTCTCTAGAACTATAATGGAACATATTTTTGTGACTTTTTGTTATCAAGAAAGATTTAAGAGGAAGGGATTGTATCTCTAAGCCCTCTTCATTGTATATATAGAACTGGAATTGATCATTATTTTGCTTATAATTGTTATTTGGACATGCTCTAGTTTGGGTGGCAACGATGCCAGAAAGCCCAAGGAACAAGATTTGTATATGGACAAGCAACGATGCCATATATATTGGACTTCGCAAACGAGCGGTCATTGCGACCAAATGGCCCAGATGACTGTATTGCATTTCGCAGTCGGGCGGTCATTGCGACCAGATGGCCCAGACAACTATATTGGATTTCATAGTCGGGTGGTCAATGCGACCAGATGGCCTAGATGACTATTGATGAACTCTCGGGCGGTCCCAGTGACCAAATGGCCTTGAGGAAAAGTCTGAGCGGTCCTAGTGACCAAATGGCTCAGCACGGTTTCGATGAAACCAAACACGACAACCCATGAACAGTGTTGGGGTAAAGGCGTTATGCCCACCCTTATAGTGTGTACAAGCCCATAAGTTATAGTACATGGTACACTTAGTACTTTTAATGTACTAAGTGCACTATGTGTACTAGTGCAATATACATGTGTGATAGGGGAGTCACACACTCATGCCTCATGAGTTGACTTATCCCCACAACTCTCTCTCTCTCTCTCTCTCTCCCTTGCTTCTCTGTGTATGTCTCCCACATGACCTAACCCTAACTGTTTCTCCCCATCAACTGGTATCAGAGCCCTGGAGCAGTCGTACTGGTCGTGCTGAATTCTGATCTGAGGGTCGCCTTCTTCTTTTTTTTTGGTCGCCTTTCTCTGCCCAGCCAACCAGCGTGGGCTGCCCAACAGCCACGAGGTCTGGCCAGGCTTGCGTGGAAGGAGCAGGTGGAGGAGTTCTACGTGAACACGTGAAGGTCGCAGGCTGGGCGTGAACGAAGGCAGCAAAAGAGGCGAACTCAGGCGATAAGCTGGTTGCGCTTTGTGGCCGCCATCGGCTGCTGCTGTAGGCGGGCGTTGAGCCATAGGCGATTGCAGCTGGTAGCGATGGCGTAAAGATACGCAAGCGAAGTCGACCTCAGGCGAATAAGGCGCCGGCTGTGCGAACTCAGGCGAACATGGCGAACACACGCGAAGTTGCCCCTCTTCCAGCCACGTAGGCGTGTCGCCTTCGCCCAGTTACGTGTGTTCGCCACCTTGAGGCGTTGCAGCCGACTGAGCGTAAGCAGCGAGCCGAAACGCTAGCATCAATATAACAGGCGTCGAATTGGGTGGCGAACAGCGTGGAGCGAACCAGGTCCCTCCGACTCGCCCGTGCAGAATGGCGTGACTCACTTCGAGGCTAGGGCGCCCTCGGCCACGCCGTTGCCTTCTTCATCCACGCCACCACCTCCAACGGCTACGAACCCCAATTCTAGGTGCCCCGGTTTGTCTTATCTTCTGTCGCCTTCGCTCGTTGCCTCAGCCACGCTTGATTGTTTTACGCCGTCAAACGCCTGTAGCCGTCTTCGCCTGATAGCTCTACGCTATCTTCTCCACCTTCGCCTGGGAGAACTGAGGGCAGCTATGGGTCAGGGAGCTTCATAGCAGCCAGCCATCTGAGCATCACCAACAATCTGCAGCAGCAAGAATTGCCCCCCTCTCCTGCAACAGCCTCTGCTATCAAAATTCAGCTTGCAAATTGAAGAAAAATCAGAAATTTCAAGGTATTTTCCTCAATTTTTTTTTGGGATTTGCAATTGAGCAAGTACAATCAACAATTGAGCAGGTACAGGTGTCGAATTGCTCAATTTTGAGCAAAATTGGCAAAATTGGGTGACATTGGTCACAATCAGGATCAATTTGCAGGAAATTGGTCACAATCAAGATCAATTTGCAGGAAATTGGATGTCGAAATTTGGGGCTTTTGATGTAATTGTGCAATTAAGCACTCATACATGCTGTATGATGTGAAAAATCGCACATTTGGGCAAAATTGCAGCAAATTGCAGTGCAAATCAAGGGGCTTTTGTGCCGATTTGGTTGATTTGCATGCAGGCAATCGCATTTGATGCTGTGGATAATGTGTTGATGCCTTACAAGCACTCAATGTGCCTGTAAATCAAGGGGCTTTCATGTATTTGATGTATATGTGGCCAGGGAGAAGCATCGTGAACACTCTGGATGCCTTCATGTGCGTCAATGTACCATGTATGATCAGCAATTGATCTTAAATCAAGGGGCTTTTCAAGTTCGTATGCTTGTTGAGCTTGGCAAAGCAGCAGGCAAGACATTTATGCCTTGAATCCTCAAAAATCAGCTTGCAGTCAAGGGGCTTTTGCCCAATTTCTGTTCGGGACTGTTGTATGCAGTGTACAGGACTGTAAAAGTCTGATTTTCACTCATTTGGACAGCCAGGAGAGCATTTATTGCTACTGTACCTGCTGGTACAGATTTGGCACATCTTTGTGCATGTTTTGGCATGGCTGTACACTGTTTTGAGTGACCAAAAGGTTCAATTTCAGCTGCTGTACTTGCCGGGACAGGTTTGGTACATCATTGGTGAGCACTTGGTACTGCTGTACAGTACTTTGGAAGGGCAAAAGAGCACATTTGAGGTGCTGTCCAAAATCTGCAGCAACCAGATTTTTGGTGTTTTCATCACATAAAGTGGGAGAAAAGTTGCATTTGTGCTTCCGCAGTGGGAGATAAACTTTGGGAGAACATTTGTGAGCACTTTGTGTGCTTTTGGTGCAGTGTTTGCACATTTTGCAGGGAGTCAGGCATTGACAGGTTGCATTTTGCTATGGCAACCACAGGTGAGAGCTCTTCATTGCTTCACATCAAGAAGCTTGAAGGCTCGCATAATTATGATATTTGGCAAACCCATTGCTACAATGTGTTGCTCCAGAAAAAGCAGCACAAGCCTATCAAAGAAAGGGGTGTGATGCCCGCTTCTCTTACTGCTGAAGAGTGGGAAGATATGGATGAGCTGGCAAGATCTACTATCATGTTGTCTGTGTCAGACTCATTACTTTTCAGCATTCGTGAAGAGAAGACAGCTTGGGGAATGTGGCAGAGATTGCAGGACTTGTATGCCCAACAAAGTGCCTCAAGCAAAGTGTATTGGTTGAAGAAACTCATAGGCCTTCAGATGAAGGAAGGGGCTTCTATGACAGCCCATCTAAATGAGTTTAATGGTATTGTCAGCCAGGTCATTAATCAAAAGTTGGCGATGGACGATGAGTTCAAAGCCACTTTTTTGTTATGCACTTTGCCAGAGAGTTGGGACACATTCAGGACAGCCACTAGCAATTCGAATGCTATGCTGTCATATGCAGATGTTGAGGGTGCTCTTCTTCAAGAAGAGATGAACAGGAAAAACAACTCTGTTGGAAAGTCAAATGCAATGAATGCACGTGGGAGATCCCAGCAAAGGGGTAAAAGCCAAGAAAGGGGAAGGAGCAAGTCTCGCTCCAAAAAGGATTTGGAATGCCATTATTGTGGCAAGAAGGGACACATTAAAAAGCAATGCTACAAATGGAAAAATGATCAAAAAGAAAAGGGAAAAGGCAAAGACAAAGAGAAGGATGAAGCCAAAGGGCAAAAGTGGAGTCAAGATTGAAGAAATCAATGTGTCACATGCAGGTGGCAGTGAGGATGAGGTCCTATTTACTTCTTCACTTGATGCCCATTCACTTCTTACAGGTGGTCATGGTATGCACTCATGGATCATTGATTCAGGTGCCTCCTTTCATGTCACAGGTTGCAGAGACTTGTTTGTCAAGTATACTGCTGGCAATGAAGGAGTGGTTTATTTGGGTGATAACCATGCATGCAAAATTCTTGGCAGAGGTGATGTGAGGCTTGTATTTTCAGATGGCTCACAGCTTATGCTCCATGATGTCAGGCATGTGCCTGAGATCAAGAAGAATCTGCTTTCTACTGGACAGCTTGATGATGCTGATTATGTTACCACATTTGGTAGTGGAAAGTGGAAGATTAGTAAGGGCTCACTGGTTGTTGCCAGAGGCTCTAAGATGGACACTCTTTATTTCATGCATGCAGGTGTTTGTCACCATGCTAATGTAAATGCAACCGAGCTGCCGGAAATCTCTATGTGGCATAGCCGGTTGGGACACATGAGTGTCAAAGGAATGGAGCAATTGTCTCGTTTTGGTTACTTGCCTTCTCTAAAGTTTTCAAGTTTTCAGTTTTGTGAGCATTGTATATATGGTAGGCAACTACAGTGCCCCCACAAGAAAGCTCTTGGACAGAAAGATGCTCAGTTAGAGCTTGTGCATACAGATGTATGTGAGATGCCTCAGCTTTCTTTGGGAGGGGCAAAATATTTTGTGTCATTTATTGATGATGCCACACGCAAGGTGTGGGTCTATCCTCTTCGTTTGAAGAGTGATACATTCTCAGTGTTTCAGAAGTTTGTTGCTCTTGTTGAGAATCAAACTGGCAAAACACTGAAAGCTTTGCGTTCCGACAATGGTGGAGAGTACATGTCCAAACAGTTTCAGGACTTTTGTGATGCTAAAGGCATCAAGAGGGAGCTCTCTACTCCTTATGATCCTCCACAAAACGGGACAGCAGAGAGGATGAACAGGACCATACAGGAGAAGGTCCGTTCTATGTTGTCACATGCTGCATTACCTCATGGTTTTTGGGCTGAAGCTGTTATGACAGCCGTTCACCTTATAAACAGGTCACCTAACACGAGGCTTGGTGGGAAAGTGCCAGAAGAAGTATGGACAGGGAAGCCTCCGTCATACAAGCACTTGAGAGTGTTTGGTTGCATTGCGTACGTGCACATACGCAGGGAAATGCGCACCAAACTTGATCCTAAGTCTCACAAATGCATATTCCTAGGATATGGTGACAGAGGTGAAATGGGGTATAGACTTTGGGATCCCATGAATAGAAAGATCATACGCAGCAATGATGTCATTTTTGATGAGAAACATGCATGTATAAGGAGCCTGCAAGGCAACAGGAGCCTGGCAGAGTCATCTTTGATGATGATGGACATCATGGACAACAACAAAGGGCTGTAAATCAGCCATTACAGCAGGAAAACCAGCCCTTAAATGGTGCTGAAAATGGTCCAAATGGACAGCCAGATATGGCAGAAGATATCCCTATGGATATACCACAGTTGGAGGAGATACCGGGCATGATATTTCAGCCTTATGGCATGGAACAGGAGCCACCAATGGGTGATATGCAGGCTGGACAGCAACCTGCAAATGATGGTCATTGGGTACGGAGGTCCACTAGACCCTCCAGAGCCCCTGACAGGTTTGTTCCAGGGGTTGACTATTTGATGCTTACTGACTGTGGGGAGCCCTCATGTTATAAGGAGGCGTTACAGAGGGCAGACAAAGCTCTATGGGAGCGTGCCATGAAGTCAGAGATGGATTCTCTGCATAAAAATGGAACTTGGAAGTTGGTGCATTTGCCTGCAGGCAAGAAGGTTTTGCCATGCAAGTGGGTTTACAGGCTCAAAGTTGCACCAGATGCAAAGCCAAGATACAAAGCCAGGTTAGTGGCTAAGGGCTTCAAGCAGGAATATGGTGTGGACTTTGATGAGATCTTCTCTCCAGTGGTCAAAATGACCACACTTAGACCTGTGTTGGCTTTGGTTGCGCATGATGATCTGGACTTGATTCAGATGGATGTGAAGACTGCTTTTCTTCACGGTGATCTCCATGAGGAGATATATATGCAGCAGCCAGAGGGTTATGCAGTGAGTGGAAAGGAGAAGCTTGTATGCAAGCTGAAAAAGAGTCTTTATGGGCTCAAACAGGCACCAAGAGAATGGTATCATAAATTTGATACATTCATGAAATCTCAGAAATTCAGGAGAAGTGACATAGATCACTGCTTGTACACCAAGAAAGCTTTGGATGGCAGTCTATTGATCCTCATCTTGTATGTTGATGATATGTTGATTGCCGGGAAATCTCGTAAAGAGATGGATGCCTTGAAGAAGAGGCTGCATGAAACCTTTGATATGAAGGATTTGGGTGATGCAAATCACATCTTGGGTATGCGGATACTTCGGGACAGAAATCAGCATGTGTTGTATTTGTCTCAGAAGGAATACATTGGCAAAGTCTTGCAGAGGTTCAATATGGACGGGGGGAAGAAGACTAGTACTCCTTTGCCTCCATATGTGAAACTCAGTGCTATGGACAGCCCACAGTCAGATAGAGACAGGGCTGATATGACCAAGATTCCGTATGCTTCAGCTTGTGGCAGTCTCATGTATGCCATGGATGTAGTGGGAGTGATTTCTAGATACATGGCCAACCCTGGCAAGAAGCATTGGGAAGCAGTGAAAGGTGTCATGAGATACCTGAAGGGCACACAGGATATGTGCATATGTTTTGGCAAACAGGATGCATTAGTGCATGGTTACACGGATTCGGATTATGCCGGTCATCCAGATAACCGGAAGTCTACTACCGGTTATGTATTTACATTCACAGGAGGTGCTGTGTCATGGATATCCAGGATGCAGAAGTGCACTGTCTTATCTACTACAGAGGCCGAGTATATTGCAGCCACAGAGGCTTGCAAGGAGGCATTATGGCTATCTCGGTTAGTGGTTGATTTGGGCTATACAGGGGATATTCCATTGTTGCATTGTGACAGTCAGAGTGCCATCCAGTTGGCAAAGAATCCTGTCTTTCATGCAAAGACGAAGCATGTGGATGTGAAGTATCACTTCATCAGAGAGGTGATAGAGAACAAGCAAATTCAGCTTGTTAAGATTCATACGGATGACAACCCGGCTGATCTGTTGACGAAGAGTTTGCCTCCGGAGCGGTTTGCTCATTGCAGACACTTGATGGGCATTGGATGAGGCCAGTTTCAGCCTTGATATGGCCTTGTATATTATCATGTACATGCTGATTTTTTCTTTTCCTTTACTTAAGGGCACTTTGCCTTTAAGTGGGAGGTTGTTGGGGTAAAGGCATTATGCCCACCCTTATAGTGTGTACAAGCCCATAAGTTATAGTACATAGTACACTTAGTACTTTTAATGTACTAAGTGCACTATGTGTACTAGTGCAATATACATGTGTGATAGGGGAGTCACACACTCATGCCTCATGAGTTGACTTATCCCCACAACTCTCTCTCTCTCTCTCTCCCTTGCTTCTCTGTGTATGTCTCCCACATGACCTAACCCTAACTGTTTCTCCCCATCAAACAGGAGGATCAATATTTGTGCATTGCATACTGATGTATGTCTGAATTTCTTTGACTTTGTGTGCTGTTTTTGATGCGTGGACAATGCTTGGATTTATGGCATGTGATAGTCCACTGGGCTCCAGACTACCTGGCCAGTACCTGGAATACCCAGTAGACGCGAATGATGCATACTTGTTTGTTGACTAGCTTGTGTCTAGTTTTTGCAGAAGGTGAGTATACATTTATTTTCTAACCCCTGCTTCAGGCTATGAAGACCATGTACCATCAAGAACAAGGACATCGGTCAAAGAAAGGCATAAAGATGTCACCAAAGGAGCAAAAGACACCACATATATGAGGAAAGACCAGATGCACAAGAGCACCAGATGGGGCTAGTACCATATCTATGCCAAAGTTGAGAACAACGGTGATATAAGACGGAGGGAATGTAACTATTTGGTCCTCCATGCTCTTTACACACGATAGAACTCATGCCCAAACACATGGATAGGATGATGGACGGAAACAGGGTTCCTAAAGTTGGAATTGGAAAAAGCACTCGTCTAGGTCAAAAAGCAAGAAAAAGCAAAATCAAACTTTGTTGACCAAAAAGCTGAGGGCACCATTGGAAAGAGCTCGTTGAATTGAGTCAAAAAGCTATAAGCCGCTTTTTCAAAAAGCAACTCCATGGCCAAAAAGCAAGGCCCTTAAGTGAGAACCAAGAACTTTGATTATTAGTAAAATAAAAGCAAAAGCCAAGTGGTAAAAACAAAAAGCAAAGCATGGTAAAAGCAGGCCTCCCCTCAAGTATTTAAAGAACCAAGCACCCTCTTGGTGGAGCATTGAAGAATTCTTGGAGAACTCCTTGGGAAAAGCAAGAGCACCATCAACCTTGTGTGTTACTTCCATAGCCACCTTGGAAGACTACCACCAGCACTCAGCCCATCACCCCCCCCCCCCCTTCAACCGGTGTTCTGCCACCGCCCAGAGCCACTGTCGCCACCGCCTAGAGCTGTCGCCGCCTAGGGCTATTTTCGCTAGCGCCGCCGGCATCCCCGCCGCTCCAAAAACAAAGTTTTTGCCTCCTGTTTGCTCGACTTTCTGTCACGTGTTGGTAGCTTCCGTTTGAAGAATCGCCACCTCTATTAGTGAAAGGATTGGATTGGGAAGAGAGTTTTTCTGTGGATACTTGAGAACATCAGTTGGATTCTTTGAATTTTGGTTCTAGCCTGGTATAAGCCTCTTGTGGGTCATCCTCGTGGTGAGCTCGGCATCAGTTATCTTGTGCCTCGACATCGACCCCGGACTGATCTTGACATCGACACCTTTGTTTGATATTGTATTCATTTGTTATATTGGTCGTGGCTTGGAAAAGCCCGTGGATTGTTCCTGAAATAAATTCCTGAAGAGGGGGCAGGGCCTGTTCCCCGCTCAGTGTGGTGTATCGTGTAAATCCCCTATTCCCATCTTGCTCTCCCCTTCTCTCTCTCTATCTCTCGTACACGTGGTTGCATTTGTCACTGCACGCTCCGTTGGGCTTACAAAGCCTTAATGCAGCCTGCAATTACTAGGATCCCCACAAAAGACGTGCGTTTCCAATTTGCAACACACGGGTCACAGAATAAACACCAAAGGTCATCCCCATCCAAGAGTTCATCTAAACAAACTCAAGGTTACCTTGGCAAGACCACCCAAAGAAGGCTCTCTGGTCTCCCAAGTCAATGGTCTCTACAATAAATTCTTCTTTACAAGTCCAAGATTTTAAACAGGAGTTCATCAAGAACTACTATTTTAGCTTCTGATAGGGCATATGTCCAATTCATTAGCCACACCTTTGGCATGGCAAATGTACGGTTTACGGGCCATGCTTCTGACTAGGCAGATGTCCATGTTATCAGCTTTTATGGTTGTTATCCAGAGCTGTGTAGCGAGGTATTGACTAGTGGGATTCTATTAGATCGACCCAGTTCCACTAGAGAGTGTTAATGTTGACAAATTTCGCTTGCATCTTGATTACCTTGACAATGTAGGCTGAGTTAGGACTTGAAGTTTCTGGATACTTCACTCAATCAGAGTTCAACTAAGATAGGTACCTACTAATGATGATTGTTCTCAGTTTGTCAGGCAGCAACAAAGAGGATACATCAATTTTGTTGGAACACTGCACATGTTCAACACCAAGTGATCATTTGATTGCTCGGGATCTGCCTATGATAAAATTGAACACGTTATGTTTGGTATGGGTGTCAACCCAAGTTTCCCTTGTGAATTAGACCTTGAAGATGTAGTTTTGGGTGTAGTCCTAGAAAGAATTCACCTGCTATATAGCCAATTTCACACTTGTGCATCTGGCAAAGGATATGGTACAATAGGAGAGTTATATCATGTGTGTTTTGGCTTGGACACAGTCTCGGTAGGAACACTTCCAAAGGTCATTTATGACGAGAGTGTTCAAATATCTGATAGTTATGTTGTTAAAAAAGAGGGAAGGTATCTCCTAGGTACGAGGAATCACCCAATCCTCATAGGATAGGTACTTTGATTGACTACGACAATTGTATCTATGATGTCAGATTATCCGATTCCTCGGGAGTTGGATCGAGGGATTGTTCTGATCCTCACAACTCTGGTTCGAGTTGGTCTATTTTTAGTTCCACAGAGATAGTTGTAAGACAATTTTAGCTAGTTCCTATGGCATAGTTATGAGTGGAAAGTGAAGCACATTATGGAGTCAATTATCGGATGTGGTTTGATTTTCCCTTGTTTATTTCCGAGCCTCGGAATGTCTTCGACTTGGGAGCTTCGACTAGGGAGACAATTGCTAGTTTACAACATAGGTTCCCAATTTTCTTTTCTAAGACACATTTTGTTTCCAAGAGTGGAAATGTCTGAGAAGGGAAGTATGTTACATACCTAGTGCTAATCCTCGAGGTTAGTGGCCTAATCCGACAGAGTTAGAGGAGCCATAAGATTAGGAGAAAGCTGGCTAATATGTGCGGTTAAGGTTATTATTAATAAATCCATGTGTATCGGCTATTTATAACAGTTTAGTTATTTATAGCAACAATGGGCACTATAAAAGTGAAACATGGGTTATTGTTGTCATAACCTCACTATTGGTCAGAGTTTGACCAAGACTCCGCCTACGCGTGTGGCAGAGCATAGGACAACGTGCCGAAGGATTGGCATGGATCTATGGGAGTCAGACTTTAGCCTCGAGCTCCGGGGTGGTTCGAAGCATAGAACCTATGCTTATGAGGTGAGCTAGCCTATACCCCTCTTAGGGGGTCTATTCTAATCACTTGTGTTTTGCGTTTAGGAGATCCGTGGGGTTGTAACACTAGCTGCTCCACCTTCAATGAGGATAACCCCTCCTCTGTATGGAGTGAGGATAGTTTGCGAGGGCAAAAGAGACCAAAGGACCAAATATATGAAAGATCAGAGCAAAACACACAGCATGCAATGGTGATATGTATATAACAAATGAAGTCCAGTACGGGAGCTCTATGTGAGACTCCAAACGAGCAGAGAAGGCTGCTGTCCCAAAAACGCAGATGTCAATCCCGAAGTAAGCCTGATGTGAGCGCCGAGAAGTAAGCTCTAATGTATCTCTGATGTAGAGCGCTGATGTAAGCACTTACGTGCTGATAGCTGCTGATGGAAAAACGCAGAAGTGTGCTGTGGTGAAAAACGCAGATGTATGCACCACGGACCAGCAGCAGCAATATGTGAAAAACGCTGAAGAAAGAACTGCAGAAGAACACGTTCAGTTCAGCAGCAGAAGGGACGGGTTCCACCACTTTGTAGGCGGCCTGTTCCAACACCAACGGACGGTACAGAAGCACGCTGAAGTGCTAGAATGAGGCACAAGGAGCGAGTCTGGTGGACCGACGAGGACCGTCCAAAGGGATATCAAGGGGAAGCATGCCAGAATCACGCATGGTGTGTTGATACCAGCGAGGTAAGGGGTCCCTGGGTGGTTGTTGGGAGGAGGAAGCCTCCTCAAGAGGTGAAGTTGTAGGTGACTGATGGGGTTCATTTGGCACAGTCTGAGATTCTTGTTCAGTTAGTATAGGCAACGGAAGGTAAAGTAAGTCTCGCTCATCAAAGACAACGTCTCGACGAACGAAAACTTTGTTTGATCGTGGATCAAAAACTTTGTAAGCCTTTGATTCAGAAGAGTAGCCCACAAAAATGAGCAACTCACTCCTTGGCTCAAGCTTGCCCCTTGTATCATTCGGAGTGTGAGTGTACCCAAAAAATGCCTCAAACAGAGTCCTCTGGCAGTGACACAGAAATGGGAAACGGTTGGCTTTTCCCCAAAAAATGCCTCAAACAGAGTCCTCTGGGGAACAGCAACCGTGGGGCAACGGTTCAGAAGGTACACTGCAGTGTTGATCGATTCTGACCAAAGGCATTCATGCAGCTCAGCTGCAAGTTGAATGCCCTGATCTTGTAAGAACTTAGAAAATTGATGGGAGATAAATTCACCACCATTGTCACGATGATCAATCCCAATTGAGACGCCCATTTGATTAGTGACTAAACGAACCCATGTGGAAAAGTATTGGAAAACGTCGGATTTATGCTTTAGGAAATATACCCACATGTACCTTGAATAATCATCAACAATCAGCATGTAGTAGAGTGATCCATTCAAGGAAGGGGTTGGGGATTGGCCACTCAAGTCGAAATGAATCTACCTGAGGATTCCCAAAGCACGATGAGTGGCATGTTGTGGGAATGGGAAGCGATGTTGCTTATCCATTTGACAGGGCTGACAGACATCCTTTGTCAATTTGAGGCTGGGTATACCTTCAACTAACTTGTCAATCCAATTATCATGGGAATTCCTCTTTTACAATGAATTAAATCTATTTAAAATTCTTCTTATTAAAAATTACATAAAAAGATAGCTCATAGAGTGTGGCATAGGGTAGATGACCATAAAGAAAGTGCCATGGTTGTTCAATGTCGGAGGGAGCTTGGGTCACATAGGCCCGAACCCGATGAAACTCTGAGCCAGCAGAAGATGGCTCAATTAGAAAAGTAGACATCCGGTACAAACCATCCTTCTCAGCTTGACCTCTAGTAACAACAAGACTAGTAGTTTCATCAATTACCTCAACAACTCGTTTGTTGAAGTAAACACCACGATCGAGTTGGGTCGGCTGGGATACAGAAAGAAGGTTGAGACCTAAATTAGGGACAAGATAGACATTGTCCAAGGTAGCCTAGTTGGGGCCAGTGTTGGTGTCAAATAGGACAGTGCCAATGGATTTTATGGGCATCATTGTATTGTTGCCACATCGAACTTCTTTCTTAACGAGACGCTGAGAGATGAAAATGTCAGCATTGCGTGCCATATGGTGAGTAGCTCCACTGTCAACTACCCGAGTGACAGGATGACCACAGGGAAGAGTTGGATAGGCCTCAATGATGGACACAGAAGGATTGTCAGGTAACTGACAAATTTGAACGAAGGCAGAGGCTTTCCCCTACGGATGGCCTCATTTAGGCCTTTGTTTCTTCTTCTTTCTGGAGTAGTGGCTAGAATCATCCTTAAATGTGACCTGAGCAATATTGGCCGAGGGGCCGGGATGAGGTGTAAGATAAGACCAGTCAGACATCTCTTCAAGGGTGGTGAAAGAAACTAACTGGGAAGGTGAAGCTTGAGCAACCTGGCTAGTGGATCGCCACTGAGAGGAACGCGGCCAAGTAGAACCCAGCGTCCGACCCTTTGACTGGTGTTTGCTTTCCTGCGATAGTCTACTTTCCTGGTCTCTCGAGGAGTACCTTCCTTTCCTCTCAGAGATTGGTGGTCTTATCGGGAGAGTGATGGAATCCCCTCCCACCGCCGATTTTGTTCTAGCTCAGATGGCTTCCATGCCTATGCCCTCTCTTCGTATATGCATAGCCTCTCCGGAGTCGGTTCCTCTCATGTCATATCGCTTCCTTGTCTCCATGGAGCTTCTATTTTACCGAGTGGAGTACTTTGGCCTCCCCAGCCAATGCTTCGTTTGCTGGTCTGGATCTCCAATTTGGGACATTGCTACCACCTTGGTTGTTTTGGCGGGTGGAGGTAGTGGGGTTGGACGTGTTGCCTCTATTTTCCTTGGCTTTAAAAACACACTCATCATCAAAATGTCCACGCATTTGGCATTAAGTGCAAAATCTATTCTTTTTGGGAATATTTTGCCAGTGGGGAGTGGGTGTTGAGGCAGGATTTTTGGAATCAATATTGTTGCCGGGAGGTTTGCCTTGATTTCCTAAGTTGTTGTTCCCTTTCCCTTGCTGTCCTTTTTGAGTAGAGGTTGTATTGGACACAAGGGCCCCCTCTTGAGTGGAGGAAGAGGATGACTTCTTGGGATGAAATTGGTCGTGCAACCGAGCGAAGCGCAAGAGTTGACACTCACACTCATATAGGTTAGGCATAGGTTCTAAACTAATGGTCTATGTGACAAAAGTAAAGAAGCTCGGTGGCAACTTGTTTAGTAAAGTGATAACCTGATCTTCCTGGGACTTGGCAAAACCAGTAGTAGCATACTCGGCATTAAGGCGCCGATATTCAGCAACTTTGACGGTCGGGTCATCCCCTTCTTTGATAGAGAAAATTTGAATTTGATGCTCAAGATCGATGCGACGTGTGCGATCACGTGCGGCATCTCTCTCTGCAAGGTGTGCCCATCTTTCAGAGACATAGGGGAGCTGCTGGAGTTGAGAATGAAACTCTGGCAAAAGGCCTTGCATGAGCTCCACTATAGCAGTGGCATTTCTAGCTTTCCAATGGCTGATGACTTCAGGAGGTGCTAGGGAAGGGTAGGGTTTTGGTTCAAATCCCTTTACTAGGTTCCAAGAACCTTAGGAAGTGAAAACTTGTTCCATAAGATTGGTCCAAGTTGTATAATTAGACCCGTTAAAACAAGTCTTTTCTGTGAAAGCATTTCTGGACATAGAAACATGAAAGGAAGATGGTGGGGGAGTCCAGGAAGGCTGGTGCCCATATGCAGAGTGTAAGTTTTGAGGAGGGAAACCAGAAAGTCCACCAAGACCAGGCATAGGTGTAGGACCTGTCGAGGGTGCTCCATAAGATGGAATAAAGTTTTGGGTACTCAGCATAGGTGGAATACCTAGTTCAGGGACAAATCCTGGAGAGGACACATAATTGGGAAAAACACCAATGCCAGAGATAGGTTGGTAAACCACCTGATACCCAGGAATGCTGGGTCGTACCACAATGCCAGAGGTGTCAAATCCCCATAGGATCTCCTTGTAGAACGCTACTGGTACATGACTCGAATCCTGCAAACAAACCAAACAAACATGACGGGGGTGCAAGCCTGACTCACCTCCCAACCTCGACAGTCGTGGGCAAGTCCACAAGACTTGGCTGTCCCCACCGAGCCACGAGCTGAGCTAACTAGATGGATGTACCGACCAATCTCTACCTCGTGACGTCCCATACCGCCACGAAGCTACCCTCGTGGGCCTCGAGACTGCTACCGGCCTCGGCTGCATGAAGCAGATGCACGTCTGCACTAGATCTAGGCTCCTGACCATAGAGCTCTCACAAAGTCACGCGAGACTCTATATGACTAATGACTAACCTTGGCCACTCTTTTATAGGCTCTTGGCCGGTCATCGGGCGTCCACACTTGGGCGCCCGCCTGTCCATACTTGAGTGCCCGCCCATTAGTCTATCCCTAACTCAGCTCGCCAATCAGCCTCCCTAGCTCCAAGCTTCCCCAACCTCGAAGCTAGTTTGTGTGCGTGTAGCACATGATAGATACACACTGTGCACATGACATACTCCCCTTTCTCTAAGAGCTCACTCCTGAGCTCACTAAAAAGCCAAGGTAATCTCTCTCAAGAGTAGTCAATGTCTCCCATATAGCGTCCTCCTCAACACGATCCTTCCACTTGATCTTGTATTCCTTCCACTGGCCTTCTGCAGCCTGAATGGTAGGCTGCTCAGTCATCGAGTCTTGGTCAATCAATGAGCTCCCGTCCTGGATCTTCTGCCAAAATGCACAAAAATAACTATCAGTCCTGCAAAGCCCTCTCAATGACTGAAATAAGTCGGTAGAAATCTCAGTGAACGACAAAGTATTCACCTCTCTAATTCAACTAAGCGCATCTACAACACTATTCATGGACCCTTTTCTATAACGAATCTCAAAATCAAAATCTTGCATTAATTCCGCCCATCGAGCTTTCCTTCCTCTCAAATCATCCGCATCACACACATACTTGATTGACTGATGATCAGTCATCAATACCACAAACTTGGAGCCATATAAATAATGTCTCCAAACCTTAAGAGCGTGAATCACAGCATAAAGCTCCTTCTCAAGGATTGGCCAACGAGATTGAGTGTCGTCTAGCTTTTTACTTTCAAAAGCAACAAGTCTACCATTTTGAAATAGAGCAGCCCCGATGGCATAGTCACTGGCATCAGTTTCAAGAACATAAGGCCGACTAGGATCGGGTAATGCTAAGATAGGTGCTTCCTTGACTTTATCTTTCAAAAGTCTGAAGGCCATATCCAAATCGTTATTCCAAGTGATAGGCTGATTTGACTTACGTCCACGACCTTTCAACAAGTCGGTCATCGGTAGTGTGAGCTGAGAGTACTCCCACCCAGATTTCCGAAGAAAAACAACAAAACCGAGAAAAGAATGAAGTTGTTTCACTGTCTGCGGTATAGGCCAGTCCAAAACCTTCTGAACTCGGTCATAGTCAATGCTCAATCCATCTCTAGTGATCTTGTGTCCCAAGTAAATGATGTCTGTCTAAAAAACTCACATTTACTTAATTTAGCATATAGTCGATTCTTTCTTAAAATCGTTAAGACAATCATGAGGTGTCTAACGTGATCCTCAAGAGTACGACTTTATATCAAAATATCATTCAAGAACACAACCACAAATTTTCCCAAATGTTCACGAAAAAGATCGTTCATCATTTGCTGGAAAGTGGCTGGAGCATTGGTTAACCCAAAAGGTAATATGAGAAACTCGTAATGGCCATACCTAGTCCGAAAGGCGGTTCCTTCGACATGCCTTTCATGAATACGTATCTAGTGATAGCCAGTACGTAAATCTATCTTCGTGAAATATTTCGCTCCTACTAACCGGTCAATCAGGTCATCTGATCTAGGGAGAGGATAACCGTTCTTAATTGTCAGCTTGTTCAATCTCTTGTAATCTATACACATTCTCCAGGTGTTGTCCTTCTTTCTCCTAAGCAACACAGGTGCACCCCAAGGTGATTTACTTGGACGGATCTGGTCCATCCTCAAATAATCTTCGAGTTGTTTAGCCAACTCATCTTCCTCAGATTGGCTCATCCTATAAGGTGGAATACTAACAGGGTTGGGTGAGCACCGGGGATCAGGTCAATACGATGATCTACTGCCCTTTCAGGTGGTAAGCCCAATGGCAATTCCTTAGGAAATACATCTTGAAATGAATCAAGTATCTTCTGTAATTCTTTGCTTTCAAATACACTTAATTCATTGACATCCATAGAAGGTATGAGAAATGAAGAAAGTGGAATGAGAAATGAAGAAAGTGGAATCAATACACAATGGAAAGCAGTATACATAGAAGAATCCATTATATTACCAAAATCAATTGTATTTACAACAGGTCCCTAAGAGGGATGTATACAATCACCTAAGATATTATACTGGGTGTTCCTATGTTCAAAAGAAAAAATATGACTAGACCAATCTATCTGGACTTGAAGAGTCTTAAACCACTCAATCCCTAATAACAAGTCTACATGTTCTAGGTGCATCTTTGTAGTCTTGAATCCAGATTGGTAGCATCTCCACCTTTCGATCCCATACTTGCCGACCCACAGGTAGACGTATCTCATAGGTATGATCGTTGGGCGTTGTATCAAGACCCAATTTCAGCACAAGTTTGTAGTTAACAAAGTTGTGTGAGCTGCCAGGATCTAGAAGAATGTGGATTCTATGGCAATTCACTTCTCCATAAACTCGGAGAAGATCATGCAAGCCAAAAACTTTAGAGTTGAACAGACAATCAGAACATGTACTAGGGCGAGAAAGTACAGTAACTGACATACCTGTCAAAGACAACTGGTTAGCTGCCTTTGGCTTGGGTCCTGCGTTGGTCTTTGCACCCTTTTGCTTCAGGCACTCGTTACGCATGTGTCCTTTTTCTTCGTAGTTGAAGCAACGTGCCTCCTTCTTGAGCTTCAAAGCCTTAAGGAGACGTTTCTTCTTCGCTGGTGTCGAAGTTGAATTCTTCAAAGGTTGGTGCGAAGACTTTCTTTCAGTCGTGCTAGCCATTGGTGCGGAGAACTTCCTTTTGTGCTTGTTCCCTGCTCGGTAACGCGTTTAGACTTGGAAGAGACCATTGTATCATCATAGATACGAGCGGAATGAATGGCTTCATCCAAAGTTTTGCATTTGTTGTTTTTAACCTGTAAACGGTATGAGTCGGGTAAACCGGCTACGAAGAACCCCAAAAGTGTTGTGGGATCCATCTCCGTAGCTTTCATCTGCAAGTCTCTAAATTTCTGGAGATAGACCTCATAAGTGAGGTTCTGCGAGAGGTCATGGTCAAAGTAGTAAACCGGGCAACAACATCATAGTCATCCTCTTTCTTGAGGAATTCTTTCTTGAAGACGTCTTCGAACTGTGCCCAAGTCGTTGGTTTAGGGTTGAGTTCCTTCCACCAAAGCAAAGCTTTGCCTGAGAGGAAACCTGCTACTAATTGGATCTTTTTCCCATCGTCATATGGATGGAACTGAAAATGGACTTGCCACTTATGTAGCCAAGTGTCCACTATCTCCTTGGTACGCTGCTTTTGCTCGCCCCCGAACTGTTCCGAAGTAATGTTGGAACCTAAAGCAGATGCCAAGGTATCCATACCCGAAAGAGTAGATAGGGTAGTGGTCAACAAAGAGATGGAGTTCTTTAAAGCCTGCATTTGCGCGGCGATTTGTGCTTGTCGTTTCGAGGAAGAAGCTTCGAGAGCAACTTTAAATTCTTGGAAATCTGATTTTGACACATAATCGTCGAAAAGATCGGCATCGGTGTCTTCCGTAGCGAGCAGGTCTTCACGTTCGATAATGGACTCCAACTCGGATTCTTGGGTCGACATCTTAAAGAGGACAAGGTGAGAAAAATAATATATTTATCTTGCACAAGGGAAGTGCTAGAGGACTTGAGAGCTTGAGAACTTGAGAGATGTGTGGCAACAAGAAGCCCACTAGAGGGATATTTTATAGACCTTCCGAAAAGCATGTGTGTTTATGCATTGCTTTTGTGTTTATATATATATATATATATATATATATATATATATATATATATATATATATATATATTCTGCTTTTCTTTTAAAAAAAACACTTGGAAAGCAATGAAGTTTTAAAACCCCTCTTATATGGTTCAAAACAAGTATCGCATGGGGGTTTTTTTTTTTTTTTTTTATAGCAAAAGCAAAAATAAAAATAAAAAAAAATCCACCACCCATCGTATGCTTTTTTGCCTTTTCTCCGCGGTAATCTTAGCGCCGCCTATGTGTACCACCCATCGACTGCCCACGTGTGCCGCCTGCAGCGTTTTTGCGCACGAATGAAATCCGTCAACTGCCCATGTGCGCCTGCGATCACCTACCTAGCGCTACCGCCTGCGCACATGTCTTCAGCCCGACTATCTGCATGCGTGTACCCGTGCGTATACCTGGCCGCCTGCACATCATATGGGCGCCTATGCCAGCCTGTGCACCAGCGCGTGCACACATACCACCAGGCTGCGAGTACCAGCCCGCCTACGTGCAAGTTCTGGTCTGCCTGCCTGCTTGTACATAAAGGCAACGCTACCACCCCTCCAGGCGTCACTCTCTCTCTCTCTCTCTCTCTCTCTCTCTCTCTCTCTCTTACAAAAACACAGCCGACTGGCTTTTCTTTTTTCTCTCTCCTGAAACTGTTTACACAGTTCAAAAACATCTTTCCTCTTCTTTGCAAAGCAAACAACCCTTTCTAGACCACAATCTCCATCATCACGGGTTTCTATGATGAAAAAGCAACATACTGAATCTGAAAAAACAGCAAGCTTCTCAAACTCGTACCTTTTCTTCGACCTCTTTTTCTCTACCTACCGACTTGCTCGTTCACGAGGCTTGCTTTGATACCACTATCAAATCCCCATAGGATCTCCTCGTAGAACGCTCCTAGTACATGACTCGAAACTTGCAAACAAACCAAACAAACATGACAGGGACTCACCTCCCAACCTCGACAGCCGTGGGACAAGACTTGGCTGTCCCCACCGAGCCACAAGCTGAGGTAACTGGATGGACGTACCGACCAATCTCTACCTCGTGACATCCCATACCGCCACGAACCTAGTCTTATGTGCGTGCAACACACGGTAGATACACACTGTGCTACAGATCTCGTAATGACAAAATTTGTGTACCACAGATCTCGGACATTAGGTCCAAGATTCTTAAGGAGTGTCACGATGCCCCTTCTGCTAGACACCCTGGGGTACACAGGACATTATCGTTAGTGAAACACACTCTTTATTGGCCAAAGATGAAAGGGTATGTAGAAGATTATGTTCTCAAGTGTCAAGTTTGTCAAGCAAATAAAGCTGAACGCTTTAGACAAGCTGGGTTGTTGCATCCTTTGCAAATCCCAAGTAATAAATGGGAAAGTATTTCCATGGATTTTATTACAGGATTGCCAAGAACACATCAAGGCCACGATTCTATTTGGGTTGTGGAAGATCACTTGACAAAGATGGCTAGGTTTTTACCGACCTGGAAGACTATTACAGCTACGCAATTAGCAAGCCAGCTTATCGAGCAATTGTTTAAACTGTACGGGTTACCGCAGGACATAGTCAGTGATAGGGACTCTAAGTTTATGAGTGATTTTTGGAAACTTGTTTTTGAGAAGTTGGAAACAACTTTGAATTTGAGTTCCTCAGGTCATCCTCAATTTGATGGCCAGACTGAAAGAGTGAATCAGATTTTGGAGGATATGCTTCAGGCATATGTATCTAAAAGACAGAGTTCATGGGAGGATTATCTTCCTATGTTAGAATTTGCATATAACAGTACTAAGCATACGAGTACAGGTTTTAGTCCTTTCATACTTATGTATGGTTTTCAACCTAGATCACCTCTTACAGTAGGATTCTCAAGACTTCAGCATTATGTAGCACGTAATTTTTTGCAAGATATGCGAGAAATGTTACAAGTTGCGAAGGAATCTATTAGAAGTGCTCAAGACCGAGACAGATTTTATTCTAATAGATATCGTTCACCCAAAGAGTTCTCTGAAGGAATGATGGTGTATTTGCGAGTTCCAAAAGATTCCGAGACTTTATACACAGGTCGATCTCCGAAATTACCCCCTAGATACTGTGGACCATTTCGTATTACACGACGGATTGGTTCAGTCGCATATGAATTGGATTTGCCTTCTCATGTGAAAGTTCATCCTGTATTTCATGTCAGTAGACTTAAGGAAGTACAAGGTGGAATAGACCAGTTAGTTACTCCTCAAGAAATCATAGATGTCAACGACATGCCATTTGTTCCACACGAACCTAAAAAGATTCTTGGATTTCGTGAAAGAAGATTGTGTAATACGCTTATCACGGAATACAAGATCAAGTGGAAAGATCGTGTTGAGGAGGACACTACATGGGAGACATTGACTACTCTTCAGAGAGATTACCCTGGCTTTTTAGTGAGCTCAGGAGTGAGCTCTTAGAGGAAGGGGAGTATGTCATGTGCACAATGTGTATCTACCGTGTGCTACACGCACACAAGACTAGCTTCGAGGTTGGGGAAGCTTGGAGCTAGGCAGGCTGATTGGCGAGCTGAGTTAGGGATAGACTAACGGGCGGGCACCCAAGTATGGACGGGCAGGCGCCCAAGTGTGGACGCTCGATGACCGGCCAAGAGCCTATAAAAGGGTGGCCAAGGTTAGTCATTAGTCATATAGAGTCTCGCGTGACTTTGTGAGAGCTCTATGGTCAGGAGCCTGGATCTAGTGCAGATGTGCACCTACTTCATGCAGCCGAGGCCGGCAGCAGTCTCGAGGCCCGCGAGGGTAGCTTGGCGGTATGGGACGTCACGAGGTAGAGATTGGTCGGTACGTCCATCTAGCTCAGCTCGTGGCTCGGTGGGGGACAACCAAGCCTTGTGGGCTTGCCCACGGCTGTCGAGGTTGGGAGGTGAGTCAAGCTTGCACCCCCGTCATGTTTGTTTGGTTTGTTTGCAGGTTTCGAGTCATGTACCAGGAGCGTTCTACGAGGAGATCCTATGGGGATTCGACAGGCAAGCCCACAAGACATGGCTGTCCCCACCGAGCCACGAGCTGAGCTAACTAGATGAATGTACCGACCAATCTCTACCTCGTGATGTCCCATACCGCCACGAAGCTACCCTCGCGGGCCTCGAGACTGCTGCTGACCTCGGCTGCATGAAGCAAGTGCACATCTGCACTAGATCCAGGCTCCTGACCATAGAGCTCTCACAAAGTCACGTGAGACTATATATGACTAATGACTAACCCTGGCCACCCTTTTATAGGCTCTTGGTCGGTCATCGGGCTTCCACACTTGGGCGCCCGCCCGTCCATACTTGGGTGCCCGCCCGTTAGTCTATCCCTAACTCAGCTCGCCAATCAGCCTGCCTAGCTCCAAGCTTCCCCAACCTCGAAGCTAGTCTTGTGTGCGTGTAGCACACGGTAGATACACACTGTGCACATGACAAGAGGGCATAGTGTTGAAAGATAACTGGGATGGGTAGAACCCATACACAGGACCCAAAGGAGGTGCAGTCAGCAATGACTGCATGCCAACACTAGCAGGAAGAGATATGGGTTGGGAGGGAGGGTTTTGTGTTTGAATTTGAGCAGTATTCCATAACACATTAGGAGTAGGAACAAAAAGTGAACTAGAGGAGAAAACAGTGTTACCTCCTTGAACACCAAAAGTCGGAGAGTAAATTATACTCCTAAACTCTCCTCTGTTTGGGTTCAAAAAATGCCACGGATCCAGAGTAGTTGATGGTACCGTTTGTTGAACCTGTGCTACAGAAGAAGATACCCAGGTAGAGTTAGGAACATACGTACTAAAAGGCACATACGAACCTGATGCGGTCACCGACTGGGATGATGATGGATCTCCGAACGATCGAGGGGGTACGTGTCCTTCCTGAGAAAAAGTCCCATACCGAAGTCCAATTTGTCGACTAGAATGAGAAGCAGAGCTCTCCACTTGAGGCTGAATACCTAGGTCCAAAACTGGCACACTGGTTGTGGGCATGTATCCTCCTCTGGAAGTAACGGTTGATGAGCTCGGAGAAGAAAAACCATATGCCAAGGGTGTAGAGGGTGAGTGGGTAAAAATAGGCTGGTCATCTCCCAATGAGAGACCTCGAACAGGGCTCTCCAGTGAATGATGAGTCCCATCCTCCGTGTGATCTATATCAGAATAGGGAGAGTCAATATCTGGTATGAAAGGCTGATCCTCCGGAATCGAGGGTAGACGATCCATGCTGTGTACTCTCGAGGTCTTCAATCCTTTTGTTCACGATAGCTCTGATACCATGTGAGGGCAAAAGAGACCAAAGGACCAAATATATAAAAGATCAGAGCAAAACACACAGCATGCAATGGTGATATGTATATAACTGATGAAGTCCAGTACAGGAGCTCTATGTGAGACTCCGAACGAGCAGAGAAGGCTACTATCCCAAAAACGCAGATGTTAATCCCGAAAGCCTGATGTGAGCGCCGAGAAGTAAGCTCTAATGTATCTCTAATGTAGAGCTGACATGTAGGCGCTGATGTAAGCGCTTACGTGCTAATAGCTGCTGATGGAAAAACGCAGAAGTGTGCTATGGTGAAAAACGCAGATGTATGCACCATGGACCGGCAGCAGCAATATGTGAAAAACGCTGAAGAAAGAACTGCAGAAGAACACGTTCAGTTCAGCAGCAGAACGGACGGGTTCCACCAGTTTGTAGGCGGCCTGTTCCAACACCAACGGACAGTACAGAAGCACGCTGAAGTGCTGTCCTGAAGTGGGCGAACAATCCAGCAAAAAGGGGGGGTAAAACACTGATGAGCAGTGGACACCCAGTCAAAGAGTGATCGTTGGTCGATGGAGAGGAAAGGAGGCGCCTCATATTTATATGAGGGCAGGGTGCTGGTCGGCCAGCAGATAAACATTATATAAAAAATGTGGCCCTTTTTGGGGTGGGTTTAAATACCATTTTTGGATATATTTTCACACATAGTTGGCTTCCACGAGTGCAGTAGCATGTTAATCCCTCGAATCTCAAAGTCACAAACAACCCCTGGTTGTGTGACACAACTATGGCTTTGAGAAAAGCGCCCCTGAGCTTGACTTCAATGGGAATCCAAGAAGTGGTCTTGGCGCGATCCCTCCTACAGGCCGAAGGCACTCTCCATTCCCCTTTTCTAGTACACTGCCAAATTGGGATACTCCATAAGATAGACGACACTCACACATGAAAGAACGCAGAGTGAAACCGGCCTTCAGAAATCTGACGGGCGGTGAAACAAACACTCGCACACAAAACACTTCATCACCCGTGGGGACCTGGGAAAGGAAACAAACAGGGGGAGCTAGAGTGCTCCTGCAAAATAGTACAAGGACACCGATTCGCCCCAAAACGCAGTGGCGCCCCTTGCGGTATTTATTTACTTGATGAAAATTTGAGTATAAAGTACAACTTGTAGAATCCTCTACCAATAGGATCCCTCGAAGCTTTCACCCAGGACTTCCAAATAAGAACTCTCGTTATTACAGCAAAGCATTCCATAGAGAAGGCACACTTGTACAACACCTCCCTGCTTGAAAAGGTCTTCTCCATCGCTAACATGGATCCCACAACCCTTTCCCAAACAGCAGTAGGGTTGTACCAAACCACATGTCCTTCCTATAGTCACAGCTTGCATGTAACCTCGAGAAAACTAGACCCTCGAGAAAACTAGAACCTGTCCACAAGAATCCAAAGACATGCTTTCCACATGAAACCAAAGACCTGTATCTAATAAACCATAGACCTGTATCCCATAAACCATAGGCCTGTTTCCTCGATACCAAAGTCCTATTTCCTCTCGAAAAACCAATGTCCTGCTTCCATGACAGATATACCATCCAAGCACGGTATACCATAACCCAGAGAGAGAAAAATAGAAGACGTGTCAAGCAATCCCCTGATATACACATAAGTTCAAGATGAAGAGGAACAACACATCTCTTCCATGAACATCTTCCCGTGCATCCAAGTCTCTTCAACTGAGATGGCAATTCCAAGTTGAACGATCTTAGATCAGCCCCAAAGAACAATCCAACTGTTGAGTCACACAGCTTTCTTTCTTCCATACTAAGGCTGTCATGTCTCTCTCTCACAAGAGACCAAGAAGATCAGCCCACAAACTGAGAAGACGAAGAGCCAAGTGGAGAGAGAGAGAGAGAGAGAGAGAGAGAGAGAGAGAGAACAATATCCACGCACCAAGGCCTGCAATCCATGTTGAGAGAAAGAGAGAGAGAAAACCGATCTCTAGTCTCCACCCCATGTTTCCATCATGGGCCGTGCACTCCTCTACCCGTGAAGAAAAGATCAGAGAAAAAAGAATAGTCGGCTGACTCTGTGCAGTAGCAGTCCTCGTCTTCCTCTTGCTCCTGCTGTCCACTGTCTTCCACGAGATAGAGAGAAAGAAAGAAAGAAAGAAAGATTTTATTAACGTCTTCCAAAAGACCGAACTCGGCCTATGAGACAAATCGGTGTACCTGTATGGGGTATCCTCTGTCATCCCAACAAAATGAAAAAGTACTGAACTAAAAAGCTGAATCTGGGTGTGCAATAAGTACAATGAGTGGTGGAGGGGATGGAGCTCTACTACTAGGAGAATGCAAAGCTATATGCATGGAGTAAACAATCATGATATGCAACCTAGCTAGCTCCATCCTGTACCATACTGGGGGTATAAAATGGTATACATCAATGAAGGGGGTGTCCACAGCTCCCTGAAGAACATGCCTGGGTGTGCTTTGAAGCGAGCCAGTCGCTCTGCACCCTCTCTGTGAAACTGAGATCTGATCTCTGTCATCTCTCTCTGGTATAGGCATGGTGTCCGAAAGCCAGGTGTCCTCTGTCTCCTGCGGGCTCTAAGTGTCTCTGCTCTCTGGAGAGTAATTCCCTGCCGTGTAGGGGCTCTGGGAGTGGGATGGATCTCTGAAAAAATGTAGTAATCTTGTCTGTCGTCCCCGCTGTCTAAGCCTGTAATGATGTCTCTCTGTGGCGCTGTATGTCTAGAATGAATCTCCCCAGTATGCGCTGGTCTGCTGCCTCAAAGATCTGGCGTAGGGAATGTGGCTCTCTGAATAAAATGGGATATCTCTCTTTGATGGCTGTATATGCTCTGCATCTGCATACATAATGCTCCTCACTCTCCACCTCCTCTCTGCACAATCTGCATACCCTCTCCTCTCGGGGGATCCGTGCTGCTCTGCCAGTCTCAATCTCCAATCAGTGTGATGAAACTCTAAGCTGACCAATAGCCACTCGGGAGCCGTGTGGTAAAAAGCCCTCCATGTATCTAGGCCTCTCTATAAATCCATCATCAGTGATACTCATGAAGTGATCTCTGTAGTATAGCATCTTCGGTGGAAGAGGCTGTGTAGGCAATATCCATGTCTCTCGTGTATAGAGCTGCCATAGATCCTGTGTCAATACTCTGTTCCTCTCACTATGAGAGAGACGGATATGTGGTGCATCCCTGTCATACTGGAATGGTGGTAGATGATCCATGGCTAGGCCATGCTGTGAGAACCAATGTGTGACCTGTCCATACCATGATCCTCTGTCTCCTGCCTCAGCCAACTGTCTAGATGCCTCAAAAGCCCTGTATGACAATCTGTCCTGTGGCATCTCTCTGAATCGGTCTAGCAGGCATATAGTCTGAAATATGGCCTCTACCATCATAGGAGGCGCAGCAAACTCTGCTCGGATAATGTCATGAGGTACTGGCGGTTTGTTGCGTATCATGCGTGCCACCATGAGGGCCTGTGGTCTCTCTATCTGTGTCCACCAATGGGTAGCAAGGCCTGGCGCCCATACCGCTGCTCCATACATCAATGCCAGTGTGACTAATGTGTCAAATAGCCACCCCTTCGTCCGGGGCTCCTGAAAATGCGCCTGGTGGCACTATCTCTCTAGCATAGCCAATGCTGCATATCCCCGTGTCAATCT
Organism: Cibotium barometz; assembly: GCF_041138505.1. Taxonomy (NCBI): domain Eukaryota; kingdom Viridiplantae; phylum Streptophyta; class Polypodiopsida; order Cyatheales; family Cibotiaceae; genus Cibotium; species Cibotium barometz. The sequence goes on along the minus strand of NC_141062.1, from coordinate 6,664,148 downwards.
AGCTCTGGCTGCTGAACCCATGGTGAAGCGTGTGGCTACTGCAGAGAAGGTAACCCCTAGGTACACGTATGATGTCGCCACCTCCACCTGGCGTCCTGCGAGAGTGAATGTCAGCTGACTCCTGCCCTGTCTTGATGTATGAAAGACCATAACCTTGGTTTTCCCAAGGTTCACAGTAAGACCCCTCTGTGTGCAGAAATCATCGAGTGCATGTAGATGCTGCTGTAGACCACCTGGAGACTCAGACACTAATACAATATCATCAGCATAAAGCATAATATGTACTGAGGTACCTGCTAAATCAACTCCATCTCCGCCTCCCCATGTAATGAAGTCAGCCACCTCATCAATGTATAACCCAAATAGCGTGGGGGAAAGTGGGCATCCTTGCTTCACACCAATGGTGCTAGCAATAGTCTCGGACATACCTCCTGGACATCTGACTCGCCCAAAAACCTGCTCATATAATTCATAGATGCCCCGTGTCATATCTGCTGATATGCCAAGAGACTGCAGGCGCTGAAAGAGCCTCTCTCGTGGTACTGTGTTAAATGCCTTGCGGAAATCCACAAAGCAGCAATAGAGCTTTCTCTTCCCCACTCTGGCCTGATCAATCATACATCTCAAAGTGAATACATGGTCAGTGGTAGAGAAAGCTCTCCTAAAGCCTGCCTGCCCTGATGAACGTAAACCTGCTCGCTCAGCATATAAGCTAAGCTCTTGCTCCAACACTGCACCATAGAGTTTGGCCAGCACGTGGCCAACCATAACCGTCCTGTAGTTGCACGGATCGAGCATATCCCCTGTTTTGTGAATCGGCACAATGGTGTGCATCCTCCACTCCGCAGGCAAACCCTCTACTAGTGCCCTGTTAAACAGGTGTGCAAGAAAAGGAGCCAAAGAATCTACTCCATATATGAGATGCTCACCCTGCAGGCCCATATGGTCGGCGGCCCGTCCATGCTGTAGGCGGCGGATAGCTTCCTGTATCATCGAGTGGGTAAAGAAGCTAGCTGTGGTAGGTCGAGACTCTTGTGGCTGAGGTATAGGTGGCTGCTGTGGGGCGTGGTATAGGCCCTCTGAATGTGTGCCATGTTTGTGGGTTTGCAATAGGTGTCGGTGTCCGGGGCTCTCTGAAGTGCCGCCATGAGACAGGGCTATCTCTACTCATGAAGAAATGAAAGATCTCTAGCTCCTGTATCTCTACGAAGGCCCGCCTTTTGCGGCGAGTAAGTCTCCTCATCTCTCTCCTCGACTCCTGCTCTGTGATGGCTCCCAAGGCTCTCTGGATGCGGAGCCGTGAGTATAGGGCTCTGCACTCGTCATCATACCATCTGTTCTGGGCCATAGTCCCAGATCTCGCGGGCTCTCCTAAGTGGACACGATGTGGGAAGCTCTGTAATGCAGCCGTGTGTAGGAGTGATGCCAGCTGGGCTGTAATGGTATCCATAGGTGCCAGGGGATCCATGAGTAGGAGCCCATCCTCTACTCTGCCAGTGTATATATCTGCAATGTCATGTGTGAAGTAGATGGTAGTGTGTGGCGTCGGTATGTGGGGGGCTAGTGATACTGGTGATCCGGCTAGTGAAAATGCCAAGTATGTATGATCTGCCCCAATAGGACGAGGTGGAATGGAGAATGAGGTGACAAGCTGTGATGCCTCCAAAGACCCCATAATGTAGTCTACCACCGTGCCTCCGGTCCGTGTATGACCTCCATGTGGGAAGCATGTCAGCCCTCCTGATCCCGGCCACTGTAGCATCCCGTTATAAATAACGAGACGATGCCTGGCTCCCAACTCTAGTAAGTGATCCCCATAATGTCCTCTGTCTAATCCAGTGTCCTCTGATGCCCGACTAGCCCCTATCTCCTCTGGATCCACAGGGTGGAGGATCTCCATGTCATCATAGTCATACACCTCACACTGTCTGCTCAGTGTGTGGGCATTGAAGTCGCCCGTAAGGAATACTTCCCCTAGTGTAGAATAATGCATAATCTCCTTTGACAGACAAGTGTATGGTGAGGCTCCTGTCTCCTCCTCCTGTGGCATGTCCTCTGTAATGACGTAGGAGGATCCTGATGGAGAAAAGTAACATAGAGCTATGTATATAACCCTGTCCTGTGAGAGTTGTAAGCTGATCCACATGTATCTGGCCTCTGGATCCTGTGCTACCACTCTCAGTCTCCCCTGTAGCTCCCGTCTGAATAGAACTGCTACTCCCCCCGACCCTCTCGAGGTAGGTCCTCCTGTATGCTGACTCCCACTGGAATCCCTCTACTCGAGGTAGCCCTCTCTCTGGGCTCTGATGTGTCTGTCAGAAGTATGATGTCTCCCCCACCAAAACATGCTCCAGTCATCCAGGCTGCACCCATAGTGAACCATTACAGTTCATACTGCCATGTGTATCTCTGTTAGTGGCCTGGTCTGTGTCCCATAGGCCCCAAACCGCTAATCCATGGACCAGCCATCAATGATGATCCGACCATCTCGATAGAAGGCCTTCTTGCCTTCTCTCCTCACGTGTAAGACTCGTGGCATGCAAGCTCTCCTATGCTCAAGCTGCATCCTCGTGAGATCATCATCCAAGAAAATAGAAGCTCCCTCTAAACCCCGTAGTATGACCCTCTTCCTCATGAAGGTGACCCTCTCTGTCTCTCCTGCAAACTGTAGGATGAGGGCTCGCTTGCGTCTTGAGTCTTTCCCGGCTCTCCATGCTTTGGTGAAGGGGAGAGGGTGCTCTTCCTTGTAGCCGAGCTTCATGCATAGAAGCTGTCCATCTTTCTCCGGAGTGGAGTCGGGTGTCTCGGCTATACCTGTGACTCGAATGTTGAGGCGGCGGGCATGCCTCATCTTCTCCTCCTCAATGGTGCTGTGAATGATTTGGTGTTCTTCCCTTTGAGTCTCCTCCCTCACTTCTTTACGGATGTTCTTCTTCACCACCTCGACCCATCCTGACTGCTTGGCTTCGAGTTTTCCCTCCATGTCCTTTGTGATCTCATTGGGGATCTCTTCTTTGATGGCCGTGAGAGTGTTGTCATTGATCTCCCCTTCTTCCTTCTCAATATTCTTGATGGCTACCATTTCCACTTTCAATGCACTCACCTCCTCCTTGAGTGCCGTGTTATCTTGTTGGAGGTTCGTGATCCGTGCTTCGAGAGCCATGATGTGCCGGTGTAGTTTGTTCTCCACCTCATTGAGGTTGGAATCGGATGTCTTCTTGTTCTCCTTGATTAGTGCCTTCATTGCCGTCTCGAGGGCCTCGAGTTTCTCTTGGAGACTCGGGGCCATTCCTCCAGATCACTCTGCAGTCCTTCCCACATGCAGGGAGGAGAGAGAGAGTTATTTTGCTGCCTTGGGGGCCTGAGCAAGGGTGGGTGGGAAAAGGGGGCCAGCCACCCCAGCGAACAGCGAACAGAAGGCGCAGTCAGTGGGCGGCGAAGAGAGAGAGAGAGAGAGAGAGAGAGAGGGCGAACAGTGAAGCGGGCAGCGCAAGCAGGCCAGCACAGTGCGAGCACAGCAGCGCCAGGCGCAGCACAATAGGGCAGCTCAAGCAGGGCAAGCAGGGCAGCTCAGGCTGGTGGGTACGAATAGGCGCAGCACAGCGTGGACAGGGCAGCGCTAGGCGCAGCACAGCCAGGGTGTGCAGCGCGAGCAGAGCAGCATGAACAGAGAGGGGGCGGCGGCGGCGGCACACAGAACAGAGCGCGAATGCGGGAGCAGGGTGGCGGCGAGAGAGAAACGTGGAAAAAGCCTGCAGTACAGACCTTCTATTTGTAATAGCATGCCTAGCACTGTGCGCTTTCTGCCCTGCCAGTCCGCCTCCTGCCATCCAGCCGATCTCCTGCAGCCATACCTGCTCACAGATGCTGCAGCCCGACTGTGTGCCCAAGGAGATAACCAACAGTCGGATGCAATCCTGTGCACCCAGTCAAGCAGCCCTCCTGTGCCCGCCTTGCTTTTCACCAAGAGAAAACCCTGCGCTGCAGTTCTATGCGTTGCTTGTGCTCTCTGACGACCAGCCATACAAGGAGAGGAAGCACCCGCACACCACCACACGACTATTCCACCACCTCACCCCTTTTTAATGATAAGGAGGCACCTCTAAAACAGCCAGCTTTTCTCCTAAAAGCAAAAGCTAGAAACTTCCAAATAATATTATTTTAAATCATCTAAGGTTTTAAAACCTTATAAACTTTAAAATCCTTTTGTCCCTTTCACACTTGGGCTGGCCATACATGGGTTCCCTTCTCAATTTCAAACCAATGCCATTCACACTGTCCATCCCGTGCCCGTGCCCACCTGCTTTCTGTCCAGAGAAAAACACAGGGTCGTAACATACCCCCCTCTTGAAAAAAAGCAAGCGTCCTCGATTGCACTCAATAACACAGTAAGGTATCGTATGGGCAAAGATTCCCCATATGACAAAAGCAACGTCCCTCTAGTGCATCTGGGTGATGAAACAATCATCCTGGACAAAATAGCCACACTGTCACGTCAAAGTGACAAACAACTCTTGCTTGTTCCTTCAGAACCTACAGCAAAAGTCTAAAACCAAGTGGAAACACGTAACCTGTGTTACCCAAAAACAAAACCATGCATCATTCTACATATGACAAACATATGCATAACACATATGTGCATTCGCAAACAATATGCTCCTAAAGATGCTCTACCCACTCCAAAATAACAATCTCAGGGTTGCTCGCAAGCCTTACACCCATGAATATCCCGTAGAACCCACGACTAATGGTACAACATGAGCATATGAAAGCACTCAATGCATCCAAATAGTACATCCACTAAGTACTTCCCACATGTCCCTCTTGATGCTTTACCCATTCTGCACATGGCCATCCCGCAGGAGCCACACTCAATGATGCATCCATGAACATAATAAAGTACTTGATGTATCATACCAATATACATGCATCTCATCCTGACACAATCCAGAGTATTACCCCATGTATTCTCAAGGGTACTGGGATCCAATGGCACCAGAATACCATAATACCTCGGAAAGTGTATAAATACATGCACAAATAGAGTTCGATCCATATATCCATGAACCAAACCAACTCTAGGACAGCTCGCAAGACTTATGTCCTCCATAGAGTCTCGAAGTGTTAGCTCAGGTTGCTGCAAACTTTGAGCTCAACCAAACCATGCCATTCCAAAGGAGACCAACTCCACAAATAGCATCATCTCAATATCCAATTGACCGATCCTATGGTCAAGAACAGCCAAAACCATATGACAAAGATCAATGTCCCAATCTTCCTCAATCATACTTTAGTTCCAAAGGCAAAACCATTCATAGTTGTAGTTATAGTTCATGGTGCGGCCGACTGTGAACCATACCAACTTTACCATCTCATGTGACTAGTACACAATATCATAGAAGTCCCATAAGCAGATGTACTGTCAGCTATCAATACCTTCGGGTGAATACAAAGATATCACCAACAAGCGACTCCTAGATGACAATTGAGCCTGTCTATAACAAGGGAGCGGAGGTGCTACCCCCCTCTTGAGCATCAAGCAATGCTCCAGACCTATGCTCTGCTGAACCTGAATGAGCCGTAGAAAGAGTCGGATCCAACTCAAAGGCATCAAGATAAAGCTCCAATACCAGAGGTGAATCTGCTAAGTCACCCTCCTCCATCCACTTCGCATCCATCGGTGAATAGTTCTAGAACTTCACAAGATAGCGACGGGAAACTTTACCTTGTACCTTTCTTTCCTTATGTGCCAGTATCTGCTCGGGAATAAGAACCTCATCAAGTTCCTCTACTTCCGTCTAAGCCTCATCTGATACATCCACAGGCACTAAAAACTTGCTTGCACTCCATCCAAGTGGTAAGCACAAGTCCCAATGAAGCATAGTAGATCACCACTGCTAAACATAGAAAGAAGCTGCCTTCCGAACCCATGAAGCCTCCGTGAAGATACCACCGATGACAAAGTGTCGAAAGCCATAGCCTTCAACCCATTTCTTGCACCATAACACTTCAACTGCTTCTTGTTCCTGGCCAACTACTTCTTGTCCTTGGTGTCTTTTCTCCCAAGCTTCATCCTCAGCTTTTGCTCTTCACCTCATATAGCCAAAGACTCACAATCCTGCACTGTCTCCTCCACTTCCTTTTCACCTTCCACATGTTGAAGCTTTTGATGTGACAACCACGGGCTCGCCTCCTTGAGAAAGTCGACGATATCCTGGCGATGGAACCATGAAACCGGCCTTCAGAAATCTGACGGGCGGTGAAACAAACACTCGCACACAAAACACTTCATCACCCATGGGGACCTGGAAAAGGAAACAAACAGGGGGAACTAGAGTGCTCCTACAAAATAGTACAAGGACACCGATTGGCCCCAAAACGTAGTGGCGCCCTTTGCCGTATTTACATACTTGATCAAAATTTGAGTACAAAGTACAACTTGTAGAATCCTTTACCAATAGGATCCCTTGAAGCTTTCACCCAGGACTTCCAAATAAGAACTCTCGTTATTACAGCAAAGCATTCCATAGAGAAGGCACACTTGTACAACACCTCCCTGCTTGAAAAGGTCTTCTCCATCGCTAACATGGATCCCACAACCCTTTCCCAAACAGCAGTAGGGTTGTACCAAACCACATGTCCTTCCTATAGTCACAGCTTGCATGTAACTTCGAGAAAACTAGAACCTGTCCACAAGAATCCAAAGACATGCTTTCCACATGAAACCAAAGACCTGTATCTAATAAACCATAGACCTGTATCCCATAAACCATAGGCCTGTTTCCTCAATACCAAAGTCCTATTTCCTCTCGAAAAACCAATGTCCTGTTTCCATGACAGATATACCATCCAAGCATGGTATACCATAACCCAGAGAGAGAAAGATAGAAGACGTGTCAAGCAATCCCCTGATATACACATAAGTTCAAGATGAAGAGGAACAACACATCTCTTCCATGAACATCCTCCCGTGCATCCAAGTCTCTTCAACTGAGATGGCAATTCCAAGTTGAACGATCTTTGATCAGCCCCAAAGAACAATCCAACTGTTGAGTCACACAGCTTTCTTTCTTCCATACTAAGGCTGTCATGTCTCTCTCTCACAAGAGACCGAGAAGATCAGCCCACAAACTGAGAAGAAGAAGAGCCAAGTGGAGAGAGCGAGAGAGAGAGAGAGAGAGAGAGAGAGAGAGAGAGAGAACAATATCCACGCACCAAGGCCTGCAATCCATGTTGAGAGAAAGAGAGAGAGAAAACCGATCTCTAGTCTCCACCCCATGTTTCCATCATGGGCCGTGCACTCCTCTACCCGTGAAGAGAAGATGAGAGAGAAAAGAATAGTCGGCTGACTCTGTGCAGTAGCAGTCCTCCGTCTTCCTCTTGCTCCTGCTGTCCACTGTCTTCCACGAGATAGAGAGAGAGAAACGTGGAAAAAGCCTGCAGTACAGACCTTCTATTTGTAATAGCATGCCTAGCACTGTGCGCTTTCTGCCCTGCCAGTCCACCTCCTGCGATCCAGCTCTTGCTCCTGCTGTCCACTGTCTTCCACGAGATAGAGAGAGAGAAACGTGGAAAAAGCCTGCAGTACAGACCTTCTATTTGTAATAGCATGCCTAGCACTGTGCGCTTTCTGCCCTGCCAGTCCCAGCCGTACCTGCTCACAGATGCTGCAGCCCGACTGTGTGCCCAAGGAGATAACCAACAGTCGACTGTGTGCCTGTCTCCTGCCCCGCCCTTCACAAGAGCGTGAGAGATAGGATTCAGCATGCAATCCTGTGCACCCAGTCAAGCAGCCCTCCTGTGCCCGCCTTGCTTTTCACCAAGAGAAAACCCTGCGCTGCAGTTCTATGCGTTGCTTGTGCTCTCTGGAGACCAGCCATACAAGGAGAGGAAGCACCCGCACACCACCACACGGCTATTCCACCACCTCACCCCTTTTTAATGATAAGAAGGCGCCTCTAAAACAGCCAGCTTTTCTCCAAAAAGCAAAAGCTAGAAACAATAGCAAAAGCACATCCTTCCAAATAATATTATTTTAAATCATCTAAGGTTTTAAAACCTTATAAACTTTAAAATCCTTTTGTCCCTTTCACACTTGGGCTGGCCATACATGGGTTCCCTTCTCAATTTCAAACCAATGCCATTCACGCTGTCCATCCCGTGCCCGTGCCCACCTGCTTTCTGTCCAGAGAAAAACACAGGGTCGTAACACAGAGCGCTGAGCACCACGCAAATGGAGGCACAGCATACGCAGAAGACGGCCTCCCCTTTTCTAGTACACTGCCAAATTGGGATTACTCCATAAGATAGACGACACTCACACATGAAAGAACATAGAGCACGGAGCACCAAGCGAACAGAGGCACAGCATACGAAGAAGACATCCATCAAACCCCCCCACCCCCCCCCCCCCCGCCGGGCCCGAACACCAAGGGCTATTTAGCCCTATACCCCAACCCACTATGTGGGATAATACATTGCCATATGGCAGTGTGAGGAGCAGGAGGGCAAGAATTCATTCCATCAACCCCCTGGATGCGAAGCCCGATGCCGAGGAGGAGCAAACAATGCTCTGATAGCATGAAAGAATGCGGAGCACTAAGCGAAGAGGTACAGCATACGCGGAAGATGGCCATCAACCGGCCCCCCGGCCGAACATCCCATGAGACCACCAATAAAGGTGGGGGATGAGGGGAGACCAAGGGCTATTTAGCGCTATATAGAGGAGTCAATTAGACCCCAACCCACTATGTGGGATAATACATTGCTACATAGCAGCATGAGGAGCAGGAGGGTAAGAATTCATTCCAACAACATAGCCTTCTCTTGGTGGCAGTCTCAGGGCATCTTCGCTGGTTTCCTCTCGAATATCTAGCATCAGCTATGGGAGAGTTTTCATCCATGGAAGATGATCCTCTTCTTGTGGCTCCTAGCTCGGAGACACAGCAACACTACCTTTGAGATGCTTGAAGGCGCAACAGATTTGGTGGAGAGTTCTCCAACACCCTTCATTTTGTCCATGGGGTGTAGTGGTCTGAGCTACGGAATCCAAAGCAGCACTCCATTACAAGGAGGACCACATCGGCCACGCTCTTCAGCTCTCCCACATCCGGATATCAGCCATCCTGGCCTCCGCAATGCTGGTATCCCCATGGACTCTCAAGACCCGGGTTTGCCAGCGCTGGGAACATCTTCAGCGTCTCCGTCTTGCATATCTAGCATGCTAGATGCCACAAGGCCATCGACCCGCTCACGTTTTGCTTGGGGCTTCCTGTGCTCATGCCCTGCCCAAACCATCGGCACTTGGCTTTTCTTTCAAGAGTTTCCCATCCCCCCCCCCCCCCCCCCCCCCAAAACAAAACCAAAAAAAAAAAAACCTTCCAGCAGGAGAGGTTAACTAGGGTCCACAGGGGTCTCACCTCAATCTCACGATCGACTCGGCCATTCTCCCCGACTGGCTCACTCCCCCCACCTCTCCACCCGACCTAGAGTGAATTGCTTTCTCACGACACAATGTTCCCCTAGTGATCTTTGATCCACATGGAGGTTCTCCCTGGATGGCTTTACAGTTGGACGCCAATGCCGCTGGCGCTCCATCTTCAATGGTAAGGATAGTTGCTGCCACGAGCGCACGTGGCATGTTGATCCCTCGCCTCTCAAAGTCACGCACGACCCCTCATACATGACACATCTGTGGCTCGACTTCAATGGGATCCCTCCCTCCTACAAGCCGAAGGCACCCTCCATTCCCCTTTCCTAGAACACTGCCAAATTGGGACGCCACATATTACTCCATAAGTTAGACACGGCACCACTCGTGCACCCTTTTGGTGTGGCAGTCTCAGGGCATCTCCTCCAGTGCTTGAAATTCTCGCGTCGACTATGGGAGAGTTTTCGGCCACAAAAGATGATCATCTTCTTAGCTTGTAGACTCAGCGACACCGCCTTTGAGATTGCACCACAGATTTGCTGGACAGTTCTCCAGCTACTTTTGAGGCCAGCACCCTTCATTTGGTCACATGGAGAGTAGTGGTCTGAGATACGGAATCCGAAGCAACACTCAGTTACGAGATTGGCCTCACTCTTCAGCTCTCCCACTTTTAGGTATCGGCCATCCTGGCCTCTGCAGTGCAAGTATCCCCATGGACTCTCAAGACCAGGGTGTGCCACTCATCTTCAACATCACTGCCTCACACATCTGGCATGCTAGATGCCACAACGCCATCGACGGTTCCAGCACTCCACCGGCAGAGACTGTCCACACAGCCTTTGAGAAATATGGGAGCGCCTCACAAGGGGCTCCAAATAGTCAAACGGATCATAGAAGAGGCTAGAAGCTCACAAATCACTACAAGAGTTTGATCCTTCCAGACTTTGTAAAATGCTCTCTTAGGCTACTTTGTTATGATAGAAGAACCATTTGCAAGAGGGTTATAATATAACTTCTTAAAAAGTGCTCTTAAACAGACCCATTAGCGATTGCAATGGGCCAATAAAAGATTTCCACCAATGCTTGTAAAGAGATCCATTTAAAAATAACCATTTTTTAATTGATGCTTAAAATTTGATCCCATCAGCCATTACAAAGATAAAACATAGTGTTTCATGCCTGATCATGGGTCATACCCAAAATGATAAACCTCTTTGCAATTGCGATTACTCATTTGCAACTGCTAGGTACCTGGAGGTGGGGGTTGCAAGTGCGTGTTGATGACGTGCAAGCGGCGTCGAGCAGGCTCCATGAGACGGTTGAAGCGGATCCAGCAAGTTCAGACCATAAACAGCACAAATCCCTCACTTTGAATTTCGGCAGAACCCAAGGCGGCCACTTCAAATTCGACAAAACCCGAATATGAGTGGAAACAAATCGCCCAATAAATCTAGAGCAAAACCCAACTAAGCTTTTCAGAAGCTTCAACAAAGCCCTAATCGCCCACTTCAAAACCTCAGCTGAAAACAAGAATCTATAAGCCCAAATTCAAAACCCTAATCGCCCACTTATGCTCAAAACGAAACCCTAATCAAATTCGAGCAGAATCCAGAACGCCCAAAAACCAGAAGCAATCTTTCTGCAGCACACCAACAATCTCGGAGCCTCTATTTGAGGTGGTGGTGTGGTGATGACTCGGCAAGAGAAATAGGTAATGGATTTTTCTCGGAAAACAAATTTTCGTATATCCACAAATCTCGGTCTTTTTTGCATCATCGCTTCGGTGAATGCACTTTATAGTTACCTTACTTTTACTTGTCCTACACAGCCCTTTCACAAAGTCAGTTTGGCAAGATCTCTCCACAAAAAGTATTGATGCAAAAAGTGAAACTTCAATGCTTCCATAGCCAGATTATCTTTTAAGTGGAAAATCTGGCTGGTAATTCATAGCATCCAAGTACTCTTTGAATGAACTGACCCACAAATTGCACAAGTGTGCGTGTGTATGCATCTACGCATGTGTATGTGAGTGAGTGAGTGTATGTACATATGTGTGTTTTTATGTGTGGTGTGTTTGTATATGCATGTGTGCACGTGTGTATACGGTACACATGTGTGCGTGTGTGTACATGTGTCTATGTGCAACTCTCTCACATAGACACATATCTATGTGTCTCTTACATGCATTCTCTTTATGTGTCTGTCACATACATAGACACAACCCTCTCACACACATATGTGCATGTACATGCACTCTCTTCTCACACCCGTCTCACATACACACACACACACTCTCTCTCTCTCTCTCTTTTTACTTTTTAATTTCAAATCTATGGTTTTCTAATTTTCTTGTTTTTTTATAGTTGATTAAACTGAATCCTGATTTTATGCCTTGATGAAAAGGCTACCCCCCTTCTCTTCCTTAAGAATATAGCCTTTCTTTATCCTAAAATGAGTAACAAATAAATTGATTAAACTTTTCTTATTGTTTACTCACTAGAAAGTGAAAATTGAGTAGATTAGAGTACTTTACTTCAAATTAGGGAATTTGAAAAAATCCAATTACTTTGAGAATTTTCTTTTCAATCTACTTTTTAATATATCTTCAGCATACCAATTCCAAAGTTGTCGAAGAATGTGGATTTAGAACCTACTATTTAAGAGCTTTCCAATGATATATCATATGAGGGGGTTTTGACAAAATCTTAAAAGGATTCAGCATGCCCCTAATTTTTTATCTTGTAAAATGGAAATTGGGATTTTCCCAAACTTCCTAACATGGTCTTTCAAGTCTTTTTATGGGTACAAGTTTCCATCTTGTAACCTAACTGAACTTGAGTCTAAACTTACTTACACACTCATCACAATGAGTCTTGTTCATTAACACACAAACACACCCTCCACACGTACGCGTGACTGTGTATATGTTAGTGAATGTGTTTAAATATAATAGTATTAATATAATATTATCATATAATTACTCTATGATAATATATATATATATATATATATATAATATTATAATAATGATATATAAATCAATATGCATAGAGTAATTATATGATAATATTATATTAATACTATTTTTTTTTAATTACACTTATGTATTTTATATATATATATATATATGTATGTATGTATGTATGTATGTATGTATGTATGTATGCATGTAACATTATATTATAATATATTAGTATGATTTAATATATATTTATTCATTTAATATCCTTACTTATTATATGTTTACATATTGTTATTATATGTATTTGTATGCTATAAATTTTATACTTATATATAGTATATTTGTATTATACTATTTATTTAAATTTTCTTCTCTCAACCTATCCCTACACTCCTCTCTCTCTCTCTCTCTCTCTCTCTCTCTCTCTCTTCCCCTCCCCCATCATACCACTCGGTGGTCTTCCAAATGCCACGTGTCTCCTCCCCTTCTAATAATAGATAGTATAGATATGGATATATATATATATATATATATATTACACACACACACACACATGTGTGTGTGTGTGTGTGTGTGTGTTTTCGTTTTAAACATAATACAATACCCTACAGCTGAATACCAAATTCAAAAGACACTCTATACTCAAGATATGAATGGAAACATGATATATTTCATCATATGTGTAATACATCATGTTTTTGGAGCACTGAGTCTCAAGTAAAACTTCAAGATGAAACTTAGATCTAGTGAGAGAACAAAAACACAACAAGCTGAGGGCAGATCCTCAGCAGAGAAACCCTTTTTCACACATGCAATCCAGAGCAGGTGAGTCATGTTACCTGCATCCATACAAAAACAGACAAACAAATGTGTTAGTCTAGATATGTCTTGTAGGTGTCAGGGGCTCAACCACTTGTCATCGATGTCACTCAACATTACACATGTCATAGGTCTCTATGCAGTAAGAAAGAAATTCCCTAAAAGAAGTTATACCAAGAAAACCAGTTGTACCCAATCCAGGCAGCCAATTAGTCAAACAAGGAGTGTTTGAGAGAATACCACAACAAAAATTTAAAACTTCTTTATTATCAATCTAAGCCAAGCCTAGATATGCTGACTCATTCTTCTTAGTTTTAATTGCTTTATAACAAAGTATTATACTGATATATGAACCAATCAGAGTATACAAATGCTTCACAGTTGTTAAAAAATAATTTTTAAGTTCTGTACAAAAGTTTGTCAATTGAGGCACAATTAGTTTTGTTTTTACAAAGTTACTCAGTAAATTCCATCAAAAATTTCCAAATCTGAGTATGCAAACTTAGACTATTATCTGTCAGCTTAACAAATGTGCTTAAGTTAAATCCAGAATATAATACTCATGTTTTATCATCCCTTCAAATTATCAGAATGCATTACTGCAAAACATAGCAGCTTAACCCTCAGATTAAGGCAAATACAGTCTATGTGTAGGTAAAACATATCAGATTTACCCTCAGATTAAGGCAAAAAATGCCTATGCCTATTTGTAAAAAAACCCCATATAAAAGTCAAAAACTAGCTAAGGGAAAATATCCATTTAGGAGCTACTATCATTTCTACCAGTATATGCAAACACTAAGTCATACTGTTAGCTGAGAAGGAAACATGGCCTAGCAGAAAGATAATTCCAATCCTGCTATGCAAAGCATAATCTTAAACAGTATATCAAGAGGCATAGTCTTCAGAGAGCCTCCCATGCAAACAGATTAAAGGC
>NC_141062.1:6297500-6645000 GCF_041138505.1 Cibotium barometz | reverse complement strand
AGTTGTGAGACTTATGGTTATTTTTGTAAAAGTAAAGCCTAATTTTATAAGGAGATGTATTTATGGCTACTTGGGCTATTTTGGAAGAAATATAAAAAATAACCGCATGTGGGAAGTGAAGTCATTCACGTCTAGGGGGGTATGGGAGATTACACTTGATGCCTTAAGTTATGTTAATTTCTTCGTGCTTTTATGTGTATTCATATGATTTTGTCATGGTTGATTTATTTCCACATACATGTCATTTAATTCTAGTTTGAAAGATAAGTGAGTGGTGAGAAATTTCTCCTTGTATCAAGATCACGTACATAAAACTGCTTATGCCATGTTCTCTATGTGATTTTTCATCTTCACATAGACAACTCAAAGGCCATGCCATGACAACAAATAAAAGAGCTCTTGAAGCCTAATAACTTGAACTTGTTTAATTATACTTGGTTCTGAGCCCTTTATATATAATGTTAACAAAAGTAAATAGTTTTTCTCCAAAAATCTAAAGTAAGCTGTTACAATAAAGTATAAAATTTTAACTCTAAACTTTTAAAGTTTGATCCCATGCTCTCTCTTTCCAAATATTAATTGAGCTTATATTCTTTCAACCTAAGGTTTCAAACCTTGTTCACATGCTCTTATACTTGAGCTTGCACACTTTAACAAGTTTGCCCAAATGTCTTTCTTTTGCTTCCTTCTTCATTTGAGGGTCCTCCGTAAGCCTTTCTTTGAGCTTTAGTTCCTTGTTTCCAAGCTTTTGATTTTTCTCCTTGATAAACACCTTAGCTTTGATACCACTGTTATGAACTTGGTACAAGGAGTAATCTCTCAACACTCACTTACCTTTTAAACTAGAATTAAATGACATGTATGTGTAAATAAATCAAACACTGGTTCTCTTTAAGCTTTCCTTTGAACTTTAGTTCCTTGTTTCCAAGCTTTCGATTTTTCTCCTTGATAATAAACACCTTAGCTTTAATTCCACTGACATGATCTTGGTATAAGGAGAAACCTCTCACCACTCACTTATCTTTCAAACTAGAATTAAATGACATGTATGTACAAATAAATTAACCATTGCATAAGGTGGAAAATAGAAAGGTGTGAGCCCAACCACTAAAAAGGAAAAAAACCCGAAAAACCAAGAGTATCCTAACATACCAAAAAAATGCAAAACAAGTGGATTTAGCACTGGCTAGGGAGGAACCCAAATTAGTTTGGATAGCCATTAACTTAACCCAAGAGGAGGAGATAGAACTTACAGTAGTGCTTAAGGAATATAGAGATATATTCGCTAGGAGAGCTATGCAGATTCAAAAGGAGTCCCTATAAAGGTGTACCATCACATAATTCCTGTAGTGGATGGTGCTAGTACACATATAATGAGGCCTATGCCAAGGCAATAAAAGATAAAGTTGTTAGACTTATCAATGCAAGTTGTATTTATTAGACTGAGCACACAGATTGGGTGTCACCATCATGATTGTGCTTAAGAAGAACAGTAAGATCCATAGATGTGTAAACTTGAAGAAAGTGAATGTAGCCCATGGTAAGAGATCATTACTCACTACTATACACTAAACATGTGCTAGAAAGAGTGGTAGGAAAGGAAGTCTCTGGCTTCTTAGATAGATTTTTCAAGTACAACCAAGTATCCAAAGGATTAATAAAAGATAAAACTTTATACAGAATGGGGAATGTTTACATATAAAGTAATGGCATTGGTTTAACCAACATGCTAGGTACATTTCAGAGACTTGTGTGCATATCATACAAGAATTTTGTATGGAAGTTCTTAAGTGTCTTCATGGACGATCTCTACGTAAACTCAAAGTTAAGATAAAAGTTGAGATGAGAGCACATACCCCATCTGTGCTAGTGTTAGAAAGATACCAACATTACAAATTATGTTTAAACCCAAAAAAATATAAATTCATGGTCAGATAGGGTATAATCCTAAGGCATGTAGTGTTTGAAAATGAAATATTCACGGGTGAGGGAAAGATTCGAGTGATCACAGAACACTAAAGACTTGAAATACCAAAAGTATTCTAAATATTCATGCGCCACACGGGGTATTATAGACGCTTCATTTTCATGTATACAAAAATTGTTAGATTGTTAGATGCCCTGTTGATATGTTTTATGTGGCTTGAGGAGTGTGAAGAGTCATTCCATAAACTTAAGGAGGCCTTAATAACAACTCTGATTCTTAAAACGCCAAGGTGGGATTTCATCTTCCATGTATACATAGATGTATCAGCTTTATGCGCTATAGGATGCATATTGGCTCAACCTAGCAAAAAGTGCATGGACTTTCCTATTTATTATGCCAATAGACAAAATGAGGTAGAGAACCACAGAGAACATGAAGAATATACAAAAGAGGTGGATGAGGAAACAAGACAAAAGATATGTATGGACATGACAAAGTATTTCATCTTCCATGTATACATAGATGTATGAGCTTTATGCGCTATAGGATGCATATTGGCTCAACCTAGCAAAAAGTGCATGGACTTTCCTATTTATTATGCCAATAGACAAAATGAGGTAGAGAACCACAGAGAACATGAAGAATATACAAAAGAGGTGGATGAGGAAACAAGACAAAAGATATGTATGGACATGACAAAGTATTTTAATCAAGGCACAAAAGGAATGGACACAATAACTAGAAAGGATATATTCATCCTTCAACCATCTATGAAGGATTTGTAAAACATATCTTTTAGGTAAGAGATTAAGGTTCAAGCATCACTTGTAAGAAAATGTTCACAATACTTTAAAAAGTGTGGATCGACCGAAATCCTATGATGTACTTTTCATCAAAATATCCACCATGTTAATGTTATTGAATTTTGATGCATCAATTTCTCAAAACCTAAACATAGCAAAAGCCTCCAAGGTCTTAAGCATTCACAAGAGAAATGTTTACTCCAAAAAATCTCAACTTCAAATTGAAGAAGATAGTTCCAAGTTTTCACTGTCCACATGCCAAAAACAACAACACAATTACACAAGAGGTCAAGGATATAGTGTTCTCAGTTTATGGACAACAGAGTCTCATGTCTCTCTGAATGATAAGAAGGATGTATGCAAGAAATGGACTAGGATAAAATAATTCATCAAACATCCAATGCACCTTCTTGACGAGCTTCATGTTAGATTCTAACTCACAACTCTCTAACTCCATGTTAGATTCTAACTCACAACTCTCTAACTCCATGTGATTATCATGCTGCCATGCTATCATAGTAGTACTGCAAGAATAACATCTAGCTCTTTAAGCAAATAGTACCATTATAAGCACATCTCCTAGCACTATTAACAATGAGATAAAAGTTCTAAGTTACACTAATACCACTACTAATTTCAGTGCAAACTAGCAGTATTCACAACTAGCTTACTAGAACAAACTACATTTCTTTTAGTGCCATTAGCATTGTTAGCTTTTCTTTAAGTGCTAAATGTAATATACTATTGCTGCTTTTAGTGGTAAGTGGCTTTTCTATTGGTGCTTTTGATGCTAACTAGTTGTACTATCACTACTATAAATGCCAACTAGCAAAATTGCCTTTAGTGCTGAGTAGATTTACCATTTGCTACTTTTGATGCTAGCTAGCATCAAAAGTATTACCTTACAGTATTATCAACACTTTTAGTGGTTGCTAGTACTAGCACTACTAGCACTTTTATTGGTTACTCTCAGTACTAGCACTACTACTACTACTACTACTACTTTCAATGTATGATAACTAGTAGTATTCACAATAATTTTGATACTTACAAGTAGCAGTACTATCAATACTTTTAGTGGTTACTAGCAGTACTTGCATTATAGTACTACAAGCACTTTTAGTGGTTACTAGAAGTACTAGGACTACTTTCAGTGCTAACTAGTAGTACTCACAATACTTTTGATACTTACTAGTAGTACTCACAATACTTTTGATAGTTACTAGTAGCAGTACTATTAACACTTTTAGTGGTTACTAGAGCAATACTAGCATTACTAGTACTAGTTACTTGTAGTACTAGCACTACTAGTACTAATTTCAGTGCAAACTAGCAGTATTCACAATATTTTGAAACTTACTAGCAACACTAGCACTACTAATACTACTTTCAGGTGCTAGCTAGAATTACCATTGCTGATTTTAATGGTAACTAGCTTTATTATTATTACTTTTGATGCTAACTAGCTTTGTAAGTACTGCCTTAATTGCTAACTAGCATGGAAGTACTGCCTTAACTGCACTAGCACTACGAGGAGCATTGTTGCTACTTTTGATGCTAACTAATAGTAGTATCAACATTACTAGCACCACTTAGTCTCCTATTAATTAACACTAATAATAATACTTCTTACTAGCACTACTTGCACTACTAGCATTTCTTACTACTTAATATCACTGCTAGATCTTCTAAATATCACTACTAATAGTGCTTTACTAGAACTATTAGCATTAAGTTGATCATACAAATTATTTTATAATTTATTTCTTGATACCATTGTAGGCTGAACTCGTCCAATGGTTCAAGGCTTGTTATCTACAGGCCTTAAAATTGAGCTTCGAGCATTTGAGTCTTTAAAGCCCTATTTTGTTAGAAACCTAAAGGAAAGGTACACATGTTGTTATATTGCACACGAGCTTTTTTTTTTTTAGGAAGGCTTAATACCACACGATTAGTGGTTACTTGTAGTACTAGCACTACTAGTACTAATTTCAGTGCAAACTAGCAGTATTCACAATACTTTTGAAACTTACTAGCAACACTAGCACTACTAATACTACTTTCAGGTGCTAGCTAGAATTACCATTGCTGATTTTAATGGTAACTAGCTTTTTTATTATTACTTTTGATGCTAACTAGCTCTGTAAGTACTGCCTTAATTGCTAACTAGCATGGAAGTACTACCTTAACTCTGTTAACTAGCATGGAAGTACTGCCTTAACTCTGTTAACTAGCACTATGAGGAGCATTGTTGCTACTTTTGATCCTAACTAATAGTAGTATCAACATTACTAGCACCACTTAGTCTCCTATTAATTAACACCAATAATATTACTTCTTACTAGCACTACTTGCACTACTAGCATTTCTTACCTTCTAAATATCATTACCAATAGTGCTTTACTAGAACTATTAGAATTAAGTTGATCATACAAATTATTTTATGATTTATTTCTTGATACCATTGTAGGTTGAACTCGTCCAATGGTTTAAGGCTTGTTATCTACACGCCTTAAAATTGAGCTTCAAGCATTTGAGTCTTTAAAGCCCTATTTTGTTAGAAACCTAAAGGAAAGGTACACATGTTGTTATATTGCACACGTGCAGATGTCCTTTCTCAAAGATTCATTTAATCAGATGCACCTTCACAGTTTTGGCCTTCATAAAGAATTATGCAAATATATCCGACATGTATATGTACATATGCAACATGCAGGTGCACATCTTTCGAGCATATATACACGAGCATATATACAAGAGTGTTATTACACTTTGAAAATTATTCTTATACCCAAATTTTTTTGGAGCTACCTACCACAGTTAGAAATGTATTATAGGCACTTGTGATTCTTGTGGTCCAAAGATCCTGGTAGCATGTCCATGTGAGTTTAGTGATAACACGAACAAGATTTCGTGAAACTATGAGGAGCTTGCAGTCTTAAGATGTATCTCAACGGATTGATCCATGATGTTGCGTCCATATATCCATCGTCTTGAGATGTATCTCGATGGGTTGATCCATGATTTTGCCTCTATAGATCCATCGTCTCTATGGTAAAGCTATCCACGACCCTTGATGATGATGGAGATCACACTCTTAGAAACAAAGACAACCCATTCAACCTTATGTTTTGATGCCATTTATGTGCAGCTCAGTAATACTTATAGGCAAAAACTTAATACCAATTCACTATTAAGGGGAGGCTCTTGATACACCTTATGATGTAAAGTCGTCATCTCTAGATCTACATATATCATTCTACACTTCACATTGGAGGCCTTTCTAACCTCTTTGAAAATGGAAAACCATTGTTTGTCAGGGGCATCAATATTTGTGAGCCTACATGGGTGCTGACCCGTTAAGGTCAACTTATATTCTGCATGAAATTCCTCTCTGGTTATGCATAACTTCTCTTGCTTCATGACTATGGAGTTACCCCCACCACTGAGATATCCTAAATAGCACAACAAGAAAAAAACACAACCGTTTTAGAGAGAAGAATCAATAGCAACTTAGACCTATTCTATAGTAGGGATTAATCATGTAAGGAGAGACATATCCTTTCATAAGTTGAGTATATACTATCACTATGAGTATTGTAATCTATGTAATGGGGTTCTAGGGAGAGAGATAGCTCAATGAAAACTCACATACTATACATATGAGTTATGTAGTCACTATCACAGTGATCAAAGGAGAGATAGTAGATAATGAAAATGTAGGAGAGAGAGAGAGAGAGAGAGAGAGAGAGAGAGAGAGAGAGAGAGAGAAAATGATGCATACCAAGGAGAGAGAGCTTAACACGTCGCCATTACAATAAGTAGAAGTAGACAATGAAAACCATCAACCCTATATTTTTATAGGCAATGGAGAGAGAGAGAGAGAGAGAGAGAGAGAGAGAGAGAGGGTGTATTATGTGTGTGAATGCAAATGATAAAGAGAGGAAAAAACATACAGACAATGAAGAGAGAGAGAGAGAGAGAGAGAGAGAGAGAGAGAGAGAGAGAGAGAGAGAGAGAGAGAGATGCAGACTGGTAGCTTACTTGTTTCTGCCCACCTGTTCATACCAAGCTCGTGGAGCTTGCTTTAAACCATACAAAACCTTTTTCAACCTGCACACTTTGTTTTCCTACCCTCTTTGAACAAAACCACGAGGCTGCCATACATACACCTCCTCATGCAAATCTCCATTCAAGAACGTAGTCTTTATGTCCAACTGATGTACATTCCAACCATTATGAGCTACCAATGCACAAATGCTACGAATGGTAGTCATACGACAAGTGGGAGCAAAGGTCTCATCAAAATCAATGCCCTTTTCTTGAGCATAACCCTTTGCAACAAGTCTAGCCTTATAGCGATCAACACTGCCATCTGGCTTTCGTTTCAACTTAAAAACCCACTTACATCCAATGACCTTTTTACCAATAGGCAAATCACACAAAGACCATGTACCATTCTTCATTATAGCATCATATTCACTTTGCATTGCAACCATCCAATTTTCTGATTTTTGTGCCTCATCAAATGAAAGAGGTTCTTCCTCTTCACACATACTAGACACAGCCAAAGCATAACAATCTGATGCATAAGAGGCATGCTGAAAACTTGAACGAGTACGACTAGAAATACGTGCATCAATTTTACTATCACGCAGGGTTTACACCAGCCATTTAGGCATACCTCTAGCCTGCTCATTTTCAGCCCTATCCTCATAAATTACATCCTGTAAATCTGCATCAAAAATAGGCTGATCTATGATGTCGTTTGAAATCTGCATAGGCTGAATATTTGCCTCATTAAGACTTACATTTGAATTCCCACCTATAAACAGAGGCAATAATGTATCAAATACATCCCGTGAGCTCACACTTGTCTCTTTGGTACATGATAACAAAGGCTGCACAACATCTTCCACAAAAACAACATCTCAACTAATCAAGATACGCTTTGACTGTTGCGGATGATACAATCCGTAACCCTTGCTCTCAGCACACTGTAACAAAAAAATGCATTTGACAGCCTTATCATCCAATTTTCTATGTTGTTGCACAGGCGCTAAAGCATAGGCCAAGCAACCAAAGACACACAAGTGACCAATAGAAGGTTTCCTGCCATGCCAAGCTTCGTATGGAGTAACAGACTGCAAGGCCTTAGTGGGACACCTGTTGAGTACATATGCAGCACACATGATAGCCTCAAGCCAAAACGCATGTGACAAAGCTTGGCTCTTGACCATACATCGTGCCATCTCCATAAGTGACCTGTTTTTCCTCTCAGCAACACCATTTTGCTGAGAGGTATACGGCACTGTACATTGGTGTTTTATCCCACAACTAGCCAGAAATGCATCAAACTCTTTCGACATGTACTCCCCCCCTCGATCAGAACGGAGGGTGCCCACAGTACAATTGGATACATTTTCAGCCATAAGCAAAAAAAATTTGAAGCACAAAAATACTTCAGACTTTGCCTTCACAGTGGATATACCCATGCATGCCTTGAGTAATCATCAATGAAAGTCACGAAGTACAAGTGTTTACTAAATGACGGAGTTTGCATAAGCCCACATACATCACTATTTACAAGTTGCAATTTGCGAGTGGCCCGCACAAAACCATCCTTTGGAATTGAATACAAGTCTAAGTCTAGCAAGCGCAGAGATAGACAATAGATTCTTCTTTATCCCTGGCACATACAAAGCATCTGAAAGTGTGAAAGCACTGCCATTTGCAGCAGTAAGCATAATTTTACCAACGCCCTTCACTGGGTAAGAAGCATTATTTGGCACATGTGACAGTATTCCCATTAGAGACAGCCTCAAGACAAGTGAGCATATCACGATGCGAGGTAATGTGCTTTGTAGCACCACTGTCAAAATACCATACATCAGAGTCAACAAAAACTGCCAAACATGCATCATGTACAGATGGATCATACTGGCAATACACGCTAAACGCCCATTCTGTATCTTGCACAACATTTGCAGAATCTGCATTTGTAGAAGCATCTGCTATTGTGGCTGCATCATTTGACTCTTTCTTCTTTGCCTCTTTAGCCTTTAGCTTAGGGAAATTCTTAATGACATGATCAGTTGCCTTACAATAGTTATACCTGATCTTTTTCTTGCCTTTATCAAGAGCCTTCTCAGACCTATTGTTGCTACCTATGGAAGGAGAAGAAGTTGCAGACCTACTAATAGGAGAAGAAACAGTGGAAGGGGCCTGATCAACTGCACGCTGCCTAGCCCTGTTTTGCCTGGACTGCGCTTCTTGCAAGAGCTTGTTGACTAAAGTATCATACTTGACAACATCAGGTCTGTCCTCCGGTAACAAGTCTCCACATGGAAGCAAAAGTCTGATATGACTCAAGTAAAGCATCAAGAACAGTCTGCACAAGAGAATGATCAGGAATAATCTCACCTGCAGAAATCAACTGTTCCTTGAGATCTTTAATCTCAATAAGAAAAACATTCATGTCATCATCTTCGTGCATAATCTTTGATTCTAGCTCTTTACGCAGGTAAGAGATTTTTGCCTCGTTATACGACTTGCATACAAACCAGCTAGAATATCCCAAGCCTATTTTGCTGTTTTAGCTGAACGAATATGTGGAGTGATGTTACGTTTGACAGAAAGTGCAATCAAGGCATGAGCCTGCACATCTTTACCATCCCAACGAGCTTGTTTAGCAGTGGGTAAAACATCAACAATAGTAGAGCTACTAGAACCTACAACATCCTCAACAGATCCTACATCCACAGAACCTAGATGTACATCCATACCCTGCACAATGTTCCACACTCCTTTTGCAACCAAAACATGCTGCATCATGTATGCCCAAAGTGGGTAGTTGCTGTCCCATCCAGTTTGTCATCAGCAGGTTGATCCTACATGCGAAATACATCATTGTTGCTGTTATAAGCCATGGCCACTGACTGAAACTGATGCAGAAGCTACCTGTAATGAAGCAAAGACTGAATAGAAAACAACTCGTGCTATGTAGCACGATCCACAATATAATACGTATGCCTGTTTTTGCAGAAAACTGTCAAAATTTTTGCACAAAATGATGAAAACACCGGTACAAAACTTGTGATGCAAAAACAAAGCCCGAAACGACCTCAGATGCAATTTTTGAGCGCAGAGCCCTACGAGTGTATTTGCAGAGTATAGGGACCTGCAAGTGCTCGTGAAAGCTCACCTCAATCGGAGAACGTGAATCGGAGGCTGCTAGCGGCGTAGCCCTGGGAGTCGATGCCTGCTCTGATACCAATTGTTGGAATTAGGGTTGCAGGAAAGCACACAAAGCTTGGAGGAGAAGAAGAAGCAAGAATGCACACAACACACAGTGTATTAGCTTGTGTCAATGTACAAAGATAAGTTAGCCCTAGAATAATGGGCGTATATATAAGCCGAGGGAAAAAACCTCCTAAAGAGAGAAAAAGTGCTCTAGCGGTCCTAAGTGTGTTCACACACATCACTGCCTATATATATGGCAACAGTGAAGTAGACTTCATGGATTTTATTTAAAAAAATTTTGGGTCGACGGACCCCCTTTCACGGCGTGAACGAAGAGGGTACGGTTCACAGCGTGAAGTGGATCCACTTCACGGATTTTATTAAATTTATTTATTTTTGCCAACGGATCCCCTTTCATAGTGTGAACCAGCAGGGTACGGTTTATGGCGTGAAGTGGACTTTACGGATTTTATTATTATTATTATTTTTTACTGTCGGGGCTATTTCACAATGTGGAACATCAAGTACGGTTCACGGTGTGAGACAAGTGTCTCACAGATTATTATTCTTTTAAGGGCATGAGACCTTAAGGCGTGAATCGCTTAAGGCGTGAGACACGTGTCACATGGAAATTTATTTATTTTGGATGTGAGACCTCAAGGCGTGAACCGCTTAAGGCGTAAGACACGTGTCTCACGGATTTTTTTTTTGGACGTAAGACCTGAAGCCGTAAACTGCTTAAGGCTTGAGACATGTGTCTCACCTTTTTTTTTTGTCTGGAGGGGAATTCGAATTTCCTTGTCTAGGGGGAATATTTTTTGAATTTTAAATTGGGGAGATATGTGCATTTTCCTAAAAAGGCAAGTAAGAATTAAAAAAGTCAACCCTTTTATAACACCCCCTTACATCCTTCATAAATGACCCCCAAAATGGACAATTTGACAACTCATTGGCATCTTTTCATTCAATGCTCATTCTCCTTAATGAGTTATGTAAAAAAAAGTGCTTAAAAATTAATCCAAGATTATTTCTTACACTAATCTTTCTCTTTTAAACTAATCAAGGGCTCTAACTAACCACTAATTGTTAATTAATTGACACCATTGAGCACATCATTGGATAAAGCATAAAATTGCTAAGCTATGTGTATCAACTAATATGTAAATTAATCTATAATTGAAGATTAATTAAACTCTTAATTTTAGTCTCTTCTCTTTATCAAAATTAAGCAAAAGTGAGGAAAATTCATCCAATTGATGTAATTAGGTATTTTGATGCATCTAGATGCTCTCAAAACACTCAAAAACACTAATTTCGACTTCTTACATGATCAATTTCGATTCCAAAAAACACATTTTCTAATCTTTGTGTCTCTTGAACTGAATTAATCACCCTTAATGAGACAAAAATCAGTCAATTAAGGAGGATTAGTTAATTTCAAGGGTTTTTATATAGTTTTGAGAAATTTTTTAAAGGATTAAGATACTCCTAATGCTTACTAACACTCTAATGTATACGAATAAAACAAAAAACATACAAATCAAGCAAAAATTAATGATTCTAGCTCTATGTTTAACTCTAAAGAGAGCTAAAAACCACTAAAAATTACATTCTATTGCATTGTTTGATGCAATGGATGCAAACTAAACCTAACACACCATGTGTACACTTAACAAACACTAAAAACTAAATTTAAACTAACAAAACAATACATTTAAGCTAAAAATTTATTCTTCCAAAAAAAAAGAGAGATATTCCTCACCAAATCATACACAAATCTACATCAAAACAACATCTTTTTCATGGGAAACCACTAATCAAGACAATGGGTAATGCGTAGATTAGAGAAAAATGATGGAAAAAAGCCAAGAGATGATTCCCTAGTAGCGATCCCAAAAATGTTATGGCTCACCCAAACCCCTAAGAAACACATCCAACAAGAGATTAGTTGGTGAACCGCAACTATCGTGAGGATCTTTCCAATGGGTGATCTCGTAACCCTGGTCTCCAAGCCCCACGACTCAAGAAGCAATTCCATCACATCTCCCCACGAGCGTTATCACACCGTCATGCTGCACTACATGTACTCGTCCCTCCGCTCACCTCTGTTATGGGCTACCACACCTCCAAGAGGGAGCTCAATGCATTCACCTAAGGATGAGCAATAGATCACAAATGTGATAGGGCACTTTTACCAATGCTTCAAACTTGAGTCCCTTGAGGCCTGCTAGCTTACTTTTTAAGCTCCACCTCTGAAAAGATGCAGGGGGGAAGAGAGCTTGAGCTCTTGCAAGCACACACACACTCACAAAACCCTAATAGAGAACACACAAGGTGAGAGGCTGAAAATCTTCTTCTTCTTCACTCAACACTCAACACACCATATACAAGATAAGAGTACACACAATATGAAAGGTACTCAACCAAATACATACACGGGTTCTCTATAGTGTGAACCCAACTATAGTGTGAACCCAACTAAATGAGCTGGCACTATAACTATGCCAGTCTCTAGAATGGCTGTCGCACAGCCTGTCAACCAAATACATACACGGGTTCTCTATAGTGTGAACCCCCCTACTAAATGAGGTGGTGCTATAACTATGCCAATCTCTAGAATGGCTGTCGCACAGCCTGTCATCCCACTGGCCGCATATCACTCATGATCTCACCAACCATGCCAGTGGTGTAAGTGTGGGGCCTATCCCCCAGGCGGGTCATCAGTGTCCACCGCCCATTGGATGAGCTCGATATCTCAACACTCCCCCTCGAGCTCAACTCCATCTCATGTACACCAAGCGAAGCCCTGAATCTGCGGAGCTTCTCTGTACCCAATGCTTTGGTGAAGATGTCAGCTACTTGATCCTCTGTGCTGACATAAACCAGGTCGAGGTCTCCTGCCAAGACCTTCTCTCTGACGAAGTGGTAGTGGACCTCTATATGCTTCGTACAAGCATGAAAGACTGGATTCTTGGCCAACTGTATACTGCTAATGTTGTCACAGAAAATGACAACTTGTCTATCCACTGATAGACCCAAATTTGCAAGTAGTTTTCTCAACCAAGCTACCTCACATGCTGCCATAGCAGCTCCTCTGTACTCGGCCTCTGTACTGGATAGAGCAACCGTAGGCTGCTTCTTGTTGCTCCAAGTCACAGCAGCACTCCCCAAAGAAAACATGAATCCACAGGTAGATCTCCTATCTGAGATACTACCAGCCCAATCAGCATCTGTGTACCCATGTACACATATCTCTGTCCCAGTCTCATAGAATAGTCCACAATGCAAAGTAGACCTCACATACCTCAGTATGCGTCTCACTGCATCCAAATGCGGTTTCCGTGGAACCTGCATAAACTGACTCACCAACCCAACAGTATAGCTCAAATCTGGTCTGGTGATCGTCATGTAGATCAAACTTCCTACTATGTGCCTATACATAGTAGGATCCTCCAAGATCTCTCCTGAATCTGCACTCAACTTGCCATTCTGATCCAATGGCACGGAAATAGGCTTACAGCTTGTCATACCATACTTGGACAACATGTCCAAGCCATACTGTCTCTGCAGTAATCCAATACCATGTGGTGACCTTATCACCTCAATGCCCAAGAAATATCTGAGCTCCCCCAGATCCTTCATCTCAAACTTTTGTCTAAGCAAGATCTTTACATCAAAGATCTCTGCATCATGGTCCCCCGTAATGATCAAGTCATCTACATAGATGACAACAAGCACAACCCCTCTATCACCATGTCTCACATACAGCGAGAAATCTGCATTGGCTACATGAAAGCCAATAGTGACAAGATATTCAGAAATCTTGTCAGACCATGCTCTTGGTGCTTGTTTTAAGCCATACAAGGCTTTCTTCAACCTGCAAACATGCTCGGGGTGACCCACATCCTCATAACCAGGTGGCTGCAACATATACACCTCTTCTTGCAAATCCCCATGCAAGAATGCATTCTTTACATCCATCTAATGTAAAGACCATTGCTTTGATGCAGCCACTGCTATCACAACTCTCACTGTTGCCATCTTGGTAACTGGACTGAAAGATTCCTCATAATCAATGCCATATGTCTGCGCATATCCTTTGGTTACCAATCTAGCCTTGTACCTGTTTATGCTTCCATCACTGTTATGTTTTACTTTGTACACCCACTTGCATCCAATGGCTTTCTTGCCTTCAGGCAATTGTACTAAATCCCAAGTCTCATTTCCATATAGTGCATCCATCTTCTCATCCATAGCTTTCTCCCAACACACATTTCCAACAACCTCATCAATGCATGTGGGCTCTACAACCTGCACAACCTTTGCCATATATGCATAATGATGTGCTACATAAGGTAAACCTTTGCACAGGATTTTTCACTCTCCCAGATCTTCACAGCTTTTCATTCATGGCTTCCATAGCCTTCTTTACACCAGGTGTTCTCATAGCTGGGATCCCAAGCTCCTCATCAAGGCTCATATCTGAGCCACTAAACTCTCCATCAACGTGAGAATGCCCTGCAGAAATGTCAGGCATACCAAGGGGCTCAACCACTTTCTCTTTTCCTTTACGTGATGTACTAATCACATTTGCAGGACTGGTATATGCGCAGCCTGCCACTCCATGGTCTATCAACAGACCCACTAGATGAGGACTCTCCTGGTCCACTTAAAGACTGTGATTGCTGACCTGGATTCTGTGCAACCACACTTCCACTCACATCAGCCCCAACAGTTTCTTTTTCAGCAGCATACCAGCTGCTCATCTCATCAAAGACAACATCCCTGCTTACCCTCAACTCACGTGTAGCAGGGTTATAACACCTGTATCCCTTTTGCTCAAGGGAATATCCAATAAACACACATTTTTCAGCTTTCGGATCCAGCTTAGTTCTCAGCTCATCTGGCACACGCACATATGCAATGCATCCAAAGACTTTCAGATGAGACAAATCTGGTTTTCTGCCAGTAAACCTCTCCTCTGGAGTTACATCATGTATGGCTGCAGTTGGAGTCCTGTTCATGATGTATACTACTGTAGAAACAGCCTCAGTCCAATAGCTATGCGGCATATTCTTCTCTTCCATCAATGCTGGCGCAATCTCAGCAATGTGCCTGTTTTTCCGCTCAGCACCTCCATTTTGCTGCGGAGTGTATCTGCATGTAAACTGTCTCCGAATACCATTCTTCTTCAAAAATTGAGAGAACTCATTGGAGAAGTACTCTCTCCCTCCATCTGACCTTAGGCACTTTACATATTTCCCTGTTTGCTTTTCAACCAAAACTCTGAAATTCTGAAAGTGAGTGAACACCTCACTCTTCTCCTTCATGAAATATACCCACATTTTCCTTGTGTGGTCATCAATGAAAGTCACATAATACCTGCAGCCTCCCATAGACATGGTCTTCGTAGGACCCCATACATCTGAATGCACAACATCTAGTGCATTTCTGCTCACATATCTGTTACGTGGAAATACATGCTTTGTTTGCTTCCCAAATTGGCATGCTTCACACATTCTCTGCATACCTTCCACCTTAAACTTTGGCAGCCCTGTCACAATTCCTTTGGTCTGCATAGACTTCATTTGCGCACATTCACATGTCCAATTCTTTTATGCCAGATGTCTGTGTCTGCAACAATTCCTGAACCATTTGCAAACATCGCAGCACTCACTTCAGGCATGTCTACATTCAACGTAAACATTCTGCCCACTCTGTTGCCTTTTGCAACCAACCTGCACTTGTCTTTAAAGTCTACATAACAACCATCAGGGTTAAACCGAACCTGCAACCCTGCTCAATCATCTGGCCAACTGAAACCAGATTCTTTGTTATGTTCGGTACATGAAGTACATCTGCAAGGTACTTCACTTTGCCATCCTGCATAGACAATGGCACATCTCCAACATGGGCAATTGGATGAGCAGTGTCATCCCCTGTTTCCACAAAACCTGGTCTTTCCGGGTTTTTCATCTCCTTGAACCACTCCCCATGACTTGTCATGTGGTTCGAAGCACCTGAATCCACATACCATACATTATCTTTTTGTGCTGCATCAATATTTTCAGACATGGTATTCATGACATGTTGCATCAATATTTTCAGACATGGTATTCACGACATGATGTATAACAAACAACCTTTCATTATCCTCATTATTTCTGCTTGAGGATGCATAGTTGTTTTGCTGCACTTTCCCATTTTGCATGTCAGCCCGCTTCTTATAACATTCTGCATGCACATGTCTAGGCTTACCACAATAATAGCATTCACGTGCATCATTATACTGCCTTTGCCAATTTCCACGGCCTCTTTGACTCCCCATGCCTCTGAATTTGCCTCTTCCACCTGCGTGTTGTTGTTGTTGTTGTTGTGTATTCTGGGACTGTTGTTGTTGCTGCTGGCCATAATTCTGATTACCTGTTCGGCCACCTCCTTGACCGCATCCACGGCCTCCTCTACCTCGTCCTCTTCCTGAACTTGTGTAGAAGACTTGTTGCTCTGAACTGTTTTTGCTTTGTGAAGACTGTTGGTCTTCACCCAAGCTCTTCTCTTCTATAATCAGCATAGACACCAAATCTATAAAGTTGGGAATGTTTTCCCGAGTCTGAATACACATCTTGAATCCCTTGTATTGTGGCTCGAAACCACGTAGACAGACTTCCACCTTATCATCATCATCTACTGACACACCAATAGATGCAAGGGATTCCACAATACCCTTTATCTTCAACGCATAGTCATTCACAGACATGCTCTTTTTCTCCACAGTATGAAGTTCATTCTTCAACTGTATCTTACGTGCCTTGGTATTTGTTTCATAGAGCTTTACCAAGGTGTCCTATGCCTCCTTGGGGGACTTGGCATCCTGAATGTGCCCAATCATGGTGTCCTATATACTAATGGAGAGCCAATACATAACTTTCCTGGCTCCTTGGTTCCAGTCTTTAAACTCTTTCACATCTGCAGCAGTCGAATTTATGTTCGGTATCTCCGGTGCCTCTTCATGCTCACCTTCTATATAGTCCCAATAGCCCTTTCCCATCAGGAAATTCGTCAACCTGAACCTCCAAGCATGGAAGTTATTCTTATCTAGCTTCTCAGCCCCAATTTGGGTTATCCCATTATTTGACATCTTGCCAAACACACAATTTTACCAGAAACAACACTCTGGTTTGTCCTGCACAAACTGCTGTATTTCCTGCAGCGGTACTGTAGTACTCTCAAATGTCACAACTAGTGACTTCAATGTGCATACATACACCTAATGGCAACTGTTGACCTCTTTGCAGCACCCACAGTGTCTGCACAGTCAATCTGTCTTCCTGCAGTTCTTAAAACAGAGTTCTGCAGTGAATTGATGACTTACCCACAGTGCTCGAAATCGCCTGCTTTCTGAAAAATGGAGGTCCAGATGCGCCCGAAATGCCTTGAGATCGTTTGCCAGTGCCTCCCGTAGAGCTCCCGACAAGGGTGTAGTCACCAACACAAATAGGGAAGAGTAGTTGAAGCTCTTACCCTCGTACCGCTTCCTGTAGTTCTCTTGCTTCAGCTCAGCCCTTAGCATGAACCAGGCTCTGATACCATGAAAAGATGTAGGGGGAAGAGAGCTCGAGCTCTTGCAAGCACACACACACTCACAAAACCCTAATAGAGAACACACAAGGTAAGAGGCTGAAAATCTTCTTCTTCTTCACTCAATACTCAACACACCATATACAAGATAAGAGTACACACAATATGAAAGGCACTCAACCAAATACATACACGGGTTCTCTATAGTGTGAACCCAACTAAATGAGCTGGCGCTATAACTATGCCAGTCTCTAGAATGGCTGTCGCACAGCATGTCATCCCACTGGCCGCATATCACTCATGATCTCACCAACCATGCCAGTGGTGTAAGTGTGGGGCCTATCCCCCATGCGGGTCATCAGTGTCCACCGCCTCACTGGATGAGCTCGATATCTCAACAACCTCCACACGCTGTCACCGTAGAGTCGCTCGCACCGTCGCATAAGGCAATCACTCTCTCTCTCACTCTTCCACACAAACATAGAAGAGGAACAATGCTAGAATTCTCTCTCTCTCTCTCTCTCTCAATCTCTCTCAAGACACAAGGAAGAGCTCTCTATAGCACAAAGGAAATTGTGTCTTTTCATGAGAAAATGCCTTATATACATTTGGCCCTTATTCACACTTAGGCGCCCAAAACTTACTTACTAGGCCTTGGGTGGCCAATATCTCATAATGTACAACTTTTATATTGCCGTTTCATGACACTTGTTAATGTCCTCAATTGGAGGATCATGTTTGTTAATCCAAATGGGATTAACATCCCCCCTTTCTAATGATGTAGGTTTTGTCCGCATAACCTATTATACCGAGGTCTAAAGACCTGGTCACCAAACTCATGTCGGTAGAAATTTCTTATGGATTGGAGCTTTCTGAGTGTGCGTCGGAATGCTAAGTGGGATCTCCAAAATCCTGTATCCACCATGTCTTCGAATGTTATATGCATGTAGCCTAGAAGACATCGTAGTCAATGGTAGTAAAGCATGATGCCCCTGTCGAATGGCCCTTGGCTCATGTCGAACTTCAGTTGTTCTACTTTATACCCATCATAGGGCTCCTTGGGTTGGTCTATTAGCACCACCACTAATTTTAAAAATCTGATGCTAGCCACAATTGTTGGGTTTGGAATTCTGCGCCATGCCCGTGTCCACGTAAGCAGATGCTGTCTTTGCTCTTGTATGTTTCCAAATGTTGCTGGTATGAAAGTTGGGAAGTTGTAGCAAACATGTGAGCCACGCCTTTTGGCTTCCTAAAATTCCAAACAGTGGTGTCCATCTTCTTTTAACTAGAATGTATAAAGGATCCACCCGCTGTGTTGGTGGCATGCCCATATAGACCTAGCTGTATTCCGAAATTGTCAGGTACTCCTTTTGCTAGTCTGGTTGTATGCCAAAGTCTTCCAATCTGGGTTGCCCTTCATTGGTGACTACGGTGGCATAGCCGCCTCTTGTGTGCACAGGGTGTGCTTTCCTCCACCTTTGAAAATAGTAACTGATCATGAATGTAATGATCCATATTTCCAATGATCAGCTAACTGGGGGTTTGCCAACTTGTGTGCTTTGCCACATTCGTCCATAATGTGCCCTCTCCAGCCAAAGGAATTAATTCTTCTAAGTCAGGGCGTGGAGCTTGAAGAGGGTATGGCACATTGTGTTGTTTTGTCCGGGTGATCTCTGAGTAAGCTTCTGGCATGATTCGTCTAGTTAGCTCAAATGGAATTATCTACATGAGGACCTTGAATATTAACTTTGGCTTCAAAAGAGGGTTGCCAACACGAATGAAACCCTCGTACTCTACACTTGATAAAGATTCCAAAATGGTGTCATCAGTGAATGCCTCAATATTATCTTGCAAGATAGGATGTCGTACCTCTTGAGAGTGCCGTTGTGGAGATGGGTGAGGTGCCAGTATCTCCTTGAGGGTGAGAGGGTTAGTGGGAAAATCTATCTATGGAGGATTTAAGGTTGAGAAAATGCAGTAAGCTTGAGATGTGTTAGTAGGTGGCATGTTAGGATAGGGGTTAAGTAGCTTACTATTAACAACATTAGAATAGACAGGGTAAGTTGATTTTGAAGATAAAGAAGAGGATTCTTCTTGACCCTGACCTGTGCTAAGGGGTGGGTGGCTAGGCTTATGAGACTTCATAAATTCTTGTAAGTCTGGAATCTCTTCGGAATTCATAGTGGGATATTCAATGTGGGTAGCATCAAAATTATATTGTACATTTGTTAGCATGGCTTCTAAGTGCTTGTAGATATTAGAGTAGAGTTTTAGAATGCCAGAAGGATGGTATAAAGTGGACTCACATAAATTTAGATATTGGTGATGAGTGTTATATACTTCTAGCCACCCATGACTTATAATCCATTGGTAACTATGTCCTACTACCTCATAGTTGGGGGCGGGCATCTCAGGAATGTCATCTGGGACAAACAAGTCTAATTTTTTGACACTGTTGTCCAAAAATTTTGAATTTTGGAGGACATGACACCAAGTACAAAGGTTTAGTACTATAGGATGTAAAGGGTATAAGAAGATGTCTTATGGATTAGTTAATACTAAGTCTCCTTGCTTTAAAACTCTCATTATTATGGTAGGGTCATTATCTCTTTCAATATTTTGTTTAATTAGGGTTAGTTCTCTTGGGCCTATATCTTCACATAGATTTGTCATACTGAAGTAGAGAGAGTGTTAGTGTAGACAAAAACAAGGTAAGAGTTTGAGGAGGGGCCCGAGGAGTTACTGGCAGAGCTGACCCAACTCAGAGGCGTGCTCAAGGAGGAGGCGGAGATCGTGTTAGGCTCCAGCCACACTGACTTCTGTCTTGGACTGCCAGTTGCTGACGCTCTAACTCTTGTAGAGGCAGGAGTCAGTGTTGCTAAGGAGGTTTGAAATTTCTGTTTCTCGGACCATCCTTGCAGCATCTAATTCCTTGAATCTTCTGGTTGCATCCTCTTGGGCCCACCTGGCCGTTGCTTCTCTTTCCTGAGCTTCGGAGATTTGTTGGAGCCTTTGGGTAGCTAGCCTCTGAATGTCGTTTAGTTGTTCTATAAGCTACGCCATTGCCTCTTGGGTGCAACCTCTTTTCTTTGTACTTCGGCCTAGCTTGCACTTATTGTGTCGCTAAGTGTTCTAATTTTTCTGCATGGGCCTTGTTTGTTTGTTCCCTCTCGTGTTGTAAATGAGTTGCCCTTTCCTCCACTGCCTTTAGCTATGCTATTAGCTGTTGGATTTGGCATTGCAAATCTTCTTCTTTGGCCTTGGCATTGGTTTGGAGCTCCTATATTTGGTGTGCATGAAGTGTAGTGAGCTCATTTGTGTGGGTGACCCCTTTCTGAAGCTGCTCCTTAGCTTGTTCTAATTTTGCGTTGAGGTCCACATTTTCCTTGATTCTTTGCACAATTGTTTGGTTGAGGAGCATGTTATTGCTTTCCAGGGCTTTATACCTATTCTCTTGCTCCTCTGTGGCCTTCAATCTCTTCATGGGTAGCTTCAGCCAAGTTGTCTTTTAATTTTTGCACTTGTGTGGATGCATTGTTTTAACCTGTTTCCAGAGGGTGGCGTTACGGTCATGGAGCATGTGTGTTGTGAGGAGGTGGCACCACGAAACCTTTTGTTCTTGCTCCCAAATCGCACTTGTACTTGCTTCTTCTTCTAGCCCAGTCTGTGGTTGGTTGAGCAGCTCATCTAATCCTTCCATGGTCCCTTGCAAGAATTGTTGATAGTCTATGTTCTGCAGGGAGGCCAGCTGGGGTATTCTTACTTCATCTTCCAACCACCTTCTCTTGCTTGGATTGGATGGCTCTGGACTTTGTTGTCTTTTGCTTGCATCAATTGGGGCCTCTGTTTCTTGAACTGGAGCTGTGGCCACCTCAACACCTTGTCTTTCCTCAGCCTGTATTGGTGCTTCTTGTTCGGGTGTTGTCTTTGTTGGCATGTCTGCCAGAGTTGATTCTTTGTAAATATTAGTTGAGCCGGGCTTATCGGAGGAGTAACTTGTGGTAGGGGATCCTGTGTGGCTTGGCTCTGTGAGTGGTCTCTTGCAATGCCTCTTGGTATGTTCGGATTTCCTAGGCCACTTCTGCTTCTAATCTTTGTGACTCAATAGCTATATCTGGAATTACTCCCCTCATCTTCTTATCTGTCTTCTTCCTTTGCCCCTTCGTGATTTCCTTTATGATTACCTAGGTCTCCATCAAGATAGCCTGCACCTCTTGCATATCTTCAGCTATTAATTTAGGTTGTTTTGGTAGCACTGCCAACTGCAAGTGCTCCTCTGGTTCGAGCTCTGGGAGAGGCCTTTTTGCTACGTGATTTAGAACTTGTGTGAGTAGGTACAGGTTACATATTTTGGATTGGTGGGCCTTTAAGTAATTCTCCATCTCTTTATGGGCCTAGTAGGCCCAGTCTTCTTCTTTCTCCTCATGTACTTTTGCAATCTTGTTCAAGGTGACCATATTATATCTGTCCACGGGCTTCACCTGCATCATTAAGGACATGACCCTACAAGCTTTTTCCATAGCCTCATCTCGGATGTTTTCGTACTCGGCCCCATTTGAGTTGTAAGAACTTTTCTTGAGCATTGCATCCAGAGGCATTTTGTCGATGGCGTGTGCGTGGACCTTGACTGCGAGCGAAAGATGCAGAGCATCCCATATGAGCTCTTCTGTGATGAGGAGTTGCTCGGAAGTGCCGTGTCAGCTTTGGTGACGGTTTCCCTTTTGGTGCCCTTGTCGTAGGTCTTGAGAGGTATTCAGCGTAGAAATCTGTGTCGATACTTCTTGGGAGTATCTGTGCCATTTTTCCCAAACCAACCTTGTCCAACTTTAGATAAATGATTAATTTATTCCTCATAGGAATTCGTGATTAGTTTTGAATTTAGTTAAGCAAATACTCAATGAATGAAATTCAGTAAAGTAGTAATTGAAATATTACCCTTCGAGAAAGATAGTTCAGGAGAACCTTTCCAGACTCAAACCCTGAATCAGACTATGACCAAGACATAACTTCGTCAGTTTCAAGAAAAGACGATGTGACCAGTTCAGAAAAATTCACTCAAATCACCCATCGAATCTGAAACTAAGTTGAGACCCTTTGATTTTGATGTGAGGATCAAGGTTACAGAATTCGAGGAATTCTGTTTGGAATTTAGACCTGCGATCAGAAATTCTTAGGATATGGATTTAAGATATACTCATTGTATTCAAAAGAAACTCAAAACTAAAAACTTGCATAGAAACCCTGTTTTTCTTAAAGGACTGTCTTACGCGAGAATGCTGGAGGGAGCATTGGTATATGTGTTTTTCTAAGGGAAGTTTGGTTGCAACAGCTGGCGGGGTGTGTTCAAAGGACGGCTCACACGGCAAAAACCTACCCAGGTCTTGACCAGCCTTGGTATGGTGAAAAATGGTGTGCTTCCGGTACGATGGGCGAGGGCCGATGAAGCAGTCCCTGAGTGAAGTGCCAGGACACCTAAGGAGGATCTTTGGCCTCCTCCAAAATTTGGAGGCATTCTGGGCTGTGGTAATGTAAGGCTACCTTTCCATGGGCCGTGAGAGCTTCTTTGCTAATGATGGCCCCATGGAAGGCATCGGCATAAGTGCCCAAACAGGTCAACTTTGGGCCCCGTGCTGGCCTCTTTCTCTGGCTTGCCGAGGATCCAGTGGTGTTGGCTTAAGTCGCAGCAGCTAGGGTCTCGAGAGCTTCTGACTCTGAGGCTGACATCTATACATGAACATTGCATCAGTCTACCGACTAGTTGGGTTGATACCATCTTTTCTTTTCTTTTTCTTTTTTTGTTTTTTTAAAATGGGTAATTGGTTAGTTGAATTGAGGAGTTTGTTAGTGTAGGAGGAATCATAGGGTGTGTTAATAGATAGGTGAAGGCTATGGTGTGAAGGTGCAGGGTTAGAGTGGTTTCATGAATCTACAGGCCGTGAAGCCAGGTTCCGTGAAACAATTAGTTTCGTGAAAAAATGAGGTTCCATGAAAAAGTTAGTTTCCGTGAAAAAGTCAGGTTGTTCCGTGAAAAAGTCAATTTTTGTATGAAAAAGTTAGGTTCCGTGAAAAAGTTAGGTTCTGTGAACTGGTTAGGCGTGAAAAGGTGAGGTTCCATGAAAAAGTTAGTTTCCATGAAAAAGTTAGGTTCCGTGAAAAGTGAGTTTCCGTGAACCTTTGAGGTTCCGTGAAACTGCAGGAGGGTGTTAATATCGTGAATTGTTAGTTAAGGTTGTTTGTTATGAGGATTTTCATTTTTGCTTTTATTATAGAGATGCGTGTAGAGATGCATGTGAGGATACCATGAAGAGATTATTTTGACTAATTATGGTGTATGTACACAAAGCAATGTTAACAAGATTTTGATCAATCATGAAGATCAACAAAAATGCAAGAAGAAAAAGAAAACAAAAAGAAAAAGGATCAAGCTCCCACCTCGAAAGGAGATAGTTGATTAAGTTCGAAATCCGGGATGGCAGGATGGGAGATGCAGAATGATCAAGAGCGGAAGCAATGAAAATCGAAAGTGCAGGTCACATGATGCAAAATGACGAAAGAGGAAAGAAATTCAATTTTATAACGCAGCCATGGACAGGGCGGCTGCCTTAATGAAGAAAACCACATGGCGCTGCTTGATTGGCCCATGAGAAATTGCCATTTCACGATGTGAGCGTTTTTGAATTTGTTCATGGCGTGAACCTTTGTGAATTTTGAATGCATAAGATCGATACCTTCTCATTTTTTCCTTCATGCTCTAGTAGTCAAACATGCACATAATGAGTGAATGATACCTTGCTTACCTCGTACCCATTGTGCAACCATTGTACACCCTTCTGTTTTACTGCCACGAGAACCAAGGGGTCACCCGAGCACTTTGGGCATTTGTTGATACAGTCGTTTTAGCTCTATGTGGGAGTTTTTAATTGTTCCTTCCACCCAACTGAACAATGTTGTTACTGTGCCTTGTGGTGAAGGGCTTCTATCTGTGTCTCTTTGCTGAACTTCTTTGTTTCTACCTTTACGTTCCCTGTTTAGTTTTGTAACCAAAGTGGGTACTTTCATTGCTTTGGTAATTCCCAACCCATTTGGCAAAGTTGTCTTTTTCCTCCGCACAAGGGTTGGCGAGGTTCTTGCTTGAGTTGGGAGTTGATGATGTTGTATGCTCTTACTACTCTCTTTTTTATGACTTGAACTGCTTGTGGTGTTGGCCACTAAGTGGGGTTTGGGTACCCATATTGCCATATTGCCTTGGTAGTATCCTTGTGCTCTAAGTCCTTTCGGACCCATTGCTTATGGAACCTTTGAGGTCTATTGGGATTCTTGGAGTCCTGCTAATCTATTTGTGTCAACAAGGTCTGACTTTTGATTTTTTAACAGATTCTTCTTGTGGCCCATGGTGTCCTTTTTGTTGGGTTGATTTTTAAGTTGAATCTTGGGCACCCACTTCTATGTACCCTTAGATGTTGGGTATTGTGTGTGCGAGCTTCATGGGACTGATGCTTGTTCTATTTTATGAGGTGTTGCCACTGCATTCAGTGTTGTTTGTTCATCAGTTTATGATCTATGTCCCTCTATTTGTCAAGCTCCATAAGGGTATGGACATGACCTTGTCGCCCGCTTAACAACATTGTCCGTTCTTCCCATTGGATATTGCATTTACTTGCACAGATCCAAGATCGTCCTACAATCATTTCCTCTTCCATGGAACCTACAGGCATGACAAACACATTCCTGGCCAAGGAATTAATTCTAATGGAAAACAATCATGCACCAATTTGGATTCCCTCATGAAGGATCTCCCCAATATTATGTCATATGAATCAGGTTGGTGCAGGTAGTCCATGACCACAAATGTATGATGGTAGCGAACGTAAAGAGTTTGAATTTCACATTCTCTAGGAATCCAATGGGCCTCAAAGATGTTCTGTCAGCCCATTTTAAACGATTAGATTTGCTTTTTTTAGATAAGGTTTTCCCCAGTTTTCCCAGCAATGTTTTGTGATGATTCTTACCCCTACCCCACCATCCAGGATAGCAAGTGCCTGGTACCCATTATGATAAATTGGGATTGTAGCATTTGTGTCGTCACTTTTGTAGTAACATCCCAGTTGATTAACTGGTATCTTAACAACTCAAGTTTTCCTTGTGTGTCTCAAGGTTCTTTCTGCCACACAGGTGGCAGAACCTCATCTATAGTATCAACTGGTTTTAGTCTGCCTTCTACCCATTCTTTTATGTCTGTCCATAGGGTTGGTGAATTACATAATAGTTTCCCTAATGGCATTTGTATAGGCGTGGATAGCACAGCCGCAAGACTTCCTATGTGTCTAGGATCTTTGGAGATAGAGGGTTCTGCTCATGTATATGCCTCGTATTCCTCCATAGGGAAGGAATGGATGGATTCCCCCAACACATTTTCCTCAAACATTCTGGACAGTGTGTTTGCTTGGAAACCCTCTTCTGTTTCTTCCGAAATTGGGGTAGGCATGTCTAATTCCCTCTCCTTGGTTGGCTCATTTCGTGGATAAACTATATCCCTAACCCGGTTAGCCCTTAGCTTGGCTTTATGAAGCCGTTGGCACTCTTCGACTAAGGCCCTGGCATCTTCAAGCTTTCTTATTTCCTCATCAGCATTGGGGTATTCACCCACCCCTTTAGGAGTTGTTGGTTACTCCCTTTGCTCTTCTTGGTCCGGCCCCTTGTGATTGATCCTTTGATCCCCCTCTTCTCTTGATTGGGTGGATCCGGTGTCGATTGTATCTTCTTCGGATCCATCTTGGATTGTGACCCTTGTGTCACCCTTACCCACTTTTTTCACTCTTCTCCTACGGCCAGTTTTGGAAACAGTTGCATCGGTTCTTTCCCTTGTCTTCTAATTGAGCTTGAGCTCTTGTAGGACGTTAGTGGTGTGATATTTCTAGGTTGTACACTAATGGTTCGAATGGTGGCCTGATTGTTGGCAGTAGAAGTCAAACCACTTGCGCGGTATGAACACTTCTTGATCAAATGATCAATCCCACATTTAGTATAGGTGAGTACTGGCATGTCATTGGGTGTAGCAGCCACTTGTTGGGGTTGGTGTGTATAAACCATATTCTTGTTTAGGCACTCGACAACTCGATATGCAACCCTCTGTAGCCAAAACATTGTAGGTGGTCCTCTTCTCAGATTCGAGTTCATGTCTTTGCCCTTCCATTGTATCGTGGTTTGAAACATCGATACTAGCGTGTTATTCTGTAGGATGTAATATTCAGGCGCATGACTTCCATCGTTTCCTCATAGTACGCTCTGCTAAGTTCTACTTCACGCATCATATCAACATCTTTTGACGGCTCTTCAATCAATACTTGATTGATTTTAGCCTACGGTGGTTGTGGTGGTAGAGGTAAAGCGTCTTGTACCCGGAACATCCCCCTAGGTAAGTAGGAAGAGTTGGGTTGTCCAGTAGTAGCGTTGATCTATACAAGTAAAGTAGGTAAAGCCAATGGGGCTCTAAGTGCTGATAGCTATGCAACATTTTGAAATCTTAGATATCTGCACATTGAAGTGTCATGATTTCCTAATTTTACATAGTGGGCACAATAGAGTAATGGCCTTGCTCTTAATTGTGGACACTCGACTACTGTATACATAGAGCACCACACCAATTCCTTGCAGGGATAAAGATGATTATGCCCATGCCCAGATGTTTCTCTTCCCTCCTTTACTTTCAATTTCTCTAATATGGCATTACTGAGCTCATTCATTGTCATGTTTCCGACTTGCTTGCTCCAAGTTCCAATTTCTTGATGACTCGATACACGTGAAGTCATAGTTACTAAAGATGTTTTGACATCTTTCCACTGCGGTAATTCTAGCATATTATCTTGATATTCAATTGCCAGTTTGCAACATGCATCAAGAGTAGCATGTCGGGCTAGTACCAAGTAATCATACATTTTGTGGCCTCTAACCCTCTCCAGAAGCAAGGCAATAACTGATCATCAGTTAACCTCTCCCGTAGTTTGCATTTTGAATTTAAAAGTTTAAGATGAGACACATAGTCTCTCATCGACTCAACTTCCTTTTGTTTGATATTATGTAACTGTGCCACAGGGCTCCATCTGTCACCACTTCGGGAAAAACTGGGCACAAAAACATTCTTGAGTCTTGTGAAGTTTAACCTTATCCTCAGGCTTGAGGGTTCGGAACCACTGATGAGCTTTTCCTTCCAAGGTCAATGAGAAGGCATGAATCATTGTCACATCAGCAGTGAGAGGCCCGCAGGTTTCACATGTGGATTCAAAAATCTCTACATGTTGGATAGGAATTCCGTCCCTAGAGATTTTTTGGACGAGTTTGGAAATGATATGTGGTTTCATCTAGGAGGGTCAGGATTCTAGAGCAGTGCCTAGTTCTCTGACCATTCCTCGGCCCATCTCCGTCGCCATATTTAGCAGGTCTGTACTTGTGGCTGCATTAAGGTCCATGGTTGGATCCATCCTTGGCCCTTGAGGAATTTCTCCCCCCCCCCTTCCTAGATGTCGTCCGTGTATTGGCTCTTCTAGGTAGTTTTGGATGGTTCTACCACTATACCTTGGAGTGGCTCATCATTAGTCGCCTCCGTACGTCTTTGTAGAATCAGAAGTTCCATGTCTTGTAGGAACGTAGGGTGATTGATCATCTACTCAATATTCTTTTTGGTGTACAGACGGTCCTCTACTTCGCCCGCCACTCTTGCTAGGTTATCCTCTTCTTCTATGGTTGTAAAACCTCCTCAACTCTGGATTCCTCATTTATGGGTTCCAAGTTTGGAATTTGTCCCTCACTTCTTCCCATAACCAATTCTGGTTCCTTACCTCGTGATTGGAGTGGGTTTAAACTTCTCGTTTCCTTTTTCTCAGCTCTTGCCCTTCGAGTATCGAGCTCTTGTTTCCTTAAGCTTAATTCTCATAAGCTGTCGTCCCACCTCGCTCCTTCTGAGATCTAACTCTACTTCCTCAGAGGTGGGGAAGAATATTTGACCCGTCATGGCCACACTTTCCATGTCTCATCTCATTCAGGGGGTGTCGGTGTGTTCGACAGCCTAGAATTCAACGTTTGGATGGGCACTTCTTATCGTGGACCAAGTCCAACGCTGGTTGACGGACCCATGCCCGTAGATTGCGCTTCTTCGTGTCATAACTAGTTCAGAGACCAAAAAATCCCTAAGCGATATCAATGATACCATTGGACCTAGTTGGGGAG
Source organism: Cibotium barometz (assembly GCF_041138505.1). Taxonomy (NCBI): domain Eukaryota; kingdom Viridiplantae; phylum Streptophyta; class Polypodiopsida; order Cyatheales; family Cibotiaceae; genus Cibotium; species Cibotium barometz. Next base: position 6,616,227 of record NC_141062.1, on the reverse strand, counting down.
GGTGGTTTCTCCTCTTCCCCAAACCCAGCATATCTTAGCCCTTCTTCCATGGATTCTTCACTACTAGTTTCAACGGTGGTCAGGTTCCTTATTTTAAAACACTCAGGTGTGTGCTTGCGGAATGTCTTGATCCCACATTTTGTTGATAGAAAGATCCTGGGTGATTCGATGCACTATCGTCAGGTGCAAGATTGTCTCCGATGAGTTTTCCAGATCTTAAGTGCATGTATGTATGATTTGATAAGCTACTTTGTCAACCCAATTTGATTTTGCTCTGATTCTATCGCTCTGTTTCTGAAGCTATGAAACTGCAGAGAATAGTTCACGGCATGAAGTGTGTCAGAAAAAGGTTCACAGCATGAACATTCTTTTTCACCTTCACGTATTCAAAGATTTTTGCTTTTAGGGTCAGATCCCTTCTTCTTTGCTATAGGTGTCCATCCTCACTTACCAACCTTCGTGGCCTTGGCCTGACTATTCGTTGGATTGAGCTAATAGTGAGTCTTTAAAAAAAAGTTCATGCCGTGAACACAAAAGGGTTTACGCCATGAAGATTTTCTAAAGGTTTCACGTTGAAAAGATTTTCAGAAAAAGTTCAAAGAGCCAAAACTAATAGCATGTTTTGTTTTAGTTTTTGAACATTAAAAAAAACTCCAAAATCAGTTAACATATGCTATTCAAAAACGTGTGTGGGTCTCATATAATGATTCAAAAACATGTGTGAAATCCAAAATCAGCTACATATGTTGATTCAAAAATGTGTGTGAGATTTCAAGCCTTTTTTGAAAAAAAATCGTGTGGTATTAAGCCTTCCTCAAAAAAAAGTGTGTTCCATCTACCTCTCCCTCTTGCTCTCTCCACTCTAGCTAGCTCCTCCTTTCTCCCGCTCTAGTAGGATGATGGTGCAACAGTGTGTTCCATCTACCTCTCTCTCTCTCTCTCTCTTCATTGTCTGTATGTTTTTTCCTCTCTTTATCATTTGCATTCACACACATAATACACCCTCTCTCTCTCTCTCTCTCTCTCTCTCTCTCCATTGCCTATAAAAATATAGGGTTGATGGTTTTCATTGTCTACTTCTACTTATTGTAATGGCGACATTTAAGCTCTCTCTCCTTGGTATGCATCATTTTCTCTCTCTCTCTCTCTCTCTCTCTCTCTCCCCCCTACATTTTCATTATCTACTATCTCTCCTTTGATCACTATGATAGTGACTACATAACTCATATGTATAGTATGTGAGTTTTCATTGAGGGATCTCTCTCCTTAAAACCCCATTACATAGATTACAATACTCAGAAAAGATACATGCATATTTGACTGCACATGGTTTTCAGAATAGTCCAATAGAAAGCACTTTGTATGTTAAACGTGTGGATGATGTACATCTAATCATTGCTCTCTATGTCGATGACATGCTGCTCACAAGACCAAATGAGAGTCATATTGCTGATTTTAAGGCTCATTTGAATGCCTCTTTTGAGATGTCAGATTTGGGGCATTTGCATCATTATTTGGGGATACAATTTAAGTAATGCAATGGAGGTATTGCTTTGTGTCAGATAAAGTATATTGAGACATTGTTGCGGAGATTTGGCCTTGAAGATTGCAAGCCTATTGCTACTCCAATGGAGAGAGGTTTGCATCATTATTTGGGGATACAATTTAAGCAGTGCGATGGAGGTATTGCTTTGTGTCAGACAAAGTATATTGAGACATTGTTGCGGAGATTTGGCCATGAAGACGCCTATTGCTACTCCAATGGAGACAGGTTTGAAGTTGAGTCTTCATGATACTGGAGATCACTTTGATGTCACACTCTATCAGAAAGTTGTTGGTTGCCTCATTTATGTATGTATTATGAGGTCAGACATTCAGTTTGCAGTCTCATAGGTGAGCGGAGATTTGGCCATGAAGATGCCTATTGCTACTCCAATGGAGACAGGTTTGAAGTTGAGTCTTCATGATACTGGAGATCACTTTGATGTCACACTCTATCAGACAGCTGTTGGTTGCCTCATTTATGTATGTATTATGAGGTCAGACATTCAGTTTGCAGTCTCATAGGTGAGCGGAGATTTGGCCATGAAGACGCCTATTGCTACTCCAATGGAGACAGGTTTGAAGTTGAGTCTTCATAATACTGGAGATCACTTTGATGTCACACTCTATCACACAGCTGTTGGTTGCCTCATTTATGTATGTATTATGAGGTCAGACATTCAGTTTGCAGTCTCACAGGTGAGCAGGTTTATGCATAGCCCAGGGTCTCAGCATTGGAAGAAGGCAGTTAAACGTATCTTTTTGTTACTTGAGTGGCACCATACATCTTGGGTTGTTTTATCCCAAGGGGGGATCGTTGCCGCCCACCAGATTTACATGCTTTTTCGGACTCAGATTGGGCTAGTTGCTATGACACAAGAGTGTCAACAAGTGGTTTTTGTTTCATGCTCGGTAGCTCATGCATATCTTGGTTAAGCAAGAAGCAACCTACTGTGGCCACTTCTAGTTGTGAAGCTGAGTACAGGGCAGCTTTCATAGCTATGGTTGAGTGTGTGTGGCTCAGACGGCTTATGGCTGACTTGGGTGTTGGACAAGAGTCTGCCACCTCTATCTACACTGACAGTCAGAGTTTTTCATGCTCGCACAAAGCACATTGAGGTGCATTATCACTATGTCAGGGAGAGACTCTCAGCAGGAGAGATCAGCTTGGCATATGTGCCAACACAAGACAACCTTGCCACCGCCGATCTTTTCACAAAGGCGCTTCCTCGTGAGAAGTTTGAAGCTTTCCGCAAAGCTTTGGGATTGCTCCCCTTTGTGGACTGATCTACTTCGGGCATGGCACTTCCCTATACATGAGTGCCAGCTCTCGTTCACACCATCACTCCCAGGGGGGATTTGTTGCCATATATATAGGCAGTGATGTGTGTGAACACACTTAGGACCATCGGAGAACTTTTTTCCTCTTTAGGAGGTTTTTTTCCCCGGCTTGTATATACGCCCATTATTCTAGGGCTAACTTATCTTTGTACATTGACACAATCTAATACATTGTGTGTTGTATGCATTCTTGCTCCTTCTCCTCCTCCAAGCTTTGTGTGCTTTCCTGCAACCCTAATTCTAACATTCACGTTGTGAACTGCACCCTGCTTGTTTACATTGTGAAAGGCAGTCCGTCGACCAAAAAAGAAAAGTCTAGAAATTAGCCACCATGTTCAAAGGCCTGTATCTCCTAAACCGTGAATCTAACAAACACGCTCTAGTGCTCATCGTCGAAAAGTTGTCACATTGAGCACTTCAAAATTGATCTTGAGCGTCCGAGGGCAAAATCCATCATTATGGACTCTGACTAGTAGCCTCAAAATTTGACGTGGAAATCGAGGCAAAAACGGTCCTCAAAGCACTAAAAATCACCCAAAACAGCCCGAAAATGATTGCGAACCATATTCGGACTACTTTTTGAGTCTCTAAAAGGTGAAATCATGAAAAAACTCAGCTATAGTACTCCAAAAATATTACAACTCTCTCTTATAGAGTTTTTTCCAAATTCTTTTTGGAACATATTCAAAAAACGGGCTGTGAAATAGGAAAAATCTTTCAGGAATAAAGTTTCATCTTGAGACAGTGATGGAAAATAGGTTTTGAGACCTTCTCTTCCATTTGGGATGCTACTAGCATGCACTTTTTTTGGAAAAATATTTGTAAGATGTCGTTCATGTGTGTACCGCAACTAAGCTAATTAGGGCAAACAGACACTTGTTTGATCTAGCAAAGAGTATGCCAGGCCTCTTGAGGCTGTAATAATGAGCTATAAGAAAACCTAAAAAGCAAAAAAGAAAAGAAGAGAAGTATGTGCTTGCTCATTAAAGGAGCAATTGATGTTAAGATATAGCAACGATGGAGGGATTACATGGGCTCACACCCAAACTAAACCCAATGGTTGCAATCTTCGAGCCATTGAGGTTTGCCATACCTACAATAAGCGTGTCAGCGGGTTTTATGCCCTGTCACATCAATCTCTCCAGGAGTCGGTCACTTGCCTAGCACTATCATAAGTCCTAAGCCTTTAGACATGCTAGGTACCAACCTTTTGCAACCCCTAGATACCCACCCCTTGGACATATTGACTAATATAGGAAGGGGGGTTGCCCAAGGACTAAGTGAGTCCCTACCCACATTAGCACTCACGCGGCCTCAGTGACTCATAAAAAAACACGTCCGTATAGATTTCCAAAATCATGGGCAAATACGATGGAACGACTGATCCTGTTCAATTCATACAAATGTTTGAACAATGATGCGAAGCCTTTGGAAATTCAAACTGCCTCACCAAGGTACATGTGTTAAACCTATGCTTAGTGGGAATGGCTAGTAGATGGTTCATCACATTGATGCTGGCAATTAAGACAAACTTGAGGACCTTGAAAATAGCCTTTATGCACAGCTTCTTAAGACAAGGTGATCGGTGGAGTGTAGCGAAAGAATTTTATTAAATTGAGCGGCGCAAATAAAACAAAACCATTAGAGATTTAGTCCTTCAAATAAAAATCTTGGACTTACGATGTGAGCCATAGGAGAAACTAAATGATGCTCAATTGAAGATATGTTTCATGATAGGCTTAAAGAATAATAGCTTACACAATTTGATCATTGTATATCCAATGCGGAAACATTTGATCAATGTTGTAAAGAAGCAATATGTTTAGATGACAACATGATGGAGGATGACCACGATACGAGATGTTCCTCATCTAAACCAAGTGAAGCAATGGCTAAAGAAAAATTAATCTCGGACGTGTTATTTCTTGAATTCTATAAAGCCCTACATAAAAGCTTTGAACCGACAACTCTGAGAGAGGATGAGCTCCCTGAAAACCAAACATTCTTAATGCCTCTCCAAGTGATGGGCGAATGCCTTGTGCTCAGTGCAATCACTACGTCCATCCCAATCCCCATTGTGTGTACAAGGTGCCTATTTTTATGTACTGCATATATTGCAAAACCTTTGGTCACGACACACTTTAATGTCCCAATTCATCTACAATTAACCCAAAACCTTTATCTCCTGTGCTCCAAGCAGAAATAATCCAAAGGGAAGAAACTGCTCAAGAAGCAATTAAGCAAACACTTTAGTGTTTCTATTGTCATGGACGACACAAGGTGGTAGAATGCATAGTTTGGTATACTTCCATGCCCACTGTCATTGACACCTTGCAACCCATATGTGAATGATGTGGCACCGATCACATATTCTAAGATTGCCCAAGGCGAGTTGCTTTGTTGTGCTGTAATCTATCTCACAAAATACAACTCTTAACATCTTAAGTGTGCAAAACGGGCAATTATCCATAGTAACCTTGAATGTGCTTACACGCTTACAAGCGAAGGCACAAGAAACGGTAAAAAAGAATTCAAAAGAAAACACTTTGAAATGGTGGGTAGAAGAGCATGTTTTAAAGCATAAACCAAAAGAAGAAACAAAACCTTCTAAGCCCAAGAAAAATAAGGGCAACCCAACTATTGAAACGAAGGTTGACATAAAAGATGAGAAGGAGCCTATGGCAGTCCTAACCATAAAAGATCCCAAAGGGTACACATGGTGCTGAAGCATCCACCTCAAAGGCTGCCACTCAAACCACAAATCCCACATATGCAACACAGAATACAGAAGCCCGAAATAAGTGTGTTCTCGGTGCACAAGCAAACATGATGAAACCTTGATGATCCAAAGAAAGTCAGAAGATGAAACAAGTTCTAGTACGTCATTTAGTGAGGATGAACCAAGTTCTGATTCGTCACTAGGTGTCCTCACAGACGAATCAAGAAACTAGAACCTACCTAACTACCTTGACTTGAAAATCATGATCACATGACATATGCATAACACAAAAAGCAAGCTCTTTCAAGAGAGCAGGCTTAACATTGTTGAGTGTCATACAGGATCACCGGTTATGATTGAACCTTATAATGTCAAACCAAAAAATGCAACCAAAATACAAGAACCAGAAGAGTATCCTTTTAAGAGGAAGACATACTTTCTATAGAAGAGTCATTATTAGAGGAAGATTGCATGAACTATGCGGTTGAAAAAGCACGTGAGGAATTTGATGAATCCCTTACGAAATTAAATCAGTCTCTCAAATCCTCATTTGGAGGAGTGCTCTTCTCTTGTGGAAAAAGAGACCTTGGAAGAGCTGGAACTTCCAACATATCTTACTGAGCATATCCCAAGTATTATGGTTGGATTAGAACTTTCCACTAGACTCACCACAATTCAAGCGTAGCTTTATCCAACACGAGAGCAGAATCTCATGACCCTCGAGTTATGGGATTTGTTAGGTCAACCAACACTCATGGCTAATCCTGAAAGAATTCCATTTACACAAGACTTGAACGTGCCATGTTTGGGGTACTTTGAACATAAAATGTATATTGAAACTAACTCCCTTGTAATTTTTTGGTGGTTGAGTATATGTTGGAAGCATATTTGATCTTGGGACATAAATGGACTATTGCTGCTCAAGCACCACTATGCTTTGCTAGCAGTAGGGTCATCATGATGGTTGTTAACTTATGGTGGCGGACATTGAGATGTATTACTTTTTACGTCATATAATTATTTTACGTATTTTGAGTCATGGGCCGGGCTTGTCGGCACCACATGTAAAGGGTAAAGGGATTGGGTGATCGTCGATGAGAGGCGCACCTCGAATTTCATCAGGATAAGGGTTAGGATCGGTCGGCCATGTGTGGGCGCCCATGTGTGAACGGCCAGGTCACATATAAAAGTCAAATGTAACCTAAAACCCCTCATTCTCTAAGTGTTGAATACAAGGAGCGCTCTTGCTTCATCTTCTCCATCTCCTTCTCCAGCGTGTGTGTGTGTGTGTGAGAGAGAGAGAGAGAGAGAGAGAGAGAGGGAGAGAGTGTGTAGCGAATAGAGCATTACGTGGCGGCACCGCGGCGACGAGGCGGTAGAATGGCGGCGACGGCTCCTTCTTATCGCGACACAAGATTCCTTCACGCGACGGTGGTCTGAGCGGTGAGTGACACACCATTGCTCCCTGTTTGAGCTTGTTGGTTTCCTGGTTGTGTGCTTGCAGCCATTCGTGGTTGTGTGCTTGCAACCATTCGTGGCTCGCACATGGTGCTCAGTAAGTCCCTAGCTCCGACACGTGCAGTAAAAGCGCACATTTTTGGCGCAGTTGCCAGGAAATTTCCTTGCACCAAGCTCCAAATGCAGCTCGGGCTGCTGTTTGAAGTCTATTTTATCCTACAGGAAAGACAAAGAGAGGCGTGTTTGTGTGTTTGGTGCTGTTGTTCAGTCTTTTTTTGTTCTGTTATCTTCATTTTTTGCACATTCCAAATCTGTATATTAACTGTTAGAGCAGTAAGTTAGTAAGTTTGTTAGGGCTATTTTTTTCAAAAAACATTTTTTAAAGTTTTTTAAAAAAAGGGTAAATTTTTTTTAAAAAAAGAAAAAATTAAATCAACCCAACCCGCGTGGAAAGAAATTTTTTATTGAAAAAAAAAGTAAAAAAGAAAAAATCCCAAATTGACCCCAATCCCGGTCTCGATCTTTTGATATATATATATATAGGAGAGTGAGCCTCCATAGCTTTCTCTCAAGTGAAAGCTTAAGGGGAGTGAAGCTCTCTATATAGTCTACCCCCCAAGAAGTGGAGTAGGCATGTGGGACAAAGCCTTCACCTTTCCCCCCACAAGCACAAATAGAGTGTTCTGAGGGCCACAGGAGCTCTGAATAGGCGAACACTGTGCTGTAAAGCACGCTAGGATCCCTTGAACGATACGCTCATCTTGAGCTATCACACGCCTTAGTTCAGTTTCGACCATAAGTAAGGGGGTAAAAACGAGTTGAAAACAAGAAAAAACCAAGTAAAAACGGGGTGCGAAACACCTGAGAAACCACTTGTGTGGGCTTCAAGGGTAGTTACCAATGCCTGTAGGATACCCACGTCACATGCATCTATGCTCTGGTCGGGTGCTAGAGAAACCACTTGTGTGGGCTTCAAGGGTAGTTACCAACGCCCGTAGGATACCCACGTCACATGCATCTATGCTCTGGTCAGGTGCTAGAGTCTGAGCAACTAGAAAGCGTTTCAGTTTACGTAGGCTCACACCATCCCTCCACGTTAGCATCTTGGCCTTCAGTTGGAACCCAAGGAAGTGCAACCCAAGATCCACGAATAGCGGCTAGTGACTCGTCCTCTAACTCTGAAGTCATGGAAGGGAATCCTACCCAGAACTCTGAGGAAGCAAGCCAAAACGTGCTAGCTTGGGCCCCACAACCCGGATCTAGCATGTTTAGTCATCTAATAGAGACTTTTAGTAGAGCTACGCGCTCTGAACGTGCGACAAGTGAAGTAAACGAAGGAGGTGGGGAAGTAGATTCGCTATTCACATCTCATGTAGACCCTGCCCTCCCAAAGAGTGTCCATGTGGATATTCTACCCACTTCATTTAATGAAGGCCCTACTGAGCTACCACCTTCTGACACTCTTCCTGAAGTAGAGGTCCCTAGAAGTCAAACCACAAGAAGTGACATTGCGTCCACTTCGAGAGAACCTTTTGGCATGCCAAGTTTGGATGGGATATTTCTCAAAATGAAAATTGGGAATATGGCCTACACACGGAGACTTTGACTGACCTATACACGGGTTACACATACCATGTACGTTGGTTAGAAGTCATACGATCTACATCTAGTGCCACCAATCTAGATGAACAACAACAAATGATAGGCTACAGAAGATCGCTACTCAAATGCAACCAAATCAAGGGAGCATGTCGGGAATGCCGGCACGTACATGTAATCGTTGTGGCATAGATCATTTGATTGCTCAATGTCCACATAATCCAAGTGCACCCAAGATTACGCCATTGAATTTGGTTGAGGTCACCAATGAGGCACTAGGAACCACACCTGTTGTACCCGCAAATGTAGTCACACGGTCAATGCTTCAAAATCAAAACTACATTCTTGAAGAGAGGGATACTGCATCAATTGCTCGAGCAAAGAAAAAGAAAACGCGACAAAAGAGATCGCTTAATGCCACAAGCTCCAAACCTAGTTCAAAATATAGGGATAGGAGATGACCCTGTGTATATGAATGGTCCTGAAGATGATTCTGATTCAATAGAAACCATGGGGACCAAAGCCACTACTTTAAGGGAGGAACCCACTCGGGAGTGCAACAAAGGAGAATCAAGCAAAGACATAAATTGGGGGAAACAAAAGGAAACTCCTCCTGCCCCACAACCAAGTCAGCTACCCTACTGCCCTCTCGGCTACCCAGACTGACTGAGACTCTCAAGGACAAGCAACGTGGGCCAAAAACCCTCAAGAAAAAGATTGGGACTTACCCAAACCCAGTAGAGGAGATTGAACGAGTGCAACACTTAAGGGGTTTGGTGGAAGAAACACAAAGAGAACTGGAGCCAGAACCTAGAAAAATCAAGATTCCAGACACATTGTTTCCTACACAAGTTCAGCCTCATAGGGGCCATAAACCGTTAGCTATACCTAGTATCATCGGGAAGAAAGTGATGATAGGACATCAGGAAGTGGGCAGACACCCTTCTTTCTTGAAAGAATGTTTAGTGAGGGAATGCCTGACCCCATCGAAGAGGAAGTGATTCCATCTTTACCAGTCCCTAGTCAGGGACCGATATCTAGAAAAGTACCGTTGAATGTGTCCAAACTAATGGACTTCATGTCCTTTAAAATCAGAACCACGATCATATCCAAGTTATATGGAGATCCTGAGCTATTCTTAGCTCTTCGGGCATTTCTCAATATGGAGAACTGAAGGCAGGGTTACCACAATTTGCAAATATGGGTAGACCCGACACGCTTCAGGATGTGGAGAAACATTTGGATCTACAGCCCAACCTAGACGAAGACTCGGTCATTGAAATACCTATTAACAAGTTGGGACAGTATTTTGAAGGTGAGATGAATCTAATGCAACCCTCCCCATTACTACCAGGGATTAACTCTAAAGGGTACTGGAGTGAGCATTGTGACTAAAAACTGATGGGAATCTATGGGGAGACCTCACCTAGAAGTCATAAACATAGTGGTTAAGATGGCAAACAGAAGTACAGCTAAACCTATTGGAATGCTAAGGGATCTTAAGATCAAGGTTCTAGGATACAAGGTAAGGCATACCTTCATTGTAATGGATTTCTCTAAGCATCCTATGTCATATCAAATGATCTTAGGACATCCTTTCATGAGGGAAGCACAAATGGTGCATGACTGGTCAAAAAACCATATCTACTTACAATTCCGGGACTTTGTCATTCGAGTTGATCTTGAGAATGGTCGCACGCATCCTTTAGGAAGCAAGGTTATCATTGATAATCGATTGGATACCACTATTCACTCAACCCCATTAAAGTATTGCTATACATGCAAAAAAGAGACCGATGATGGGAAAGATTCTCCTTATATGGATGTCCTACCAGGCATGACTGAGTCAGATAACGTAGATTAGGTACGCCTAGCGGCAACCATAGACACATTGGTGGAAAATAGAGGCACAAGTTGGGTAACACCTGAGGGGCAAGATATGCCACCATTAGTGCTAGTAAACATGATAGGTGTTATGCACTTGACTTCTGATGGCAAGAGAGTGGCAAACTCCCTTGACACTGAAAGTAGCAAAGACTCTGACTAATGCGTCTTCGAGTTTGAATCTCAAGAAGAAACTAACTTTGAGCCTGATAGGGGGTATGAATTAAATATTCACCCAAGTGTGGAAGCCACGTGCTCAAGGCCTAGAACCGTAACCTCTTGCAGTTCATGCGAGAGTGAGGGGGGCACAAGTGAAGATCGATCAAGTGAGTCTATATATGATATAAACAAAAATCAAAAACTAGGTAAGAAGAAGACGAGACATAAGCGACAATGCTATCGAGCTACTGTACGAGCTAGAATAAACAAAGAGAGATCCATTGCAGAATGGCTTAGTTTTGTGAGGGGGGCACAAGTGAAGATCGATCAAGTGAGTCTGAATCTGATCTTGTGGTAAACATGGCACCAGGGTCGATGCTAGTTTTGCTTTAGGGAGGTCGCCATTGTTTGTAAAAATTGTCACAGCATAAAAGAAATAAAGGCAAAGACTCCTATGACTCTGATATTTCTTGTGTCCTTAGGCTCTTGGGATGGGCTTGTTCTTAGAATAGACACATTGTGGTCATCTGTTTATTTATTAAGCTTGGTAATTTTCCTTGACTTAGGCCAGTTAGAGACCTTGATTAATCTTTGACACCTTGCTAACTCTTGATTACTTTCAATAATTTTAAACTCCTGTTAATTTGCTACGCTAGCTCCTTCATGTGACCTCTTAAACTAGGTTCCCATGGCATACTTCCATTGTGGTCTAACATGCTTGATTTTATTTTTGATACACTCTATATCTTTTGAATACCAAGCATGCTTTCACTCTACTTCCCTGTTTTGTAGTTACAGTCTACCACAGCAAACCCTGTCGAGCTTACCATACCATAGCTTCCGAGGACGGAATCTACATCAGGAAGGGGGGCATGTTAACCTATGTGACGAACATTGAGATGTATTACTTTTTACGTCATATAATTATTTTACGTATTCTGAGTCATGGGCCGAGCTTGTCGGCACCACATGTAAAGGGTAAAGGGATTGGGTGTGATGAGAAGCGCACCTCGAATTTCATCAGGATAAGGGTTAGGATCGTCCGGCCATGTGTGGGCACCCATGTGTGAACGGCTAGGTCACATATAAAAGTCAAATGTACCCTCTAAAACCCCTCATTCTCTAAGTGTTGAATACAAGGAGTGCTCTTGCTTCATCTTCTCCATCTCCTTCTCCAGCGTGTGTGTGTGTGTGAGAGAGAGAGAGAGAGAGAGGGAGAGAGTGTGTAGCAATAGAGCATTGCGTGGTGGCACGGCGACGACGAGGCGGTAGAGCGACGGTGGCAACGGTGGCTCCTTCTTCACTGCGGTGTGAGATTCCTTCACAAACGACAGTCTGAGCGGTGATGAGTGACACACCATTGCTCCCTATTTGAGCTTGCTGGTTTCCTGGTTGTGTGCACACGGTGCTCGGCAAGTCCCTAGCTCTGACACGTGTGGCAAAAGCGCACAATGGTCAACGACACAAGTTAACAATACCATAATACACCGAAGAAGATCCAACCCTAATGGATTTCTATGATGCTAAACGCAAAAAGCTACAAGCCTCTTCCTTAGAAGCCCCTCTGCACAAAGACCTACCATTTGCATTAACCGAATTGGATAAAGCATGTACTCCTCCAACTCCATCTTCACCCAACAAGAGAAGGAGCTTCTATTTCCAATGCCAAAACCTCGCAATCAATAGCTATTCCTAAAGAAGTTCCCCAAGCGCAACCATCTACTTGTAAAAAGGAACTCACAACATCAAAAGCCACGGATCCCACGCCTCTTCGACCACCACCCTCACCACAAGAAAAGGCTGCATGCTCAGAAGCCTCAACATCATTTGCCAACACCACTCCAAAAAAGACTCAAGCCTCATCCTCAACAGCGCCAACAACCAACATCAAGGAGGACCTCAAACCTTCTGCATCAACCAAAAAGAAAGCTCCACCAAGACAACCAAAATCAAGGTATCTTAATGCTATCAAAATGTGGGTGGAGAAGTAGTTACTTGTAGCCCAAGGCTACTACAAAGTCACCAATCCAATTTGGGTGCCTTGATCATCAAAGCCTCTTCCTCAACGCAGCACTCAAAGGCCAAGGAAAAATAAAAGTACTCCACAATACCATCCACCAAAAGCCTATGTGAGTTCCTAAAAGAATTCTAACATCTCAACAAGTGTGAGTAACACATGTGGCGTTGCGACGTGTGTTGCTATTATGGCTCACCAAACCCCCTTAGAAACACATCCAACAAGAGATTACCTGGTGAATGCCCCGATACAAATGTTCCCTCACTGCCAAAGGAGCTACTAACTTACTACTTGGGATAAAACATCTAAGAAGTCTATAGATATGGCAGGAAAGTCTCAAATCTCGAGGCATGGGATGATATAGAATCACACCATGAATCACTTTTAACCTCAACAGGACCATGGCCAACGAGATATTCTCCCTCAGAATCATGCGCGTTAGCTACGTGAGGCGTGGACATATTGCCCTGCGTGCCACTTGTGCTGCCATCTCTCCGCTGGATCTGGGAAATATAAATCCTCAAAATGGCTTGTAAGTCTAGCTTGGCTCGTTCGAGTCGTGCGGAAGAGACGATATGCTCGAAGGTGAAGGCAATCATATCCTGTGAAGGGTGAGATCGGGAATACCGAATAAGCGTGGAATTTTCATCTATAAAACCAAATTCTTTGATTAAAAATTTTCATTAATGAAGCTTAAGGAATGAAAATACAATACGTAAATACTCTTTCTGAATTTTTATTATAAATTTTCTGATAAGAATTCGTTTTTCCTTATTAGCTTTACACAACGCTCTGATACCAACTGTGAGACCCCTGCCCCCTCCGAGATGCCCCCTCTGAGCATGGGAAGTGCATATCAGCCTCTCACACAGGGCAAGGATCCACACTCGGGGCCTTGCCCATGGATATCAAGACAAGAGACTAGCCCGGTGGTTCCTCCGAAACCGAACCCGGAAAACTTTCCTCGCCTAGAAGGCACAGGCGATTCCACGAGGAAAATCATCTAACGTGAGAATTGATCTAACAAGTCAAAGTCTTAACTAACCAAACTGATCCCACCGAACCCGCCGAAAGTCACATGGTCAGATCAAGGAAGAGACTTGCATTTGGTCCATAGAATCATCGCTTTCGCTCCCCTTTTGGCGAGGCACAACCGTGCTAATTCCCTCCCACATAATAAGGGTCTTCCTAGGACTTAATCTAACTAACGTAACTTAATCGTAACTATTTGTATCGCAGGAATCCCCCGATCCAGCCTAACTGACCCATGGGTTAGGCTGCCAACCGCCTAACCACTGTATTGGTGGGATTCCTTTATAAAAATTTGGTTATGTTTTGCCTGGGGTATTGGAAAAAAGAGTTTCTTGGCTCCCTAGCCGGCGCTTCAAGCAAAATTCAAGGTAGTCATACCACTTACACACCCAATATAAAATTGCCATTTTAACAGATTCGGCTGTTTTAAAACAATCTTTCAATGAAATCATAGTATTACTGATCATAATCCTCTGAAATATTGAGTCCATTGTTTTACAAAATATATCATCTGGACTCTCGAAGACTAGCTGGTCAACCAACGAGATCCAATATCAAAATTCAGTTCACAAAAGTAATTCCTTTCAGTTTATCCGTGTCTTCCTCGATGTACACATGGGTGTCCTAGCAACCGCAAGCCCGTGCATCACCTGGTCAGAACCCTCTAGGATCCTACTTAGGTGTCCTAGCACTTCACTCAAGGACCGCTCCGACGGTCCTCGCCCATTGTACCGGAAGCGTACCATTTTAACTATACCAAGGCTGGTCTCAAGACCTCGGAAAGCTTTGCTCCCCATGAGCGACGTCCCTCGACGCCAGCTGCTGCAATAAGTTTCTCCTTAGTTAATCACATACCAAATGCTTCCTCTAGCATTCTGGTATAAAACAGTCCTTTAGAAAACAGAGATTCTATGCAAGTAGAATTTCCGGTTCGAGTTTGATTCCACACAGAACCCTTTTCCCATAATCCAGATTCTCTTAATGAGAATCATTGATCTCTCATCAGGGTAATCTACCCATCATTGACTGAATTTCTAACTAGATTCTTGGTGAATTCGATTAAGGAAAAATTATGCTAATTTAACGGTAGTCTAACCTTTGTGTCAAGAATTGAAATTGGTCTCTCGAGGTTTTTGCTTGATTCAGATTCGAGAAATGGGCAAGTAGTTTACTGGCCGCCATTCTCACAGTCGTGGTTTATAACCAAAATTATTCAGTTTACGTTGTCTAACTTTGATTCCTAAGGATTTTCTTCAGATAAACATCTACTGAACTTCTAATCGTAAGGAAATTCTAACTTTATGAAATTCATTCCTTCCTAACCACAATAGATTAAGAATTAGTTCTATACGTGAATATTAGGATTTTATAAAAATACTCTTCTTCCATTAATTCAATTTTGGGTAAATATTAATTTGGTGATTTATCCATATAAAATATCTAAGAATATTCTTTCCACACCAATTTAATTATCAACCCTAATTTTCTAGGTGGAATTATGGTGAAAATTCCTCTATTGTCATCAAAATTAATTTAAACCTTTCTCTACTTAAAATACCATAAAGATTTCTCTTTTAATTACATACAAATATCCATTTTTTTAAATATGCTTAAAATTCCTCTTTTTGCATTGAAGTGATTGAATTCCGAATGCCATGGGAATTCCTCTTTTATTATTTAAAAAAATCTTATACATAAATTAAATTTATCAAAAATTTCTCTTTTTTAAATTAAATAAAATATCTATTATTTTGAATATACCAAAAATTATCCTTTTTGCATTTAAATGATTGAATTCCAAATGTCATGGGAATTCCTCTTTTATCATTTAAAAAATCCTTATACATAAATTTAATTTATCAAAAATTTCTCTTTTTTAAATTAATTAATTATGCATAAATACAAAAAATATTCTTTCTTAAATATGATCAAAATCATTCTTTTTGCTTTAAATTTCTAAACCTAAAATATGGTAGGAGTTCTTGTTTTAGTATTATGCATAAAAATAAGATATGTATTTTTTTCAGAAAATTTTACCATAGCTTCGCTTTCTGCTGCTATTACTAATAATTTTCAATTTTCCTAAAAGAATAAAACCTTGTAATGAAAATATGATAGAAAATCTAATTTTAAGCTTAAATCTAAACTATGAATTTAAATCATAATTTTAACCATAATCATAAACTTAATTATGATTATCCCATTAGATTAAGCTAATTCCATTATTCCTCTTTTTCCAAATTGATAGGATAATCTATTTCTCATTTAGAATCAATCAAAGTAGTTTTTAACTACTTATAAATAATCTAAAAGAAATAACCATTATTTTGTTAACACAAAATCATAAAAATACTATTTTCTTAATCTCTAGCTTATCAAGCCTAGAGTTTGGTTTTGAAGTAAGAAATTATCAAAGAGAAGCATTCTTTTGCTAAAGAATTAGTCATAGAAATGACTATTCTTTTTGAGAGAGAGATATACACAAGAAAGCATTCTAAAATAAGCATAAGATTAACTTTTTCTTGATTACACATTAAGATTCTTAGGGAAAGCTTGATTCGAATTAAAACAACCATTTAGAAGACTTCTCAAGCTTGAGAGGTGTTGAGAAGAGAAGTCATTTGAGGAAATTAACAAAAAACCATAAAATTCATTCTTACCTCAAGGATTAGCTTGTTTCTTTTTCTAAAAGTGAGCCCCCAACCAATCAATTGGTTTAGCAAGTGGAGAAGAGAGCTCCAAGAGTTGTTGAAGAGAGAGAGAAGCTCCAAGCCCCCCAAAAGTAGAGGAAAAATTAAGGGATAATGGAAAAATGATTATTTTGATGTAATACTGGCATGGTATAGCTCATAGATGAGAATATAAAAGAATGAGGGTCTATTTATAGGTGAGTGAGGCCACTAACTAGGTTCCAAAATTTTCCAACTTCAATTTGACTCAATTTGGACAAGATTTGGACCAGTTTGGCTCCTTTTTTGATCCAGTTTTGTCCAGAAGAGAGGAGAGAGAAAATATTTCATTTTTTGGATTAAAAAACTCAAGTAATCGTGAGAAAAAAGGCACCTCCTTGAGGTGGCATTCTCTCCTTATTGAGGTGTCAAAGATGCATCATTTCCTCTAATTATCTTATTTTTTTACTAATATCTCTTAATTTTTTACTAATAAACCTTGTACTCAGTCAACTCTTCATCTTATGTGAGCATTTACTCATTTTTGAGTATTTTCTTTTATTCTTTGGATTTATCTAATCCCAACACTTGGATTAATCCTATTGGCCCACCATAGGAACCTTAATTGGACCATAATCCAAAAAATTTTAAAAATCTAGACCCTTAGGCTAAGGTCCTTTATATCATTTTTAATTGATTCCTAATGCACATTGGAGAATTTATTTTGAATTTGATACGTTGTTGCCTCTATTTATAGGTGGTAAGTCCTAATGAGGCAAATATTCAGCCTATGCAGATTTCAAACGACATCATAGATCAGCCTATTTCTGATGCAGATTTACAAGATGTAATTGATGAGGATAGGGCTGAAAATGAGCAGGCTAGAGGTATGCCTAAATGGCTGGTGCAAACCTTGCATGATAGTAAAATTGATGCACCTATGTCTAGTCGTATGCGTTCAGGTTTTCAGCATGCCTCTTATGCATCAGATTGTTATGCTTTGGCTGTGTCTAGTATGTGTGAAGAGGAAGAACCTCTTTCATTTGATGAGGCACAAAAATCAAAAAATTGGTTGGCTGTAATGCAAAGTGAATATGATGCTATAATGAAGAATGGTACATGGTCTTTGTGTGATTTGCCTATTGGTAAAAAGGTCATTGGATGTAAGTGGGTTTTTAAGTTGAAATGAAAGCCAGATGGTAGTGTTGATCGATATAAGGCTAGACTTGTTGCAAAGGGTTATGCTCAAGAAAAGGGCATTGATTTTGATGAGACCTTTGCTCCCACTTGTCATATGACTACCATTCGTAGCATTTGTGCATTGGCAGCTCATAATGGTGAGGGAATAAAGGGAAGGATTATGAGAGAAGCCCATGAAAGCCTGATAGCTGGACATCCAGGGTTTATAAAAACCTATATGTCTGTGAGAAAAGCTTCTTCTGTTGGCCAAGACTCAAAAAGGATGTCCTTGATCATGTACGGCAATGCTTAATGTGTCAGAGAGTCAAGGCAAAGAGAGTCAAGATGCTAGGAAAATTGCAACCCCTAGACATTCCATAAATGAAGTGGAAATGTATCAATATGGATTTTGTCACTAGACTACCTTCAGTGCAATCAGGTTACAACTCCATTTTTGTGGTACTTGACAGACTAACCAAAGTTGCCCATCTGATTCCAGTGAAAGAAACATACACTGCAGTGGATGTTGCCAGAGTTTTCCTTAAAGAGATCTTCAGATTGCATGGCTTACCCAGGAGGATAGTAAGTGACAGAGATCCCAAGTTCACGTCGAAATTTTGGTCTGCATTCTTTGAAGTAGTAGGAACTTTCTTGGATCTCAGTACAGCCTATCACCTCAAAACAGATGGCAGACTGAAAGAGTGAATCAGGTAATAGAAGATATCCTTCGGTCATGCTGTGGGGGTTAGTAGGGAACCCAAGAAGTGGTTAAGCCATTTGCACCTGGTTGAATTTGCTTATAATGCTTCTTAT
Source organism: Cibotium barometz (assembly GCF_041138505.1). Lineage (NCBI taxonomy): Eukaryota > Viridiplantae > Streptophyta > Polypodiopsida > Cyatheales > Cibotiaceae > Cibotium > Cibotium barometz. The sequence goes on along the minus strand of NC_141062.1, from coordinate 6,597,815 downwards.
CATCAAAGCGTTGGGATGAGCCCTTTCAAAGCTCTGTATGGACAAGATTGCCTTACACCATTGACTTTGTCCGACCCTTTGATCATAGTCGAGATGTCCAGACATATGCTTGATGACATGGACCAGCAAATGCAATCAATCCGTAAAGATATTAAGGCAGCCCAAGATAGGCAAAAGCAATATGCAGATAAAAAGAGATCTGAGAGAATGTTTGAAGAATTAGATATGGTCTTCATTCGAGTACGACCTAAAAGAAGTTTCTTATCTTTAGGGAAGTACAAGAAGCTCTCTCCCAGATACTATGGACCATGTGTTGCTATAAAGAAAGTAGGAGATTTAGCTTATAAACTTCTTCTACCTCCCCATGTTAAGGTACATAATGTATTCCACGTTAGTTTGCTTAAGAAATATGTACCCCCACCAGCCTGAGTCACGTGCTTGATAATGAACAATTGATTTCTCCGACTCAAGGCCAGATGATACTCCAGCCTAAAGAAATCCTTGACGTTCGGGAGAAGGTTCTTAGGAGCAGAGTCCTCATAGAGTTTTTAGTCAAGTGGAAGTTCTTCCCTCTAGAAGACGCCACCTGGGAGAAAGAAGAAGAGTTGGTAAAAGATTACCCCCACTTTGCGAGATGAGGACATCTCGCGTTTTTCAAGTGGGAGAGGATGTAAGATTCCTCCTCAGCCTGAATAATAAATAAGCTTTTACCTCAATCCCTTGTAATCATTCCCTATTTCAGAATGCAAGAAAATATTACTTTCTCTTGTTTTTGCCTAGAGAGAAAAAAATTCTAGAGAGAGGTAATTCAATATTGAGATATTTTTAGATATAAAAATTCTCTTAATATCTAAAATATATTTCCCTGAAACAAAAGTTCAAAATAAATTCTCCAATGTGCATTAGGAATCAATTAAAAAATCATATAAGGGACCTTAGCCTAAGGGTCTAGATTTTTAAAAATTTATAGATTATGGTCCAATTAAGGTTCCTATGGGCCAATAGGATTAATCCAAGTGTCGGGATGAGATAAATCCAAATAATAAAAGAAAATACCCAAAAATGAGTAAATGCTCACATAAGATGAAGAGTTGACTGAGTACAAGGTTTATTAGTTAAAAATTAAGAGATATTAGTAAAAAAAATGAGATATTTAGAGGAAATGATGCATTTTTGACACCTCAGTAAGGAGAGAATGCCACCTCAAGGAGGCACCTTTTTTCTCATGATTACTTGAGTTTTTTAATCCAAAAATGAGATATTTTCTCTCTCCTCTCTCCTAGACCAAACTGGATCAAAAAAGGAGCCAAACTGGTCCAAATCTTGTCCAAATTGAGTCAAATTGAAGCTGGAAAATTTTGGAACCTAGTTGGACTCAGTTAGTGGCCTCACTCACCTATAAATAGACCCTCATTCTTTTATATTCTCATCTATGAGCTATACCATGCCAGTATTACATCAAAATAATTATTTTTCTATTATCCCTTAATTTTTCCTCTACTTTTGGGGAGCTTGGAGCTTCTCTCTCTCTTCAACAACTCTTGGAGCTCTCTTCTCCACTTGCTAAACCAATTGATTGGTTGGGGGCTTCACTTTTAGAAAAAGAAACAAGCTAATCCTTGAGGTAAGAATGAATTTTATGGTTTTTTGTTAATTTCCTCAAATGACTTCTCTTCTCAACCCCTCTCAAGCTTGAGAAGTCTTCTAAATGGTTGTTTTAATTCGAATCAAGCTTTCCCTAAGAATCTTAATGTGTAATCAAGAAAAAGTTAATCTTATGCTTATTTTAGAATGCTTTCTTGTGTATATCTCTCTCTCAAAAAGAATAGTCATTTCTATGACTAATTCTTTAGCAAAAGAATGCTTCTCTTTGATAATTTCTTACTTCAAAACCAAACTCTACGCTTGATAAGCTAGAGATTAAGAAAATAGTATTTTTATGATTTTGTGTTAACAAAATAATGGTTATTTCTTTTAGATTATTTATAAGTAGTTAAAAACTACTTTGATTGATTCTAAATGAGAAATAGATTATCCTATCAATTTGGCCAAAAGAAGAATAATGGAATTAGCTTAATCTAGTGGGATAATCATAATTAAGTTTATGATTATGGTTAAAATTATGATTTAAATTCATATTTTAGATTTAAGCTTAAAATTAGATTTTCTATCATATTTTCATTACAAGGTTTTATTCTTTTAGGAAAATTAAAAATTAACAGTAATAGTAGTACCGAAGCTATGGTAAAATTTTTTGAAAAAAATACATATCTTATTTTTATGCATAATACTAAAACAGAAACTCCTACCATATTGTAGGTTTAAAAATTTAAAGTAAAAAGATTGTTTTTGATCATATTTAAGAAAGAATACTTTTTTTTGTATTTAAGTATAATTAATTAATTTAAAATAAAGAAAATTTTGATAAATTTAATTTATGTATAAGAATTTTTTAAATGATAAAAGAGGAATTCCCATGACATTTGGAATTCAATCATTTAAATGCAAAGGATAAATTTTTGGCATATTCGAAATAATGGATATTTTATTTAATTTTAAAAAGAGAAATTTTTAATAAATTTAATTTATGTATAAGAAATTTTTTAAATAATAAAAGAGGAATTCCCATGGCATTCGAAATTCAATCACTTCAACGCAAAAAGAGGAAGTTTAAGCATAATAAAAAAATTGGATATTTGTATTTAATTAAAAGAGAAATTTTTATGGTATTTTAAGTAGAGAAAGGTTTAAATTAATTTTGATGAGACAAAAGAGGATTTTCACCATAATTTCACCTAGAAAATTAGGGTTGATAATTAAATTGGTGGAAAGAATATTCTTAGATATTTTATGTGGATAAATCACCAAATTAATATTTACTCAAAATTGAATTAATGGAAGAAGAGTATTTTTATAAAATCCTGATATTGGCGTATAGAATTAATTCTTAATCTATTGTGGTTAGATGAATTTCATAAAGTTAGAATTCCCTTACGTTTAGAAGTTTAGTAAATGTTTATCTGAAGAAAATCCTTAGGAATCAAAGTTAGAAGTAAACCGAATAATTTTGGTTAGACCACGACTGTGAGTATGGCGGCCAGTAAACTACTTGCCCATTTCTCGAATCTGAATCAAGCAAAAACCTCGAGACCAATTCTAATTCTTGACACAAAGGTTAGATTACCGTTAAATTAGTGTAATTTTCTCTTAACTGAAATCACCCCAAGAATCTAGTTGGAAATTCAGTCAATGAGATGGGTAGATTACCTTGATGAGAGATCAATGATTCTCATTAAGAGAATCTGGATTATGGGAAAAGGGTTATGTGGAATCAAACTCGAACCGGGAATTCTACTTGCATAGAACCTTTGTTTTCTTTTAAAGGACTGTTTTATGCCAGAATGCTCGAGGAAGCATTTGGTATGTGATTAACTAAGGAGAGACTCGTTGTGCAACAGCTGGCGAGGAGTCGTCGAGGGACGTCGCTTTGGCAAAGCCTGCCAAGGTCTTGACCAGCCCTCGGTATGGTTAAAATGGTGCACTTCCGGTATGATGGGCGAGGACCTACGAAGCGGTCCCTAAGTGAAGTGCTAGGACACCTAAGTAGGATCCTAGAGAGTTCTGACCAGGTGATGCATGGGCTCGCGGTTGCTAGAACACCCATGTGTACGTCGAGGAAGATACGGATGGACTGAAAGGAATTACTTTTTGTGAACTGAATTTTGATATTGGATCTCATTGGTTGACCAGCTAGTCTTCACAACGAAGAGTCTGGATGATATATTTTGTAAAACAATGGACTCAATATTTTGGAGGATTATGATCAGTAATACTATGATTTCATTGAAATATTGTTTTAAAGACAACCGAATCTGTTAAAATGGCAATTTCATATTGGGTGTGTAAGTGGCATGACTACCTTGAATTTTGCTTAAAGCGCCGGCTAGGTGGCCACCCCAGGGAACTCTTTTCCTCGGTACCCAGGCAAAACATAACCAAATTTTTATAAAGGAATCCCACCAATACACAGTGGTTAGGTGGTTGGCTAACCCATGGGTCGGTTGGGGTTAGGTTGGGATTCCAAATAGTTACGGTTAAGTAATGTTACTTAGATTAAGTCCTAGGAAGACCCTTGTTTTGTGGGAGGGAATCAGCGGGCTGTCCCTCGCAAAAGGGGGGAAAAAGGGATGATTCTATGGACCAAGTGCAAGTCTCTTCCTTGATCTGACCATGTGACTTTCGAGTTCGGTCGGATCAGTTTGGTTAGTTAAGACTTTGACTCGTTAGATCAATTCTCACGTTAGATGATTTTCTTGGTGGAATGCCCTTGCAGAGCAAGGGAAGTTTTTTCGGGTTTGGTTTCGGCAGAGGAACAACCGGGCTAGTCTCTTGTCCGGATATCCGTGGTGGGCGAGACCCCGAGTGTGGATCACTGCCCCGCGCGAGACGTTAATACTACTTCCGCCGCCTACGCCCTCAGAGGGGGCGGGAGTCTCAAAATAATGGCAATTAAAATCTTATGATAGTCAAGCTCTGAATGTGACCTTTGTGACCATAATAATGGCAATTAAAATCCTTATGTGAGCACGATTGTTAGCAGGTTTAGAGTCAACTTTGTTGATGGTGGAACCCTTACACTGCCATTTTCCTTTTCCCTTGACCTGCAGAAGGGTCTCAAAAGCACCTTGGCTTGTTTTCTTCCTCATATAGTGCTATCTTGAAGCATGTCAACAATAGTATGTAGATCAGGAGTACAGGGAAGAAGTTAAATATCACAGAAAGATGAGAAAGTTTTAGGTAATTTGGTGAGGAGACGATGAACAAAGTCTTCGTCTCAGCAGCCTTGCTCCCCAAAGAGACCAACTACTTTTGGATGGTAACAAACTACGTGATGGAATCCATGATGTTGGCAGTATTGGAGATCTTTAGATTGGCAAGCTGACTCTCCAAGGTAATCTTATGGGTAGAGTTCTCTTTATGATACCTCCTTCGAATGGCATCCCATAATTCTTCTCTGCTCTCATCATCATTATCATCAAATTGACAAGTAAATTGATGTGAGCAACAAATGGTTTAATGTCGAAGATAATGAACACATGTGCCCGAGCATCCTTATCAACAAGTAGAGCATTAATCTCAGCGTGAGAAGAAGTCGCAATTGGCTAGATGTCGGCCTTGGTATCAATACAATACCCCATAGCCAATGATACTTGAGAAGACATTACAGTTGGCTCGGCATCAACCTTGGTAACAATACCTCATAGCTGATGATACCGGAGCAAATTCTTTATCTGCAAAGACCAATCAAGGTAGTTGGTCCCATCTAGGATGGATTCCTTGAGAATTGGGGAATAGATGAAGAGATGATAGTCGGTATAGAAGCCATGGAATCCTCCTCTTGAATCCACAATAGAAAGGCTACAAGTAGGTGCCTGGGGGCTGCCCACTTCTTCCCTAGATGCGAGGTGAGGTGAAGGAAAGATGTAGAACTATACTCCTTCTGAAAATCAATACACATAGGTGAAGATGAAAGCCGACCGATGCGTGATGAAGTAAGGGAGGGAGAGGCTAATGGAGCAAGTGCACAGTGCTACCACTAGTCTCCAGGGTAGCGGCAAACTACAAAACTAGGGAAACCAAAAAAAAAAAACATTTTGCCTCCTCTATAGGGAGGGAGGGCTAGAAAAAAAAATGCTAGCTGATAGTCTTCTTGTAGAGTGCAGAAGCAAGGGCCTAAGATTCGAGACTTTGAGCAAACAACAATGATCCAACACTTGAGCAAAAATGATGAATAAATTAAATGGCAAAAGGCTTGTTCTTATATACAGCACGTCACCCAATAGAAGAAACCCACGACTGGTGAGGAATACCTATGACTGGGGAAAAGTGCCTAAAAATGTGGAAAAAATTTACCCACGATTGAGTTAAAAGCATCACATAAATATGTTGCATAAATGGTGCATTAAATGGGATAAATGTTGGAGATAAACACAAGCCAACAAGCCTTTCTTGTTTTACAGTAACTTTTCTTTTGGAGAGTTAGAATTCTTACCTTTCTTCTTTTTGTTAGTGGAGAAAGCCTATTTGCCACCATTACGACTCTGTATCTGCATCTCGTCATTCAAAAGTAATGAGTTGAACTCCTAAAATATGAGAGAAGTTGGCTCGACACCAATATTCAAAGACGTAACAAAAGTATCATATTTAAGTGGAACTACCCTTAGACACAACACGAGTGAGATTTGGGGAGATCACACTCATGTTGATTGCAGTCATATGGTCATGGAGAACTTTGATTATGGTGAGAATGACCTCTATCATTTCACCTTCATTCAAGTTCTATTATTGAAGTTGATTTTCAAGATTCTAAATGCTTGAGGGATTCGTGGTCTCATACTAACTCTAAAACAAAGTCTATGCTTCTTTAGCAAGTGACCCATGGTCAGCACACTATCTTCCATGCTAGTGCCATTGATGGCATAGAGAGCACATGTATCCCTTCGTCTCAAAGCTTGGACAAGGTCAACATATAGGGTTTCCATCTGCATGCCTTAGCCCTCATTGGTGAGAGGGGTGAATATCAACATCAATGATGATGTCCCAAAGTTCATAGGAGGATAGGATAGCCTAGAGCTTAAACTGAGAGGATAATTTGTGCCCTTAAGCTTTTTATCAATAGCAAAATGGTAGTGGAAAAAAGATGCTATTTCTCCTAAACTACATCAACTAACCAAGAAGATTTGTATTGAGCCAAAGATTTGATACCATGTAAGAGGATACAATAAGTGGTGTACAAGATGTAGTATACAACGTGCATTATCATGCAGCTTTGTATAATATTATGTGATATACAAGAGAACTCTCACAAGAAGTAGAGAATAAAAATTTAAAACTCAAATTTCACAATAAAAACAGACAGAGAAGAATACTTAAGTGATACAATAGATGGCAAAGTTTTACACCTGTGTGCTCTTGTGTGATGAAGGGAGCTTCGATGTGGCTGATCCAAAGTTGTTTAAGACACAGAGGTTATATTCTAGTGGGTGTATGTAGGATAAGGTGGTACACTTTTTGATGTGGCTGATCCAAATTTGATAAGAAAGAGGTTATATTCTAGTGGGTGTATGTAAGAAAAGGTGGTACACTTTTTGGCCTAGTTAGTGGTCTCTTAATAGAGTTATATTAGGAGGCCACTAACTAGCGGGCTACTAACAAATGAGCAGGGTAAACCAAATAGTGACCTGGGTGCACTAGGGATCACAACTAGTGACTGGGGGTCATTACTAGTGACCTGGGTTCACCCTAGTCACTAATAAACTAGTAACTTGGGTGCACCTCAGTTCCCTAACTAGTGGCTAGGGGTCACTAACTAGTGACTTGGGTACCTTAGTCATGAACTAGTGACTTGGGTGCACTAACTAGTGATTAGGGGTCACTAACTAGTGATTGGGGTACACCCAAGACACTGCACTAACTAGTGATTAGGGGTCACTAACTAGTGATTGGGGTACACCCAAGACACTAAGTAGTGATTGGGGTCACTAACTAGTGACTAGGGTGCACCTAAGATACTAACTGGTGAGGGACTAGGGTGCACCCAAGATATTAACTGGTGATTGGGGATCACTAACTAGTGACTTGGGTGCACTCCAGTCACTAACTAGTTGTCTTGGGTACACCCCAGTACATAACCATTGACCTGGGTGCACTAACTAGTGACTTTTGGGCGGGTCACTATAAATGGTGACCTGGTGCACCCAATCACTAGTGACTGGGGGTCACTACCTAGTGATTGGGGGTCACTAACTAGTGACTTGGGTGCACTCCAGTCACTAACTAGTTGTCTTGGGTACACCCCAGTACATAACCATTGACCTGGGTGCACTAACTAGTGACTTTTGGGCGGGTCACTATAAATGGTGACCTGGTGCACCCAATCACTAGTGACTGGGGGTCACTACCTAGTGATTGGGGGTCACTAACTAGTGACTTGGGTGCACTCCAATCACTAACTAGTGTCTTGGGTACACCCCAATACATAACCACTAACCTGGGTGCATTAACTAGTGACTTTGTGCAACCAATCACTAACTAGTAAAATGGGTGCACTTACTAGCTAGGGGTCACTAACTAATAGCCTAAATGCACCAACTAGTGACCTAGGCATATTAACTAGTGGTTGGGGCTCACTAACTAATAACTCGAGTGCACCAACTAGTGACTTGGGTGCACTAACTAGTGACTGGGGGTCGCTTACTAGTGATTGGGGGTCACTAATAAGTGACATATGTGCACTTACTAATTCTAATTAGTGACCTAGGTGGACTACCTAGGGAGTCAATGCACTACTTATTATTAGCGGACTTACCTACACACTGTCTTGCACACATTTCCACTAGATAGTGACTAGTGACAGAGGTGCACTTTCTACTACTAATTAGTGACCAAACCGCAATAGCTAGTGAGCTTCCACATTAACTAGTGACCTAGCTACACTAACTAGTGCACATTTCCACTAGGTGGTGACTTGGGAGCACTAACTAGTGCATATTTTGACTAGGTAGTGACTTGGGACCAGTAACCAGTGAACCTATGCATTATCTGTTGATCTAGGTGCACTAACTATTACACAGATCACTAGTTTGTGGCCCAGTAACTAGGGACCCTAGTCACTAAGTGTTGACCTTGTGCATTAACTAGTAACATTGGCCACTAACTAGTAAAGTGCCACAAGTGAACTAGTGCACTGACTAGTGAGCTGTATATATAGTGAATGTGCACTAATTAGTGCACTTAACGCTAATGACTACATGTTTTTAAGTAACAAAATTATTAAATTTTTAACCAACTTTTTGTGCAAGAGGGAGTCAAAGTGCAAGAATGTCGAATCCATTACATGTTAAGTTGGACTTCCCCATGTCAACTACATTTGAAGGTAACTCAGTAGATACACACCTTTTTTATGCGATCTTGAATTTTTGAATACAAGTTCAGTTTCTTTTGTACTTCTTGTAGATAGTCAATTCTCCTAGGCAAGTTCCTCACAGAAGGAGAATATGGTACAGTTGAGGATGATGAACTTGTGCTACCAAAGGATAACTCTAACAAAGGTATGCACCAATCATAATCTTGGAATTTGTGAAAGCAACCACTATGGAATGCACTAATGAGATTGTAAATTGTGGTGACTAGAGGGGACATGAAAGCCATTGTAAATTGTGGTGACTAGAGGGGACATGAAAGCCATTGAGACATTGCAAGAGGATGTGGCTTTTGAGAAAGAGCCCACCAATGTGGGTGAAGATGTTGTTGTAGACTCTACAGAGCTAGCAGAAGAAGGAAGAGTGGGACATGACATTGGGAAGTCTTTTTGTGAAGAAGGGCCGAAAGAGAAGGCATGGCATATCTCCTGACCAACTCGAGAGTAAGTAGTTTTACTATTATGTATTTTTGTTGTTCTCCTTCCTTGAAAGATTCCTTACTAAAATCATATGTATGCATGACCTGCAGAAGAGCTGAAGATGATGGGTAAGGGTCCTCAAAAACGGTAGAAAAACCTCTACAAGTGAAGCAACTCTAGAAAGGAATCAAAAACCAACCGGACAACTCCCACAATGGTTCTCACTATAAGCCTAGGGCTTGTAAAAAGTTAGAATTTCCCCCTAAATTATGTTAGTGCGCTTGTATCCTATGGTGACTATGCAAGAACTTTTATGCTTCCAAACTTGCCATTGTATGGTTACATTCACTCAAATGTAATGGAATCTTGAGAAAATTATTATCTCTATGTGGCCCATTTTTGCAGTTGTTTACTTACAATGGGAAAATGTCAATTAATTTCACCAGTGGTTGATGTAATGGTGTCTTTAATGGAATCATAGTTGTGCCGCTTGTAATTCCATATCTTTGTTGCGCATGTTATGTAGGTTGTAAAAATAGGAAGCATGGTATCCCTCCCTTACCACCAAAAAGGAAATCTGCTTGTCTTCATCATACATGTGCTGGGGTGGGAAAGCACATATAAAATGTTAAAGAGGAGGAGATTACTACATGTGCTGATCTTCCTAGTGCACCTGATGGGTTGGGAAAGCATGTAGAACATGCTGAAGAGGATGAGTGCAAGTGATGGGGTGGGAAAGCACATAGAACATGTTTAAGAGGAGGAGATTACTATTAAAGAGAAGGACATTTCTTCATATGGGAGATTGTATGATGGAGTTGTTGATGACATGCATGTGAGTGAAGCATTGGAGGATGATGCTATGGGACCTAGCCCTACAGATGTTGGTGCTTTTGTTTACCTTGAACATGAAGTTGTATAGGATGAGCAAAAAGAGGATGATGTACTAATCAAGGAGAAAGAGGAATATGTACCAATCGAGGAGAAAGAGGAGGACTTGACAATAAAGATGTTATGTCACATGCTAAAGAGATAAACGAAAAAGAACAAAAAGAGGACGAAGCAACCATGTCACAGCTAGTAGAGGACAAAGATGTATTGATCGAGGAGATAGAGGAGGACCTGCTAGTGGAGAATAAAGAGGTCATGTCGCATGCTAAAGAGACAGATGAAAAAGCACAAATAGAGGACGAAGCGACCATGTCATAGTAGCCAGTAGAGGACAAAAAAGTGATGAAGGAGCGTGTGGAGCAACAATACAAACCATGGAAGCCCTTGTCAAAATTAACAAGGGCTTTAATACTGGATATCAATGGCTTGCTGCTCAGCTCTGTGGACACAAGGCAAGGGACTGTCCCAATACATTTTATTAAGCTGAGAAGAGTGGAAGTTCCACCTGAGAGGTGGATGGTTGTTGGTGTGCAACGGGATGCAGATGGTTTTTTGGAATGGTGTTTATAGCACTTGATGTATTTATTTGGATGTGTTGTAGGAAGCAGAATGCCATGTCCTTGCTGAGGGGTTGTTTTCCTCATCATATATGGCGTTTTACAAAGGTGTACACACCAGAGGACTGTGTGAAAGAGAAAACTTTTTCAATCCTGCCAACAGAAAAACCAGTCTTCTATAAGACTCTAGCTGTCTTGGAGTCCCAATCAACTCACATATACTTCACTTGGTAAACAATTGTCAAAATAATTGGACTACCATTTTGACTAAAGTTTTATATTGGTCTTGTGTTTACATTCCAGATGGCATGCTATCCATAACACCATTGTGAGCTTATAAGGAAATTTCATATATTTGTGTGTCCTTGTCAATAAGCTGCATATGAATTTTGATGCTTCGCACTAGATGCAAGTACGTCAGGACTTCTGGCTTGTCTTCAAGTAAGAGATAACTATAGTTGCCAATTTTTCCATAGTACAATCCCTTAACCAAATAGGGATTCGCTACAATACTGCCACTCCATCCATCTCGATTTGCCTTAAGGATTTGGCTCTTTACTCTCGTGCATTTTATAACATAGAAGTGAACACCTTCTTTATTTTCTAGCTCTATATTCACACCAAAATTGTCATCAAGGCAAAGAGCGTTGTAGTAGAGTGTTAGAAAAATCTTCATATATAGTAATCTCCTCTTCTTCTTCCTCTTCCTCAATTTCATCTAGAATGGGAATCATTGTATGGCTTGACATGTGATTTGTTGATGCATTTGTCCCACTCACCTTGCATGCAAGCATTACAATAGCAAGCGAGGCTCCTTGTTCTAAGTGCCCTACCATCATCTTCTAAATACCCTTGAACATCGTGCAAGGAGAGCGAGTCTTCTCAATGGGTTTATAGTCCCATTTATTAGATCTATCAACCTCACCTTCCTTCATCTCCCAAAACACTCTTGTTACATCCCCCTCTTTGGATTTATAGCTAGATTTGGCAACATGCAACAACTTAGAAGGCTACAACATTTGCAACACTGTAATTTTTTCCCATCTGTCTTCAGTTTCTTGTGTGTTAAAGTTCTCTTCACACAAGAGAACCTTCCCCATGATACTCACCCTTGCCATGTCTAGAACTAAAGAAATTCTAGGTCATCAACATATTTGTGAGTCCTGCATATCTAGCCATAGAGTAGAATGGCCTTTTAGCCTTAAATTGGGAGGAGTACCATCAGACCAAACCCAATGCTGCATCAATGCGAGTCCTTGCTCCTGTAGCCATGCATATTGTAATATAAAGCAATGTTGAACAAAAAAGGTATCATGGACTCTATTATTTGAAACAAAGAAATGGAAGGTCTTTTGAACATTGCTAAAATGCCAAGTATATGTGATGTGAACAAAAACGGTAACTTGGCTTGAGTGCAAATGCATGGACTGAATCTCATTCTACTCTTTGAATGTTTAGTTCTTTGCAAAGTCCACTATTGATAATACAGTTGTGTCCTTATAGGAAACCATAACACACACTCTTTAAATTGATCAGCCTGCCATTTGTATATAATATTATGCTATATAAATTTTGAAAGATGGGTATTGAATAATTGCAACAATGCACACGCTCCTTCTCTTGGTTGGTCTTCTTTTGGAATTTTCCATTCACCCCTCTTGAATATCTTCAAATACCTTGATGATGAAAACATATTGGCCTATCTCACTAGTTCACATCAGCACCATTACACTCTAGATGGTCCACATTTGTGGCAATGCCCAAAGATGCATATCAAAGAATGGTACGTGGATCCCTGGCGCTTCTTACTACATATAAGATAGCTTCACATAATGATGTAATTGAGTTTTGATTTCTCAAAGGCAAAGTAACTAGATTCTTCAATGTTACTACCACATGTATTGCACCTACAAGAACATGTCTGCCCATGAAACCCAGCATTTGGTTGCCACATTTGGCTAAGAGCTTCCTTCAGATACAACATCTGAATATGATGAATACAACAAAATGAGTATCTATCCTTTAGTTTTCGTATAAAGAAAGGTTTTGAGAGAGAGAGAGAGAGAGAGAGAGAGAGAGAGAGAGAGAGAGCCACTATCCACAGTGTAGACTCGGTCCATAAAGATGTACTAGAAATTGCTACGCATTTTTCATGGCCATCCGAGCTCATCTAGGGCCACTTTCAAGCCTTGTAATGTCAATACAGGGTGTCATAAATATTCATACTCAAATAGAAAAGGTCATGTGCTTATGCTTTTACTAATGTACCTAAGTCTTGCACATTTCCACTAGACAGTGACTAGTGATAGAGGTGCACTTTCTGCTACTAATTAGTGACCAAGCTAGTCTGATATGAGAGTACAAAACTAACTAGCAGTTGTGCAAAACTAACTAGTCTAGAACTAGCTATTACATAGCTAGCTAGTGTGCAACTAGTTCGAGATTAGGTAGTGTAAGACTAACTAGATGTCATGCAACTAACTAGTTCAGGACTAGCTGTACTATTTCAATAATAGTTGGTGCAAATCTAAGTACTTGTTGGATAAATAACTAGTTGTTGCACAACTAAGAGGGTCACCCCATAGGCCCTCAATAGCTGCTGAGGGTTAGTTGCATAGTGTGGAAATGTAGAGGGCGGTTTAACCATCCTTTACACCAGTTTCATGGTGTTTAGCCAGTAAAAACTAACAAAGTGTCAGCTTTCCACTGGCTACAGAGTAGGTTACCCTCGAAATGTGGAGGGTCTATGGGATAACCCTCTAACTAGAGAACTAGTTGTTGCACAACTAACTAGTCCAATATTAGCTACTGGAAACGAATTACTCCGATTAGGTCCTGGTTTTTAGCTATAAGACAAAAGTAGCAATGGTTTTTTTGAAAAGTGCTCACCTGGGGAATATCAAGAAGTTGCACTGGATGAGTAATGTATGACTTTATCCCTATCCGTTTATGGAAAATGTCCTTTTTGTTTAGAGAGACACAAGTTTGCTCAGCCCAAAAGGTAGAAAATATTTCTTTGACTTCTTCTGGAAATTGGACAGTTGCGAGCCTTACAATGGCATGATTTTAAGGGCAAAAAACCATCTTCGTTCGATACCCACCAAGAGCTTTGTTTTGGCGGCGTAGAAATTTCTCCTGTGAATGTTAAGCATCTTAGAGGCTGCAAAAATGTTGAGATTGGAACTCTCACAGTTTGCATTGTTCATTAACATCATGATGCTAGACCTTTTAAGAAATAACTCATCGGAGGACTTAGATTGCTTCACTAAATTGAGATTGCCCCGTACTCAAGCTTCCTTTAGAAAAGCTTCAATCTTTCCCTTCTTATTTTGCAAAGCTATCATGGATGGGTGAAAAAGTAAACAATTGAATATGTCCATTACATTGCCGCAAGTTTCCATACCTGCTGTCTTTAAGCAAAAATACCTTGCCACATCATAACATATTTTTTGACGTTTATGATCTTTAAAATCTTCTTGTAGTACTGATGTCCTTAGTTTGGCTTTGTTACGTTGCTTCCTTTTACTCAAATGCTTGTACTCCTTTATTGTCTTATGTTTTGTCCGTGCACAAGAGTTGTAACTGTGGGGCGAGGCTAAAATCAAACGTCTACATAGATTTTCTTGCATTTCTTCACTCTCTTGAGTGGATCTTTGATCAGAAAAGGCAGCTTTTGGAATGCAAGAATGGTTTCATCTGACTGATTTAATGTTAACATGTCCATGTTTCCACTAAGATGGAAGGTGTAGTAGCTATAACCAAAAGTTCACCTGCTCTGATAGCTATGAGCTAAAGCTCTTTCGGGTGTGTGTGTGTGTGTGTGTGTGTGTGTGTGTGTGTGTGTGTGAGAGAGAGAGAGAGAGAGAGAGAGAGCAAGGTGCAAAAACTAAAACTCTTTGGGGGGGGATGTGTGTGTGCGTGTGTGTGTGTGTGTGTGTGTGTGTGTGTGTGTGAGAGAGAGAGAGAGAGAGAGAGAGAGAGAGTTTTTGAATTTTACAAATAACATATCTACAGCCGAATCTAAAGATTTCAGGAACCCAAATAGTCTTGATAAATGAAATGTTTAACATGCTTATGAAACAAAGTTATTTCCCAACAATTAGTCCAAAAGGGTTTTTCTCGACAGATCGGTGTTTGGTTCTCACTGAGGTGGCTAGCTGAGTGAGCAGATTTGGTAATGACATTATTTAAAAATAACACATCATAGCTTGAGATTAGCCATTCAAGCAAGTCTAAATAGGATCAGACACTAGAAACTACAGATTTTTAAAAAAAACTTTGAATTTTTTTTAAATATTTTTTTGTGGGTTAAGTCACGCTTAGTTGACTCACATCTAACTTGTGAGCTCGCTCAAATTTGGAGCAACTTAGCTTAGGAGAACGGCATAAATTATGATAAGACCTTTGCCTCCACGTCTCGTATGTATTATTGCATTAGCAACACATCATAAATAGAATTTACATCAGTTGGATATCAAGACCACCTTCTTGAATGGTAATTTGCATGAGGAGGTTTATGTATCTCAGCCTCCTAGTTTTGTTCAGAGAGAAGGGACATGAGTCTGAAGTATGTAGGTTTAAAAAATATTTATATGGCCTTAAAAGTAGGCTCCCTGAGCACAGTACAATAATAAGATAAATGCATACTTGGTTGCAAATTATTTTTGAAACTTTACAACTAAGAGTACCCTCTATGTAAAGAGGGGTATCTATGTAAAGAGGAGTAAAAATTGTTTATTGGTCATTATTTTATATGTTGATGACATGTTGCTCACATGCCATAATAAGGAGAAGGTTTCAGCCTTTAAGGCTGAATTGTTTATTGGTCTCGTCATTTTATACCTTGATGACATGTTGCTCACATGTCTTAATGAGGAGAAGCTTTCAACCTTCAAGGTTAAATTACATGTGTCATTTGAGATGAAAAGTTTGTGCTCCTTGCATTATTATTTAGGCATACAATTTATGCAGTGTGCTGATGGTATTGTGATGTTAAGGTCAAAGTACATACAAAGACTGCTTACACAGTTTGGTCTTAAAGAGTGTAAGCATGTTGCTACACCAGTAGAGATAGGTGCTAGGCTTAGTCTCCAGGATACAGGTAAACCATTTGGTGCATCACTTTATCAACAAGATGTTGGGTGCCTCATCTATCTATGCAATACAAGGCCACATACATTTAGTCTAGGATCTCCCATTTGAGTACGTTTATGCACAATCCTGAAAGTAAGCATTGGCGGGCTGCCAAGCAAGTATTTCGATAGGCATTCAATCCCTTGGATGATTCTATGCTAAGGACGGTGATATTCAGTTATATGGTTTTAGTGACTGATTATGTTGTATGATGTTATGACATGCGTCCATCCTACCGTAAGGCATTTTTCCATCTTACCCGCTCGAACAAGCACCTATCTTTTGCCAATTGGCACTTTAGCATATAAAACGGCTTTACTACTAGCTTAATGTCGAATAGGAATAATCTAAGAACTTCATATACATACTTTCTGAAGAGTAGTAATAGTGACTGGACCATTTTTAAGTTTTGACCAACCTAGTAAAAAAACTAGTCATATGTATATAAGTTGATTTTAACAATAAGCATTACACATTCATTCCCTTGCAATAGAATACTTCTGAGCTCTTGTCTTTCCTACTCTTACTTGCTTGTATGCGATTGGATTCTTGCATGCTAGATGGATTGCTGGTATGAATAGGGTTGATCTCTTGCCAAGAAACCAACTTGAGATCATGTAGGTCAAACCACCTAGTGATGCAAGAATACATGTGCTATGCCTCTCTTGTGCAAGCTCTATGGATGACAAGTGTCACCTGCGGGAGTCATTCTCTATCCAAAGTGTATACATGGTACATGCAGGGTGACGGTCTAAAAGAAAGCACGAGGACCAATGGGCCTGCCTTAAACTCAACTAACACAATCTCATGAGACACCGATGGCTTACTCTTGACCATTAGAGAGAGAGAGAGAGAGAGAGAGAGAGAGAGAGCGGTCTTTTAACATCATTGCCAAGCCAACAGAACACATACATGTGATGGTTTCAAGGTGCATGGAATGGGGTATGAACCTGGAATCTCTTGATTAGGAGCTCAATGGGAAGAGAGAGAGAGAGAGAGAGAGAGAGAGAAAAGAAAAGATATACTAACATCTATGAAATGCCAGATTGGCCTGCGAGACAAATCTGTATACAACAAGTCCATGTCCGAGTATCATGGAAAGAAAAACTGAAATGAAAAGCTAATCCTAGTCATATGTAGCTCTCACTATGCAGTCACTGTCTAGCAGTAAAGTACCAGTATACACATGATGCACTGCTCAAAATTTAAATGCAGGCACTAAAGCCTTTCTTTCCAATGTCTAGGCAGGCTTCTACAGCAGCATAGTTTGCAGGGGCTCAATGTAGGTTCACGCTTTGAGAGAATTTATTTATTGCTTCACAAAGCCGGAGGCAACCAAATCAGCGTGTCTTGGTGTTTGCAAAGTTGGGTTCCCTCATGTCAGACCAGACATTTTCTCCTCTAAGAGCTCCATGGATATGCAGAAGTCAACAGTGACACCAAAGCTTTGTGTGATTTTAAAATTAGAGTCACAAACAGAAAATTATGAGAGATCAGGCCAAGGTCTCTGGTAGTGCATAAAGCTAAGACTGCACATACAGTGTTTCAGTTCGCTACCCCTCCTATGAAGCCCCGAACTTGAACAAGAATGATGATTTTTGTCACAATATCAAACCCCAAACAATATAACTGGTGTAGGACACCAGTACTTAAACGAGAGAATCCAGGGAATGTAAGGTATCTCCAAAAGCGATCGAGGTAGGCAAGCTTGCAATACTTCAGGCATGGTCGTGTGAGAGCCTGCCAAAGACAAAAGCCTATGTTATTTACAAAATTTCAGCCTTAAGGCATAGATTTATCTGATTATTGTACACAAACTGTCAATTCATGGTTGCTTATAGAAAGTCAAAAATGTTTGTTCAGGCAGTTTACCCGTCATTCGAGAGTTGCTTCGGTAAGTCCATGTCTCCTGAGAATTGCTAAGGTTGACTCCAAAGCACTTGTTTGCAAACAGATAATTCATAAACCCCAATGATAAGTCACAAAAAAAGTTGCTTTACATCAGAGTATAATGCTCCTACATAATTCTGACTTATTCTTTCACTTTTCCTTTTTCTAACCAATGGTTTATGTTTTATGCTTTACAATACACACTCCAAAACACCCCAAACTTCTGATAACAGAATTTCAAATGTGTACCTGCCTTCCCGTAGAATCTTGAAGATGCCTGGAACCGTGAGATCAACAACGGTAGAGCCTGCTCGTGTAGCAGGAAGTTCACCAGCATCAAAAACAAAAGCACATTGCGCCCACAGAGGTTCAAACTCTTGTATCCGAATGGTACTTGACTGCCCACTGATATTTGCACTAGTAAGAGCAAGAGCCCCTCCAAATGCCTCAGCCACCTTGCGTATGAAATCACTATCTGGGATCCGAATGCCAATACTAGAAAGACCAGGGTTTAAGTGTTCATCTAGCAGGCTATGTTCACCTGCCCATGCAAGAGAACTTTCCCGTCAAAGACCGCACCTGAGATGGTATTCATGCCATCAAATTCAAACATTCTCTATAATATTGTGTTGAGCTTCTTCTCGCACCTCACACTCTTTGGTCTATACATTGACAAGATAAAGGCCTTTGTGGACAGCTTTGAAGCCAGAAGCTCAACAGGCGCTCATGTAGCAGTGCCCATATTACTGTATGCAGATGACATTGTCTTGATCTCAGATTCAGCCGAGGGGTTAGAGAGACATTTGCATGCCTTGGAGAAGGGAGAGAGACCTTACCGTCAACCTCAGTAAGACCAAAGTCTTGGTCTTTAACACATCTATGATGTTGCTTCATGGCTATCCTTCTAGGCTTGCTGTACACGGATGCCACTGTGGAGATTGTCAAGAGGTATATATGCCTCAGAGTGGCCTTTATGGGTCCTCATGAACATGGCCACCACTCGTATCAACTGCCAGAGGCCACAGCTCCTAGCCCGTCTAGAGAGGCAGTGTTTCCAGGCCCAATTCTAGGAGCCTCGCACCAAGTGTTGGCCTTTTGACACTTTGGTATGCCCAGCAGTGCAGCTTTTTGGGGACTAGGGCTAGGGGAGGTGTTATATACCTAGACACTAATCTACAGATTAGGGATCTACTCCAGCGGGGTTAGGGGGCCCAGGGATTAGGGATTAGCAGGTAGATACTTGGCTAGGGTTCTTGGATTGATAAAACAAGCTTAGAGTAAGTTAGCTATTTATGGCGTAGATTTACTGTATAAGTGAGAGCTTGGGTTATTATGAGATAGTTGCGAGGATGCACCACTGAAGGTCTGGCTTGGACTAGGAGAGTAGACATGCTCATGCCATGCACATGTTGAGAACATAGGTTGGCATGTCAAAGGCCTACAGCAGGCTTCGTTGGCATGGGACGCATGAGTTAAACACAGGCCTATGGGATTGTATTGGAAACCCTAGCCTTGGCTCGGGGGGAGATCGGTCGATGCCGGTCGCGGTTGGGAGGTGAGCTAGCATGCTACCTCATGATTTGGTTGAGGACTAACCTTGGTTTTCAGCTGTGTTTAGGGAAGATTTTGGGAAGGACTTCATAGGAGGCTACCTAGAAGAGCACAGAGAGGCCACAGGTTATGATGCTGTCACACATGATCAGAAGTAAGATGTAAGTGCCACATACGGTTATGCTAGAAGAGTTCTAGGTGGCCCCGCTAGCCACATAAGGTTATGGTAGCAAAGTTCGGGGTGGCTCTTCTGGCCATAGATGCCCTCTTTCAAACCAGCATGAATATACTCTTGATAGGGATCGCCTTCCAAGGCTGGCACTAGATGTAGTTACATCCAGAGAGGGAGGGAGAGGGAGCAGGTTAGGTTGGCTGGACTGCCCTCCACCTGGCACCTCATCAGCACCACCACCATCATTATCCTTGCAAGCATGGTACTCAGAGGTAGTGGACTGGTTTGATTACACACGGCCTCTTGATGGACCTTTTCAATATGGTCTAGACCCTCCGTTCTTGGACCTCTCAAAGCAAGAGATCAACCAAGTCATCCAGTTGGATCTAATGCATCTTTACATACATCAGACAAGGGTGTCTCCTTCCTCCGATCTTGGCATGAAAACCCGGCTTTATAGGGACCCATTCTTGAGAGTCTTCGAGGATGGTTTCATTGTGATCCCAAGATACATACAGATCCATATGTCACATGACATGCATATCATAATTGACCAACTCATGGTGTCTTCTCATCGCCTCAGAGTCCAGAGTGACAGACCACCCGATGTGAAAGGACACCATATGGACAACATTTTATTATTACGCCTTGTACTTGTGGTTGTGTACACACAACCCTATCATTCTAATACATTCAGCATTGTGTTGCTCTCTCTCTCTCTCTCTCTCTCTCTCTCTCTCTTCCGAGGATGATGTACCTCATGGATATGATGTAACCTTTTGGTCTCATAGGTCATTTTGGCCTTTTGAAGACGTTAATACAACTTTCTCTCTCTCTCTCTCTCTCTCTCTCTCTCTCTCTACCATCACCAGTTATTTCCGCCCGCAGGAGGAGGACACTCAGACGGATGGCCCTAACCTAGATGTTTATCTGCTGCCTATTAGGATTAGGCATGTCCATTTGCATGCACATGACAGAACTCTTGTATCTAGCTCACATCATCTCTATTGATGGTGTGAAGATTGATCCAGATAAGGTTCCGAAGGTCCTTGAATAGCCAATTCCACCAAGGGATTAGGCAGCTGCAATCATTTCTTAGTTTCATTGGCGTTTTAAGGAATCTCATCAAGGCTTATGTCACGATTGCTGCTCCCCTATCTTGGTTTTTAGAGGGGGTGAGAAGCAAGAAGGGCAAGTTAAGTCCTTCAGTGGTTTGGAGTGACAAGTTGAATCCGTGTTTTAGAGCACTGAAGGAGCTAGTCACCTCAATGCCTATGTTGTAGATTAAGGATCCTAGTGGTTGAAACGGGGATGCCAGTTATTATGCAATAGGTATTGCCCTATTGCAAGATGGGAGACCCATAGCCTTTGAAAGCAAGAAAGAAGATTTCAGAGACACAAATAAGGCATCCTACCCAAGTAAAGGTGCTTTTGGCTGCTATCCATACAATGAAAACCTGAAGAAACTATTTGTATGGGTCTCGATTTGTTATCTGGACAAATCACCACCCGTTGAAGTATATTTGTGATCAACCCGACCTGAAGGGTCGAAAGGCCAAATGGGTTGACCTCATGAAGGAGTTCGACTTTGAGATCCATTAGCCTAAGTGGGCAACCAATCGGATTGCTGATGCCCTTAGTAGGATTGTCATCAATTTGGTCCCCTCATCAATCATGAAAAGTGTTTCACACATTGTCTGGAACCAAGGTGTGAACAGGGATTTTCCACATAATAAAGCTGGAGCATTTACTGCCCGAAAGATGGCTTCTGAGCAGAAGCAACATGGGATCTTTAACATATAAAATGACTTATAACATTTATAAGATGGTGTGTTCACACATCACTAAAGATGGGCTGGGCTTATTATTATTTTGGGCATATAAATATGGACAGAAGGAGGCACCTATAGCAAACTTGGCCAACAAGTTTGGGAAAAGCTTGAAAATAGCTATTTTTAGGACTTATGGCAAAAAGGGAAAAAGCACATCAAAAATAGTGCTAGTGAACTTTATAAAAGTATTTTTGGCCCATCAGCCATTTTTGGCAAAAAGGGGAAAAAGCGCAACTATATTTGGGGCTGGCCGACTCTATGAAAGGGAGGAGTGATGCGCATCACACACACACGAACGGGCACCCTTTTCCTCTCTCTGCCGCAGACCATACAACGGGTTTTTTTCACTCTCTCTCTTCATTGTCCATACAACAGCAGCAGCAGGCTGACCAGAACTTTTTCTTTCTTCTTCTGGGCGACTGGCCATATAGCAGCAGCAGTGTGCTGGCCGTACAACAGCAGTTTTGCCGCCTCCTTCAAGGCGACTAGCCATACAATACAACAGTTTTTCTCTTCTTCCGGAAGTGCTAGTTGTACAGCAAGTTTCTCTCTCTCATATCATTTTCCCCCTGGCCTGCTTTTTGGAGGAATCTGGGATAGATTTGAGAGCTTTTCTCATGTTGTTTCTTGAAGAAATATGGGACAGTTGTGAGAGCTTTTCTCGGACTGTTTGAAGGGGTTAGGGACTGATTTGAGAGCTCCTCTGGGGCTGATTTGAGGCTACGTTCTGGGGGCTGTTTTTGGCACCATACCGGGCTGTTGTACGAGGCAGATTTGCACTGGTTTATGGTGCTGATTGGTGCCTAGTTTCTTGAGCAAGTGTTTGTGGAGCTTTGAGGAAAATCCGGTTCAAGACTGCACCCGCACCTTGGTTTGGTTGTAACCTTTATTCATTGGAATAAAGAAGTTCCTACGGGGAGCCGGCAATTCCGGCTTAGTGCGGTGTTTTTTTGTATTGTATATGGTTTCTTCTGCTGTGTCTTCATGCTCTATGTTTGGTATCTGAAGTGTTGTTCTATCTATTATTGTTCCGGGTTCCCGTCTAGTTTAATTGGTATCAGAGCATAGTTTCTTGCCTATTCTATCTAGGCAGACGATCCTATGGCTATGGACCGGACCCAGAGTTGTGAGGAACATAAGGAGAGGATTAGAACTCTCGAGCACATGGTGGAACAATACATCAAAATCATCAATGCACAGTTTGACCATCATACATGGCAGGTATTTTGCGCTCGTATGGTTGATCAAAGCTATGCATGCAGGGTTGTCCTGGACAACAATGTGCTGGTTGAGCTGCCTTGGCTTTTTGGTGTGAACATGTGCCTATTTTGGCAGTTTTGCAAATAAGGATTTCTCACATAGATCATGCCATGGCACATTCCTTTTGCATGTATGTGGCTAGATCCCTGAAAGGACTCCGGTGTGAGCCCACTGACATTTCAACAGGTGGATGGATCCCCAGGAAGGACTCTGGGGTGAGCCCACTGACATGGCAAGAGAACATGTGTGGCTTCCGAGGCTTGACATGACAGAACATGTGTGGCTTCTGAGGCTTGACATGACAAAACACGTGGCTACTGAGGCTTGACGTGACAGAACATGCGTGGCTTCTAAGGCTTGACATGACAGAACATGTGTGGCTTATGGAGCCTGACATGACAGTACATGTATGGCAAATACAGCCTGACATGGTGTGCTTTTCTTACAGTACATGTATGGCAGATGCAGCCTGCCATGGTGTGATTTTTCTCAAGACTAGCAACCCTGGTGCTCACTTCGTACTTATGTTTTGGGAAGGACTAAACATCCCTGAACGTTCATAAAAGCGGCTTATTTTGGGACATAGTTGGCTCTTGTGCTTGTGTCTGGTTATTATCAGAGTTGTTGACAGTTTCTTAATATGGTTGTCTCTTGTGCCCATATCTGACTTCGGATCGTGGTTGTCTCTTGTGCCCATATCTGACTTCGGATCGTGGATCTGGAATTATAGCTTTAATGTTGGAATTATGTAATACTACTGATGGACAGTGGATCTGCTATACTTGAAGGATATTTCAGTGGTATCAGGATTATACAGTTGCGGACAACAGTCTTACAGACAGAGGGGATGTCACCAATTTGGTCCCCTCATCAATCATGATCAGTGTTTCACACACTGTCTAGAACTAAGGTGTGAACGGGGATTTTCCACATAATAAAGCTGGAGCATTTACTAGCAAAGTTTGGCCCAAAAGATGGCTTCTGAGCAGAAGCAGCATGGGATCTTTAACATATAAAGTGACTTAACATTTATAAGATGGTGTGTTCACACATCACTAAAGATGGGTTGGGCTTATTATTATTTTGGGCATGTAAATATGGACAAAAGGAGGCGCCTATAGCAAACTTGGCCAACAAGTTTGGGAAAAGCTTAAAAATAGCTATTTTTAGGAGAAAGGCC
This sequence comes from Cibotium barometz, assembly GCF_041138505.1. Lineage (NCBI taxonomy): Eukaryota > Viridiplantae > Streptophyta > Polypodiopsida > Cyatheales > Cibotiaceae > Cibotium > Cibotium barometz. The sequence continues at coordinate 6,573,949 of NC_141062.1, read as the reverse complement.
ACTTATGGCAAAAAGGGGAAAAAGCACATCAAAAATAGTGCTAGTGAACTTTATAAAAGCATAAAAACTGGTATTTTTGGCCCATCAGCCACTTTTGGCAAAAAGGGGAAAAAGCACAACTATATTTAGGGCTGGCCGACTCTATGAAACGGAGGAGTGATGCGCATCAGACACACACACGAACGGGCACCCTTTTCCTCTCTCTTGCGCAGACCATCCAGTAGGTTTCTCTCTCTCTCTCTCTCTCTCTCTCTCTCTCTCTCTCTCTCCCCCCCCCCCCCCGCTGCCCGCTTCCCGCTTCCCGCTTCGCTGCCTGCACCCCTCCCGCTTCGCTCTTCGCCCACCCCTCCCGCTGCTCCCTTCGCTCTTCGCTCTCCCCTCCCGCCGCCTGCCTACGCCCCCCATCTCTCTCTCTCTCTCTCTCTCTCTCTCTCTCTCTCTCTCTCTCTCTCTCTCTCCATCACACTTGTTCGCCTGCATTCGCCCCCTCTGTGTGTAGCGCGCCCATTCCGCACCCACCCCTCCTGCTGCTCCCTTCGCTCTTCGCTCTCCCCTCCCGCTGCCTGCCTACGCCCCCCATCTCTCTCTCTCTCTCTCTCTCTCTCTCCATCACACCTGTTCGCCTGCATTCGCCCCCTCTGTGTGTAGCGCGCCCATTCTGCACCCACCCTTGCTCAGGCCCCAAAGGCAGCAACATGATGGGGACTTGAATTTCATCCATTTCTTCTCTTTCTCTCCCACATATTTACCTGCTCCTTTCAAACATTCCCTCCCTCTACAATGGGAGGGTCTGTAGATGACAAAATCAGCTAGCTTGATCATATCCTTAGGGATCTTATCAAGGACCAGAGGAAGACATTGGACAGCACCATCACCGCCATCAAGAAGGACTTATTGACGCGCATGGGGAAGCTGGAGGCCGAAGCGGAAATATGGAAGGAAGAGAAGCTTACCATGCAAGAGGAGTGGGAGAAGGAAAAGCTCGCCATGTAGGAGGAAATCAACCTTTTGAAGGGCGAAGTGGCATCCTTACGCGATCGTCCACGGGAGGAAGGAGAGACTCTTGAGGTGGACAAAGAGGCGATCAAAGAAGAGATCACCAAAACCCTCACCCACACAATTGAGGGGAAAATGGAGGCGGCCCGCGAAGGATGGGTAGAAGTGATGAAGAACATCAAAAAGGAGGTGCAAGAAGATGTACAAGTGATGAAGAAGAGCATCAAGAAGGAGGTACAAGAAGATGTACACATGATGCAGTCTACTCTTGATGAAGAGAAGATGCGATGGATCCGGCGCCTCAACATCCGAGTCACAGGGATACCAGAGAGCACTACCTCCACGCCCGAGATTGACGGGCAGAACCTATGTACCAAGCTAGGACTAAAGGGGGATGAGCCGCTCCCATTCACTAGAGTATGGAGGACAACCCCAAAGGACTCCACCAAAGGCAAGGCCTTAGTGCTACAGTTCCCGGACGAGGAGAGTAGGATGAGCTTTATGAGAAGACGGGCTATCTTGAGGAGCTTGCCAGGGGACCCCATCTACTTCGATGATGACCTCACATGGATGCAACTGGAGCACAGAAGATTATGCATGCCGAAGATCAAGGCGGCAGGCAAAGAAGGAAAGAAGGCACATTATAGGGATGGTCACATCTACATTGATGGGAAGAGGGTCGAATAGCGCCATCTGACCTATGAGACACGGAGGAAACAACATGAAGACAAAGAGATACACATAGCAATCTGGAACTGTAATGGAGTCCTATGGACACATCCAGGGAGACTTAAGGAGGTGATGGAGGGTCGGGATATCATCTTGATGACAGAGACACATGAGAGCCCGGAGAGGGGCTTACCACGGGTTGAGGGTTATCAGTGGGAGTCAGCTCACCGATAGGGGATGAGACAGGCCGCCTCCCGAGGTTCAGGAGGTATTGCAATGCTTTTCAGGCATGGGTTACATGAGCATGTTCGAGTCGTAGCACGAGACTCGGAGGCGAGATACATGTGGATTAGCTTACGCCTCTCGGAGACCAGATGGATTTATATCGCCCTTTGCTACTTTCCTCCGAAGGGGTCGCGGTTTGCCACCACCGAGGAGCCGGGTGGAGGAGAGGCTAGTGAGTCTCCATACTCTGTCTTATCTGAGGAGATCTTACACTATTCGACACTGGGAGAAGTCTTCTTGATGGGGGACTTCAATGCACGGACTCAGAGCAGACAGTGCGAGATCTATGACTTTGAGGATCCCTTGAGACTAGAGCCGCTAGCTACAGAGGATATAGGGACCACTCGGATCTCCACTGATGGAGGAGCTGACAGCACTAGATATGGGCAACATTTGCTAGAGCTTGGGGCCCGACACCATCTCGTTATTTATAACGGGATGACTCACTGGCCAGATTCAAGTGGGTTGACTTGCTTTCCAGTGGGAGGCGGCAGTAGTACAGTGGATTATGTGATGGGATCCCGGGAGGCAGCAGATATGGTCTCACTTCACCGTACCACCATGCCCCATTGGGGCGGATCATACATACCTATCCCTCACTTTCAAGAGCTTATTGGAGACCCACCCACCCATCATACAGCCACCATGCACTATTTTTCACTTCACTCAGGACCTAGCCGAGGTGTACGACTATCATGTTCATGATCAGCTATTTGCCTTAGATCCATCGGCACCCATGGCCATGCTCACCTCCCAGCTCTCACATGTACTGCACTCCGCAGCCGCGAGGAGTTTCCCATACCACATACAGACAGGACGGCCACCTACATCTGGGAGCATGCCCCAGAACCAATGGTATGATGATGAGTGCAGAAACCTTTACTGCAGTCTCCGAGTGCAGAGGGCTCGCGGGGAGATCAACCAGAGGCAGGCACGCAGGAGGATGCATACTCTCACCCGCCGTAAGCGGCGAGCTTATGAGGAGGCTCAATACTGGGACACACATCACATGCTCATGAGCAGAGATGTTGCTGCTGCTTGGAGGAGACTCAGAGAGCCCCGTCCTCCCACACCTATTGCCGATCCTCAGACCTGGCAGACATATGCAAAGAGACTTTATGATGTGCCTGCACAGCCCCCTATAGCACAGCCCACAGAGCCATGCTCCACAGTCTCCACCTTCTTCACCCCACCTATGGTTAGGAGGGCCATATGCCGACTCCAACATGGACGGGCGACAGATCATACAGGATTACAGGGAGAGCATCTCATCTATGCTATTGATACATTGGCACCATTTCTTGCTCATCTCTTCAACAGAGCTCTGTCAGAGGGGTTTCCGGCTGAGTGGACGATGCACACTATTGTGCCGATCCATAAAGCGGGAGATGTACTAGACCCCGGGAACTACAGTACCATCATGATTGGCCATATATTGGCCCAACTATACGGGGCAGTTTTGGAGGCAGAGCTGAGCACTCATGCAGAGGTTGGGGGATTGAGAGCAGCAGGCCAGGCAGGCTTCCGTCGAGCCTTCTCGACCATCGACCACATTTTTACATTGAGGTGCCTGATTGATCAGGCCAAGGCACGGAGGCAACGGCTCTATTGTTGCTTTGTGGATTTCCGCAAGGCATTTGATATTGTGCCCAGAGAGCGCCTCTTTCGGCGACTACAAACACTAGGCATACCTTCAGACATGATGTGGGGCATATACAGGCTATATGAGCAAGTCTTTGGGAGAGTCCGATGCCCAGGAGGCTTGTCCGACACAGTTGCTAGCACCATTGGTGTGAAGCAGGGGTGCCCGCTCTCCCCCACGCTCTTTGGACTCTATATTGATGAGGTGGTCGATTACATCACACAGGGAGGAGGCTCTGGGGTTGAGCTATCAGGTATTACTGTCCATGTTATGCTTTATGCTGATGAAATCGTCTTGGTATCCGACACGCAGGTTGGGCTTCGAAGACACCTTGTGGCTCTTGATGACTTCTGCGCACAGCAGGGGCTCACAGTGAACCTTGGGAAAACCAAGGTTATGATCTTCCACACTTCACCCGCAGTCAGGAGCCACACTACTCTCACATTAGCAGGAGGGCGGGTCGAGGTGGTGACCTCTTATGTTTACCTTGGCATCACATTTACTAGCTCAGTTGGACGCTTCTCCATGGCTCAGGTAGTCCGAGACAGAGTGACCCGGGGGTATGCAGCTCTTGCTGGCCTTGAGCGTCAGTGTCATCAGGAACATTTTCAGGAACCCCGCACGAAGGGGTGGCTCTTTGATACATTAGTGACACCAGCCTTGATGTATGCAGCAGCGGTTTGGGCACCAGGGCTTGCAGCCTCCACATGGGTACAGCTGGAGAGACCACAGATCTTGATGCTCTCGAGGATGATACGCAGAAAACCATCTATCCCGCACGACATTGTTCGAGCTGAGTTTGCTACACCACCTATGGCAGTGGAGGCATTGTTCCAGACGATCTCCTTTACATACAGGAGGAGGGAGATGCCCACGGAGAGATTATCCCGCCGAGCTTTTGAGGCATCTAGACAGCTGGCCGAGGCTGGACACACTGGATCTTGGTATGCACAGATGCTACAGTGGTTCTCACATCATGGGATAGACATTGAGCGGTTGCCACCTTTTCAGTATGATCAGTCTCCTCCACGGGGTTACCTCTCTCTCAATGAGAGGAACGGAGTGATGAGACAGGACATATGGCAGCACTACATACAGGAGACATGGACAGCACCAGAGAGCCCACTACCACCGAAGATGCTGTATTAAAGAGACCACTTTATGAGCATCTCAGGGGATGGGTTTATACATCGACCGCGGTACATGGATGTATACATGCCACACAGCTCTCGCGTTGCTATTGGACAGCTACGAGTCTCATCACATCAGCTAGAGATAGAGGCTGGGAGAGCGGCACGGGTTCCCAAAGCTGAGCGGATATGCAGATTGTGCCGCGAGGAGGTGGAGACTGAGGATCACTTTGTATGTAGATGTAGAGCCCACCAGGGGGTCAGAGATAGATATGCACGATTGTTTGAGGAGCACTCTTCACTACATCAATTGATGGAGGCCTCGGACCAGCGACAGCTTGGCAGACTACTACTAGAGCTTCATAGTTCTCGAGAGAGACTCCTCCAGACACCCGCTCCCACTAGGGGTGAGAGATAGTCCCAGCTCACAGATTTCTTCCAGAGAGCTATGCCAGTGCCAGCTGATGTACCACGTGGGGTGACCGCACAGAGAGCAGAGGAATTGAGAGCCAGGAGGAGACCTAGACAGACTGGACATAGAGCACCCCGACTCCGTCACCGAGAGATAGCAGCTATCCGAATGAGACACCAGATGGAGACACAGGAGAGGCTAGCTCGCTTTCATTCAGACTCAGGGTACATGTTCATGCCATTCACAGCCTCAGCAACGGCGATGTATGATATCTTATATCCCTCTTATGGCACTGGATGGAGTTAGACATAGATCTGCATAGCATGCTTGTACTACCCCTTCAGCATATAGAGATGCATCTTGCCTTAGCACTCCATCCACATCCCCACCCCCCCTTATATTGTTTGTATATGGGCTCCACCGATCCATGATGATTCACAGTTGTATCCAGACACATGCACACTTTTTCTTTTGTTTCTTTTCTTCCAATGACCGGAAGAACACAGTTGTATTATTTTTGTCTCATAGGCCGACTTTGGCCTCTCGTAGACGTTAATATATCTTTCTTTCTTTCTTTCTTTCTCTCTCTCTCTCTCCGCTGTCCGTACAACAGCAGCAGCAGGCTGACCGGAACTCTCTCTTTCTTCTTCTGGGCGACTGGCCGTATAGCAGCAGCAATGTGCTGGCCGTACAGCAACAGTTTTGCCTCCTCCTTCTGGGCGACTGGCCGTACAGTACAACAGTTTTTTCTCTTCTTCTGGAAGTGCTGGTTGTACAGTAGGTTTCTCTCTGTCTCTCATCATTTTCCCCCTGGCCGCTATTTCTAGGGCTGCTTTTTGGACAAATCTGCAATATTACGGTAACAAATGAGGAACCCCGAAAGTTTTACAAGATGGTATGTGGGTGTATCTCAAAGTCTCAAAGGACTCTAAGACAATGAGAACTGGCAAGCATTATGAGTTACCTTCTTGATGTTGTGGACCTTACCAGACCACAAAGAGGATTAGTGATGTGGCTTACCAGTTAGCCCCACCTCTTGGAATCAAGATTCACCACATATTTCACATTAGTCATTTGAAAGAACAACTGGGTGAAGGTGATGAGACTGTGCCAATGGAAGAGATTCCTCACCTTGAGGACGGGACTTGATATTCGCTTCCCCAATTCATTGCTCAGGACATCAATGGTCCTTAAGGGGGGAGTATGTTTCGTCCCAAGGCTACCTAGAGTTAAGACTTTTCGGTTAGGTTAACAAACCCCAAGACAATGAGTCTCTTTTGGAGAGCTCTTTTTGACAATATGAGCACTAAGTTGTTTTTCATCAGCTTATCATCCTCAAACAAACGGACAAAGTGAAGCATCAAATTCAACCGTGTTAGATTTGCTTAAATGCTATGTGGACGACCATAAAAGTTCTTGGGACAAGTATTTGCCACTTGTGGAATTTGCATACAACAAAGTACATGCTTCTACAAAAAAGGCCCCATTTGAGAATCGAGATCATGTATGGCAAAGTGGTATTGCCACCCATCCTTTGTACAAAGGATGAGATCTTTGGCCGATGAATTTGTCAGGGACCTTGATATTGCCTTTGCACAAGTGCAAACAAGTTACAACCATTGAGCATTCCCAAGAGAAGCATAGAAAGGCTGCAAATAAGCAGAGAAGGCAATTAGACATCAAAGAAAATGATTGGGTATTTTTTAAGTTCGAGAAAGCCATACTTCAAGAGAGTCCTGGAAAAGAGGGGATGTGTTCTTAGCTCTCTACCAAGTACATTCAAAGTCATTAAGCATATCAATGAAGTGGCTTTTCGATTGGCTTTGCCGAATCATTTGAGGATACAAAATGCATTTCATGTAAGCCTCTTGCGCAAATATGTGGGACTGGAGCCTAAAGAGCCAGTTACGGAAGATCCACTTGAAAGTGGATGAGCAGGAAAAGGTGTTACAGCTCGAGAAGATAGTGTTTCACAATGAGCATAAGCTTGCGGGTGGCAAACTTTAAAGCTGCTACCTTGTGAAGTTCAAGAATTATTCACCATGGATGCTAAATGGATGGATGAAATATACTTCTAGGAGTATCCGCGACTCCTAGAAGCATACTTGGAAACTTTTTAGTTGCAGTCAACTGTTTAGAAGCCCGGGGAGGGGGAGGGGGAGGGAGGTGGGGGATGTCACTAGTTGGGCATTCTCTACACTTCCGGACCTATGGATGGGATCCATAGCGTGGGCATGACACCTGATGGCAGGGGACTTACGCCTATGCTATGCGTCATGTGGACTAGCACCACATGGTAGGAGACTAAAGTCTACACCAAGGGCCAATAGGCCAGATATGAGAGGCAAGGGATTTTGATCCACGCCCATATCTAGATTACGGTATTCCACATGGCCATGGGACATAATGTGTCACCAATTGGCCGACCATTTGGTCCATCTCCAGTTTTTGCGTCTCGTTCACTTGAGGCCAGGCCGGTGTCTCATGTGAAGAGGCCAGTATTTTGCTGACATGGACGGGAGCCAGACTGGTGCCACCCGTGTGTTAGCAGGATGGTGTCGTATGGACGGGAGCCAGACTAGTGCCACCCGTGTATGACCTGGACTGTGTTCGACCCATGGGATTGTCACGCCATGGAAGAGCCAGTATTCGTGCCGTGTTTTGCCTATGGGACTGTCACACCATAAGGAAATAAGGAAACTCGTGCCTGGAACTGTGTCTTACCTATGGGACTGTCACTCCATAGGAAGACCAGGTTTTTATGTTTTTATGTCGTGCCAGTTTTGTGCCGACAGATATTTTGTACTTGTTCCATGAACGGGAGATATGTCCATGTTACTATTTGCACATGCACACATGATTTGCATGTTTGAAACTGTTTTCGCATGACTTGTATTTTTGTGTTTGCCTGCTTGACGTGTTACTTACTGAGCGGGGACGCCTGCCAGTGAGTCGTGGAGTCTGCTCTGTATTCTGACGAGTTTTGGTGCATGTGAACAGGTGGTAAGTATGTCGCACATGTTGTTTTAATGTTTCATATTCTAACCTTTTATTTTATAAGGTTTAATGTTCACACACACTTAAAAGTGGGCACCCCCTTTGGGCACCCACTTAGGGGCCAAGGTGGGGAGCCCCACTTTAAGTGAGTGTGGGGGTGGGCATGGTCACCTACCCACACCCCTCACCCACATGCAAGCGTAGAGAAAACTCCACTTTAATTTTATAAAAGAAAACGTTCCCTTTCAAGCGTGGGCATGATTCGCTTCCTCCCTTTTACGTAAGATCACCCGGCGACCATCCTCCTTGTGCCTGTTTTTCCCAGGCGGCTGGCTGCAACTGCACTACAGGCTGCGCCTACACCATCTACCCTCCTACAGGTGGGCTGCGTCTGTGTACAGCAGCCAGGCATCCTTTCTCACAGGCGGCTGTGTGCACCTCAGCCCCTTCACTAGGCGGCTGTCACCTCCAAGGGCTACACTGCTGCGCTGCCTCCTCTCCTGCAGGCGGCTGCTTCACCTCCCATACAGGCGACTACACCTTCACTGCTGGCGGCTGCTTCTCCTCCCCCAGCCAGGCGCCTATCACATCCTCTCTCCTACAGGTGGGTTGCGCAGGTTGCAGCCAGGCATAACTGAACTGCACAGGCTGCCCTCTCTGCGTCAGTTACCCCAGGCGCTTGTCTTCCAACAGGACGGCTTACCATCTACTGAAGGCTGCACGTTCAGATTAGCCGGCTCCTCCACACAGCAGCCAGGTATCTTCTCCTTGCAAGTGGGTACTCCTCCTTTCACAGCAGGCGGCTGTGGGCTCTTGCAGTGGTACTTGACTTGGTGGTTCACCACGAGGTGACTATTTCTTCAACAAGGTGTCTTTTTCCTACTTTGAAAGAGGTTGCTCATCTTCTCCACCGGCAACTACAAGAAGACTACACATCCCCTGGGTGGCTTCATCTTCTACACAAACACCACGAGTATTGGTTTTCTATCAGCCATCCACAAGTAAGTGAATTTCATATTTAAGTAAAGTATTTTGTGTTTAAATCTGATAAGGGATTCCCGACTCCCTCTACGGCCACACCCGTTCGGTGCCGGGTTGTCCAAGCTCTATTGGAGAACCTCGGTCCAAAGGTGCTGAGATCGGGAGAGCCAGGCGTTAGTACGAGAGCGCCTGTTTGTGCGTGGTCTCGGAACACCAGTGAGGCGCTCTCCGCGGAGTCCAGTGAAAGCACAGGACCGTAGAGATTGGACCACACTAGTGGTCGTTCTGTTTCGAGCATCTACTTCAAAATTCGACTTCGAGTCTATTTGTTTGGTACTGTTTTCATATGTACATGGACATTATCTGGTTCTTGGAACCCATGGAGCATTGTATTCATTAAATACTCCCAATAAATATATCATATATTGAGGGGGGGGTCGGCCCGTTCCGGCCCCAGTGCTGGTGTCCATCTTTCCATTTCATTTCATTTCAATTTCAAGTTGTATTAAGTTGTCCATTTCAAATTTGTGGTTTTAAAGTTGTGCTATTCAGCGTGTGGGTGTCCAACGGAGTCTTTCCCACTTGACGGGAACGGTTTCATTGGTATCAGAGCATGGTTGTTTCCCTCTTCCTAGTGGGGAAACGAACCTGTGTACTGGACATCCCGCTTTTAGTAAACTTAAAACACAATGGACAGCCAAGGCAACCCTTTGGAAGTGCCTAATTCGAGGGGTCCATCTAGTGCCTCTCGTGGGTCTGATGCCCTGCGAGGTAGACACAAGCCCCTTGAAAGGGTTATTGATAGTGAATCAAAGGGTCAACTGTCTCCAGGAAAGACAGTTATGCTTGAACAAGAGCCTGATGCTATGAGGGCTGAAATGGAACATATGAGAAAACTTTTGCAGGCTCAAGAGCAAGAGTTAAAGTTTTTGCATGAAGATCCCCATCTGCAAAGTGCTATTGAAGCCAGGAAGGCTGATGCAATGGTAGATGTAACTTTTGAATCAATGGCTCGTGAAGTGGGCAAGAAACCAAGGGAGCTGGCACTTGCCTATCTCCTCCGCAAAGGTGATATCAAAGAGGGAGATGACGGAGAGCTGAAATTCAGAAATCCACCTCGTTTGAAGCATGGAGATCCCGCATCCCAAAGGCTGAAATCTTTTATGCAAAAGGAAGAGGTGACAGTCACCTCTCGACATGCATCCTCTCCACAAGGCACAAAGCCTGACAGATATATGTATGCCAGTGCTCATGCAGGGCATGAAAGTCACATGTATGCAAGACATGTATCTCATGGTGACAGGATTGCTTCTAGAAAAATTTTGCCTTCTGAGTTGTCTCATGGAGAGGCATTGCCATATGCAGGTAAGTCACATGCATCTGAATTTCGAGTTCGTGGAGCACATGCCACCGTGCTCCATGAAACTTCTATGACGGCCCATGGAGCCCATGCAGATAGGGCTACCCCGTTGGATAAGGGGAAAAGAAAAAGAGAAGACCATGAGCCTCATGCCAGAAAGCTCAAGGAATTCAAAGCAGGTGACAAATCTGTTAAATTTGATGTCTTTCATGGTGAACATGATGCCTCTAAGGTGTTAGCATTTGTGGCACAGTTCGACATTGCTTTTAGCGATGAGGATTTCACAGAAAAGTCAAAGGTGTGCCATGCTAGCATGTTTTTGAAAGGGACTACTGCTCATTGGTGGATCACTGAAAAGATCACCAAGGATCCCATCTCCACTTGGAAGGAATTTAAAGACAGATTCTATGCTCAGTTCTTGCCACCAAATGCAGAGCAAACTCTCACTCAAAAGTGGGACAGGCTGGAGCAAAAGAGATAATGAAAGCGTGCAACAATATGTTAACAAATTCTGGAAAGTGTTGCTGGAAGTGACTCCCTTTATGCAAATCACTGAGGATGAAAGAAAGAGGAAGTTCCGTTTTGGACTGCAACCAGCATTTCGTTCGGGCATTGAATTGCACCCGAAACATACGTTGCAACAGCTCACAACTTCTGCTCTCAGTGGCCTCTCATGGAGACTTATCTGCTATGAGAGATTTGTATCATTTGGATGCTGATTTTTGCCATATATGGACTGATTTGATGGCTGGTCATTCACATGCCTCTTATGTTATCAACGAGGGTTATCTCATGAAGGATAATTGCCTATGTGTGGTAAAGGATTTGCGTCCAAAGGTTATGGACGAATGTCACGCTCCACCTTATGCTGGTCATAGAGGTATTATGCCTACTACACGCATGATTCAGAGGCATTTCTTTTGGCCGAGCATGCGTAAAGACATTGAGGCTTATGTGCGTGCATGTATTACTTGCCAAAAGGTGAAATTTGACAGGCAAAAGCCTCCAGGTTTGCTTCAGCCATTGCCTATTCCCTCACAACCTTGGGAAAGTATCACGATGGATTTTATTATGGATTTGCCTAGATCCCAGCATGGAAATGATGCTATTTGGACTATTGTGGACAGGTTTAGCAAGCAAGCTCATTTCTTGCCCGTCAAGAAAACCATTAAAGCTGATCATATGGTAAAGCTTTTTCTTGCTAATATTTTCAAGCATCATGGTATGCCTAAATCCATTGTTGGGGATAGAGATCCCAGGACTACAAGCCTATTTTGGAGGGCTTTGTTTGATAATATGGGTACTAAACTTGAGTTTTCATCAGCTTATCATCCCCAAACGGATGGCCAAAGTGAAGCTGCAAATTCAGCCGTGTTGGATTTATTGAAATGTTATGTGGCAGATCATGGGAAAAGTTATCTTCCACTTGTTGAGTTTGCTTACAACAATACGATCCATGCTTCCACGGGCAAGGCTCCGTTTGAGATTATTTATGGCAGAGTGGTCTTGCCACCCATCCTTCGTACAAAGGATGAGATTTTTGCAGCTGATGAATATGTTCGTGACTTGGATATTGCCTTTGGTCAAGTGCGGACAGCCATTGCAAGATCTCAAGATAAGCATAAAATGGCTGCTGACAAGCATAGAAGGGACATGGAAGTCAAAGAAGGTGATTGGGTATTGCTGAAATTTGAGAAGGCCAGGCTTCGGAAGAAGCCAGGACGAGAAGGATCATATCCTAAGCTTTCTCCTCGCTATTATGGACCCTTCAAAGTGATTCACAAGATCAATGAAGTGTCCTACAGGCTTGCTTTACCTAGTCATTGGAAGATTCACAATGCTTTTCATGTGAGTCTATTTCGGAAATATGTGGGGCCAGATCCTGATGAGCCTGTCACAGAAGATCCGCCAGAGATTGAAGAGCTTGAGGAGATCCTCCAGCCAGAACAGATTGTTTTTCACAAGGAGAGCAAGCTACCTGCAGGAAAGCTTTCCAGGAGATACCTTGTGAAGTGTAAGGATTATTTGCCTATTGATGCCAAATGGGTAAATGAGGATTATTTTGCAGATTATCCGCAATTGTTGCAGGCATATCTTGAGGCTTTTCAGTTGAGGTCAACTCTTTAGAAGCCCGGGGGGATGTCACCAATTAGCCGACCATTTGGTCCATCTCCAGTTTTTGCGTCTCGTTCACTTGAGGCCAGGCCGGTGTCTCATGTGAAGAGGCCAGTATTTTGCTGACATGGACGGGAGCCAGACTGGTGCCACCCGTGTGTTAGCAGGATGGTGTCGTATGGACGGGAGCCAGACTAGTGCCACCCGTGTATGACCTGGACTGTGTTCGACCCATGGGATTGTCACGCCATGGAAGAGCCAGTATTCGTGCCGTGTTTTGCCTATGGGACTGTCACACCATAAGGAAATAAGGAAACTCGTGCCTGGAACTGTGTCTTACCTATGGGACTGTCACTCCATAGGAAGACCAGGTTTTTATGTTTTTATGTCGTGCCAGTTTTGTGCCGACAGATATTTTGTACTTGTTCCATGAACGGGAGATATGTCCATGTTACTATTTGCACATGCACACATGATTTGCATGTTTGAAACTGTTTTCGCATGACTTGTATTTTTGTGTTTGCCTGCTTGACGTGTTACTTACTGAGCGGGGACGCCTGCCAGTGAGTCGTGAAGTCTGCTCTGTATTCTGACGAGTTTTGGTGCATGTGAACAGGTGGTAAGTATGTCACACATGTTGTTTTAATGTTTCATATTCTGACCTTTTATTTTATAAGGTTTAATGTTCACACACACTTAAAAGTGGGCACCCCCTTTGGGCACCCACTTAGGGGCCAAGGTGGGGAGCCCCACTTTTAAGTGTGTGGGGGTGGGCATGGTCACCTACCCACACTCCTCACCCACATGCAAGCGTAGAAAAAACTCCACTTTAATTTTATAAAAGAAAACGTTCCCTTTCAAGCGTGGGCATGATTTGCTTCCTCCCTTTTACGTAAGATCACCCGACAACCATCCTCCTTGCGCCTGTTTTTCCCAGGCGGCTGGCTGCAACTGCACTACAGGCTGCGCCTACACCATCTACCCTCCTACAGGTGGGCTGCGTCTGTGTACAGCAGCCAGGCATCCTTTCTCACAGGCGGCTGTGTGCACCTCAGCCCCTTCACTAGGCGGCTGTCACCTCCAAGGGCTACACTGCTGCGCTGCCTCCTCTCCTGCAAGCGGCTGCTTCACCTCCCATACAGGCGACTACACCTTCATTGCTGGCGGCTGCTTCTCCTCCCCCAGCCAGGCACCTATCACATCCTCTCTCCTGCAGGTGGGTTGCGCAGGTTGCAGCCAGGCATAACTGAACTGCACAGGCTGCCCTCTCTGCGTCAGTTACCCCAGGCGCTTGTCTTCCAACAGGACGGCTTACCATCTACTGAAGGCTGCATGTTCAGATTCCTCCACACAGCAGCCAGGTATCTTCTCCTTGCAAGTGGGTACTCCTCCTTTCACAGCAGGCGGCTGTGGTCTCTTGCGGTGGTCCTTGTCTTGGTGGTTCACCACGAGGTGACTATTTCTTCAACAAGGTGTCTTTTTCCTACTTTGAAAGAGGTTGCTCATCTTCTCCACCGGCGACTACAAGAAGACTTCACATCCCCTGGGTGGCTTCATCTTCTACACAAACACCACGAGTATTGGTTTTCTATCAGCCATCCGCAAGTGAATTTCATATTTAAGTAAAGTATTTTGTGTTTAAATCTGATAAGGGATTCCCGACTCCCTCTACGGCCACACTCGTTCGGTGCCGGGTTGTCCAAGCTCTATTGGAGAACCTCAGTCCAAAGGTGCTGAGATCGGGAGAGCCAGGCGTTAGTACGAGAGCGCCTGTTTGTGCGTGGTCTCGGAACACCAGTGAGGCGCTCTCCGCGGAGTCCAGTGAAAGCACAGCACCTTAGAGATTGGACCGCACTAGTGGTCGTTCTGTTTCGAGCATCTACTTCAAAATTCGACTTCGAGTCTATTTGTTTGGTACTGTTTTCATATGTACATGGACATTATCTGGTTCTTGGAACCCATGGAGCATTGTATTCATTAAATACTCCCAATAAATATATCATATATTGAGGGGGGGGTCGGCCCGTTCCGGCCCCAGTGCTGGTGTCCATCTTTCCATTTCATTTCATTTCAATTTCAAGTTGTATTAAGTTGTCCATTTCAAATTTGTGGTTTTAAAGTTGTGCTATTAAGCGTGTGGGTGTCCAACGGAGTCTTTCCCACTTGACGGGATCGGTTTTATAATGTCTATGCCCAGAATGACCACCTACTTTCTTTTTCCGGGAAAAAGATCCTTCTATAAAAAACCAACCACGAAGGGCTAAATACAACCATGAAGGGCTAGATACAAACTCGCCTCATGTACACGGCGGGGATCAAGTAATCAAAAGAGGGGCCTCTTTCTAGAGGCAATGTGGCTATAGGTACTCCAAAGTTGCTCCAAGCAAGAGGAACTGACGGCCTGGCTAAGCATGCGGATGGCAAGCTTCCAGGCACATTTCCAGGAGCCCAGGACGAAGGGTTGGCTTTTTGACACCCTCATCACACCAGCCCTGATGTATGGAGCTGCTTTCTAGGGGCCACATTTATCCAATGAGGATTGGCAGCGAGTTGAGAGGCCCCAGGTCATGATGTTCTCCCGTATGATCCGCAGCAAACCATCAGTCCCACACCAGATTATCCAGGAAGAGTTTGCTGCAGCCCCAACGGTAGTGGAGGCACTCTTCCAGACAATCACATACCTCCATCGCATCAGTCACATGGATCTCCACAAGTACCCGAGGCTTGCCCTGGGGTCCTCCAGACAGCTAGCACTTGAGGGGCACTCTGGAGTATGGTATGCACTGGTTCTCAGTATATGGGCTCTGCATGGACCGCCTACCCCCCCTTCAGTACAGTTTGGACTCCCCTTTTCTCCGGCTGTCTCACGAGGATACCAACCGGGTTATCCAGTCAGATCTTCTTAGCCTCTACACACACTACACATGGATCACACCCCTGGAGCTCCCCACGAAGATGCACTTTTACAAAGACCACTTCCTCACACTCATTGAGGATGGATTCATCCAGCAGCCGGGCTACTTGAGTGTTCACATTTCCCATGCCATGCGGATTGCGATTGGCCAGATACGAGTTTCTTCCCACCGCCTCAGAGTGGAGACAAGTAGAGCTGAGCGCATCTTCAGAGCCGGGAAGCTCATACGGACACCCAGAGAGGAGAGGATCTGCCGACTATGCCACACAGAGGTTGAGACGGAGGAGCATTACATATGCCGCTGCCCAATATACTATGAGATCCGCGGGAGGTTTTACTGTCTATTTTGCTGCCCAGTATACTATGAGATCCGCGGGATTCGGTCCACTCTCCAGGATCATTGACTTCCAGGACTAGCGTTGCCCAGGCCTCTTCCTGCTTGAGCTCCACAGACACAGGGACGCCTTCTTGAGACACACGCCCCAACCACCCTCCACCTCCCTCGGCAGCCAACCATCACTAGTTTCTTCCGGACCCAGGAGGTGGAGGACACCGACATAGTGGATCTTGTGGACCCTCCACGAGCTACTCTGGACCTACCTCGCCCGAGAAGAGTTACCTCGGACCGAGCCTCTGCACTCTAGCGTTCGACCCCCCCGCCAGCCACGATCACCTCATCAGCTCCAGATCCAGGACATGCTCCACCGCCATCGAGCTACCTTTCCACGTGACATAACTGAGGGAGACCTCTTGGCCATACTCATCAGCCCCATGCTTGACATTTTGGAGAGTGGTATACCGTCTACTTGGAGCTGATGTTGCTCCCATGTTTTTATGTTCTTAGTATTCCATGCTGAGTTTCCATGGACAGTTTTGTATCACCCTAGTGAGATAGCTATATTTATGGTTTCATTCTGTTTTATTTTCCATTCCATGATGAGATATGCCATGGACATTATTGTATGACTTCGGTCTCATAGGCCCATTGGGTCTTTGGTAGACGCTTAATATATCTTTCTTTCTTTCTTTCTCTCTCTCTCTCTCTCTCTCTCTCTCTCTCTCTCTCTCTCTCTCTCGCACAGACACACACACACACACACACAAACAAACAAATGACAGCAGATAACAAAGGTCAACCTATTTCCCAAAGTCACGTTCCTGCACACTGACAAGAATATAAACCACACTAACCACGCTGCAGGACTGCAGTTACAGGTCCTGGAAACAGCTCTTGTAGCAGACCTTCCGGTAGATACGAAGTGACACTGTACATTTTGAACTCATCTGAATGTGCAAGACAAACTGCTAAAGGATTCATGCTGCTTCTGCCCTTGATGGCATAAATCTTCTGTACTGCTTGTTCAGAACTGGAAAAAAAACAATAAATTGAACATTAAAGACTTTGCAATGCCTGATTGAAGCATGATGTCATAAAACTGATTTTTCTTTAATTAGATCACCTAAAACACCAGTAACAATAGCATGTGCTTTTATTTTTTACTTTAGCCTGATGAAGAAGGGGAGATTCTGCAGAAAAACACAGCCCAAACACCACCAGCCGCTGCGAAAACGCAGCCCACCAAGGTTGCACCGTGACACCTTGCAGATGATGCAGGGGCAGGAGCACCGCAAGATGAAAACGCTGACAAGAAGAGGGTGCAGGAGAAGAAAATGCAGCCACTGATGACAAAGCGCAGCAGCACTTCTTGCCCCAAGAAAACGCAGATGAGGAAGGCAAGGGGTCACCTAGAGGTGGAGAGCCAGGACCTAGACGTCTGATACCATGTGAAAGTATGCACAGGTGGAAGCAATCACAAGAGACAAAAGTAGAGAGAGGGAGAGATAGGGAGAGAGTAGGCAATGATCAAGTTCTATTATCATAGCATGAGATTACAAGGGGTAGTACAGCAGACAGCAGATGGGCTTCAAAACATATGCGCTAGGATTGGGTTGGATACAACAAGTGGGAAAGAGGCCCTTTATATAAGAGGAGGGCAATGAAGCTGGACAACAGCCATTATGAAGCTGGCCGACTATCCACAACCACAATAAATCAGCCACGATTGGTTCCCACACTAGTGATGCACAAAAAATTCTAACAAAATGGAGCATGACCACACATAAGATTCCTCAACCCTTCTAGACTATCTCCCTGACTCAAAACAAGGTTAACGAGGATATATCCGAACATGAATCGGTTCCGGCTGGTCCAAATTGTCCACAGAGCCCAGAAACGCACCCAAGAGAAGAACGCAGCATAAGGCCACAGCACAACTATCAGCACTCCAAATATCCAGAACTATTTTTCAAAAATCTAATGCGCAAGAAAGCTGAAACCTGTCCAGGAGCAGTCTGGAATGTAGACAAGACCAAAGAAGGTGCAACACCGTCTCAGTGTGTGCACCAAAGCGGCGGGATGACGAGACACAGATACGCCGTGAGTGCACAAACACACCCACTGGGAGAACTCCAAGCATGCATCTCCAAAGCAACAGGCGTTCTTTCAATGGCAAACAGCTCCTCCAGATCCCTCTTAAACATTTCCTCCACCATAGTAATGGTTTTTGTAAGTGCCACAGATCATTACATACATGCGTAATCCATGGCGGTAGGGCTGCAGCCTCATAAATAAATTCTTAGCCGATATAATATCCAAAGGCACCCCCAAAACTTTCTAGTCAACCAGGCGGTCATGCATACAAAGTGGTGGTATTGGTGCAAAGGGGACAGCAGCTCATATATCTCACACCACAAAGATCTATAATGCATACCCAATTGTCACATGCACTCTGCCCTGTAGTGCATGGTGACAAGATGGCTCATCATCATCAGTGCAACATTGTACAGTGTTAGCACCCTTTAGGATGATATTTGTCATACGCCGTGATCCCATTGTAATCCTTAGTCTGGATAAGTCAAGCACGAGCTACATAGGTCATTCCTTGTAACACACGGAAGCTCTGGGCAGTCTTCTTTCAGCCCTAAACACTCTTGGAAACCATCTGATGCAAAACGCAGATATAGAGAGAGAGTAGAGAGAGAGAGAAGTGCTGGAAATTCAGTATATTCATATGGTACAAAAAGGTACTTGTCTGCAGCCCTAGGCTGCCTTCCTGAAAAGGTGGAATACACCAAAAACAGTCCCCAATGGGACCCCTAATGACTCAAACCCCTAGAGGGAGTGAATGATTAAAACAAGGAGCACTTGGGCCTATTTATACGGGCCTTGGACATATTTTATGCTGGCCAACTGCTGGTCGGCTAGTTCCACGACCATACAAGCTTTTCAATGCTGCCCGACTGCTGTAAACGCTGCCCGACTGGACTCCTGTTTACACACCATGAAGCGCCTGCAGCTGACTCACTTCTGGCACTGCTAACGTCAGCCCGACAGTCCTTTTCTGGCAGCCGACAGCTTCTTCCATACCTTGCTCCAAGTCCTGCTCCAGTTTTACACTGCCAACAGTGCTCTGTGCTCTATCATCCTGGTTCTACTCTTTATCTGGCTGCTTCTTCTAGATGTAGCCCTGGAAATGTCCATGGCATCTATGATGCACATGACATCCCCCTCTCCTAAACTTGATGACGGGAATCCAACCTGCTCTTGGATGGCTGTCATCATCCCCATCCTGTCCCGAAGTCCCTCTGTCATCATCCACTCCTGGCAACCTTTTTTTTCTCTGAAAACCCGGCCTGTTCTCCAAACCACTCTGTCTCTGACGTAGATCTATGCATCTCTTTTCCTCTAGTCCACAATCCATTCCTACCCCGACTCTGAACACTGTCTTGGTCTTCATTCTTGAGAAATGAGTCTGGCACTCTCACATCACCCTTGGAGGGTCAACCTCCCTTGGGACCATCGCCCGGGAACCTATCTGGCTCACAAGATTGCCATCCCCTCTGGCACTGTGGAACACCTCCTGGGAGCTCTTCCCGATTCTGTCTCCCTTGCCTTGGGCTTCGTACCTGTGTACTTTCCTGTACCTTGGACCTGTACACCATCATATGGGACTGAATCAGTGTTTAGCTTTGCGGAGCCCGATGCTCTGATACCAATGGAACACGCGGAAGCTCTGGGTAGTCTTCTTTCAGCCCTAACCACTCTTGGAAACCATCTGATGCAAAACGCAGATATAGAGAGAGAGAGAGAGAGAAGTGCTGGAAATTCAGTATATTCATATGGTACAAAAAGGTACTTGTCTACAGCCCTAGGCTGCCTTCCTGAAAAAGGTGGAATACACCAAAAACAGTCCCCAATGGACCCCTAATGACTCAAACCCCTAGAGGGAGTGAATGATTAAAACAAGGAGCACTTGGGCCTATTTATATGGGCCTTGGACATATTTTATGTTGGCCGACTGCTGGTCGGCCAGTTCCACGACCATACAAGCTTTTCAGTGCTGCCCGACTGCTGCAAACGCTGCCCGACTGGACTCCTGTTTACACACCATGAAGCGCCTGCAGTAGTTGACTCACTTCTGGCACTGCTGACGTCAGCCGACAGTCCTTTTCTGGCAGCCGACAGCTTCTTCCATACCTTGCTCCAAGTCCTGCTCCAGTTTACACTGCCAACAATGCTCTGTGCTCTATCATCCTGGTTCTACTCTTTATCTGGCTGCTTCTTCTGGATGTAGCCCTGGAAATGTCCATGGCATCTATGATGCACATGACATTCCTCAGCCATAGTGAGTCAGTCAGTCAATCAAGTCATGACTAGAATCGAGTTTGAGTCAATCAACTCATGACTAGACTCAAACTTGCGAGAGATGCACATCGTCTAAGTCGAAATCATCATAATCTAGAAAGTCATTGGAACCGCTATCCCCTGCTTCGCCCAAAGTATCTATCGGCGTGTAGGCGGTAAACAGGCATGCTCCTCTGCCTCTGAACCCTTCTCATTCTCCTCTGACCAATGCTTCCAGGTTCTCATTTCGCTCAAGAAGACGCAAATTGGCACTCACAAAAATTAGATCATTGGTCTTTTGAGTGCCAAGCCGGTTTCGCTTCTTTGAAGCGATATGGCTATATGAGCTCCATAGTTGAGCTCCAAACAAGACGAACTGACCGCCTGGCTCAGAATCTTGATGGCCAATTGTTGCAACTCTCGAGTGTCTGCCCAATAGTCCTCCCACCAAACACATGGATTAGTGGTGAAGCGATCTGCCAAAGCATTGGCTCTTCCAAACCTCCTCTTGCAAGCCCTGTAACCTGCCAGTTGATCCTTGATAGTTCTCTGGGAGCTTCGTTTGAGTAAGGAAGAATCGAAGAGTCTGATGATCACTCTGAAAAATTAAAGGGAAAAGAAGAAGAAGAATCAGGGTATGGCTGAAAATTAGGGTAGATGGGAGCCGAATGTAGAGGCTTGGCTTTCTTCTCAGACCCTTACTTCCGTGCTTTAGAATCAGCTTTGAAGTTTTGTGGAAAACGTGAGTCCTTCGCTGTAACACGCGGAAGCTCTGGGAGTCTTCTTTCAGCCCTAAACACTCTTGGAAAACATCCGATGCAAAACTTTTGCTTCTATTTTGAGTCCTGTTACCTGGATCACGCTTTTCACTTCTACCTCTTGCATTGTAGGCAAAACTGCCTGTAACATGCGGAAGCTCTGGGAGTCTTCTTTCAGCCCTAAACACTCTTGGAAAACATCTGATGCAAAACGCAGATATAGAGAGAGAGTAGAGAGAGAGAGATGTGCTGGAAATTCAGTATAATGCTATAGTACAAAAAGCCCTAGGCTGCCTTCTTGAAAAGGTGGAAGACACCAAAACAGTCCCCTATGGGACCCCTCATGACTCAAACCCCTAAAGAGAGTGAATGATTACAACAAGGAGCACTTGGGCCTATTTATAGGTCCCTTGGATACTTGGTAGACTGGCCGACTGCTGGTCGGCCAGTCATAAATTCATTAATGCCCTTTAACACAGCCCCGACTGCATATACTCCTTGATCATGATGCGCCTGTTTGCTGCCCTTGTCTCCAGCCGACCTATTCTGTGAGCAGCCGACAGCATCCTCTTCATGTTTTCCATGCCTTGCTCCAACCTACACTGCTAAAAGTGCTCTATGCTCCATCATCCTGACTCTACCTGGTTCATACTCTTTATCTGGCTGCCTTTTCTGGATTTAGCCCTGAAAATGTCCATGGCATCTATGATGCACATGACATCCCCCTCTGCTAAACTTGATGACGGGATTCCAACCTGCTCTTGGATGACTATCATCATCCCCATCCTGTTCCGAAGTCCCTCTGTCATCATCCATCCCTGGCAACCCTTTTTCTCTGAACATCCGGCCTGTTCTCCAAACCACTCTGTCTCTGACGTAGATCTATGCATCAGTTTTCCTCGAGTCCACAATCCATTCTTGCCCTGACTCTGAACACCGTCTTGGTCTTCATTTCTGAGAAATGAGTCTGGCACTCTCACATCATGGAGGATAAACCTCCCTTGGGACCGTTGCCCGAGAACCTATCTGGCTCACAGGACTATCATCCCCTCTGGCACTGTGGAACACCACCAACAAACCTCCTGGGAGTTCTTCCCGCTTCTGTGTTCCTTGCCTTGGGCTTCGTATCCGTGTACTTTCATGTACCTTGGACCTGTACACCATCATCTGGCACTGAATCAGTGTTTAGCTTTGCTAAGCCTGATGCTCTGATACCAATGTAACACGCGGAAGCTCTGGGAGTCTTCTTTCAGCCCTAAACACTCTTGGAAAACATCTGATGCAAAACTTTTGCTTCTATTTTGAGTCCTGTTACCTGCATCACGCTTTTCACTTCTACCTCTTGCATTGTAGGCAGAACTGCCTGTAACACGCGGAAGCTCTAGGAGTCTTCTTTCAGCCCTAAACACTCTTGGAAAACATCTGATGCAAAACGCAGATATAGAGAGAGAGTAGAGAGAGAGAGATGTGCTAGAAATTCAGTATATTGCTATAGTACAAAAAGGGTACTTGTCTGCAGCCCTAGGCTGCCTTCTTGAAAAGGCGGAATACACCAAAACAGTCCCCTATGGGACCCCTAATGACTCAAACCCCTAGAGGGAGTGAATGATTACAACAAGGAGCACTTGGGCCTATTTATAGGTCCCTTGGACACTTGGTAGACTGGCCGACTGCTGGTCGGCCAGTCATAAATTCATTAATGCCCTTTAACGCAGCCCCGACTGGATATACTCCTTGATCATGATGCGCCTGCTGCCCTTGTCCTCTGGTTCAGCCGACCTGTTCTGTGTGCAGCCGACAGCATCCTCTTCATGTTTTCCATGCCTTGCTCCAACCTACACTGCTAAAAGTGCTCTGTGCTCCATCATCCTGACTCTACCTGGTTCATACTCTTTATCTGGCTGCCTTTTCTGGATTTAGCCCTGAAAATGTCCATGGCATCTATGATGCACATGACATTCGCGAGTTCCATTAATCCCTCCATCAAACTTTGCATCTTTGCTTCATAGGTGGCATCATCATCTTCAAATTCTGGCACGTCGGAAGGTATTTCTTGCTCGCTTTCCTCATCTTCATAGAAGTAGTCGTCCTCTTCCGAAGATAAATCCTTCATCTCCGCACTAGTTCCAGCCATAGAATTAAATGTGTCGACCACAGGCTCGCCCCTTGAAAAAGTTGACGATGGATCCCAGCAATGGAACCTTGAAACCGGCCTTCAGAAACTTGACGCGAGCGGTGAGCACACATAATCACACTTAAATCTCTTTACGAACTAGAATAATAAACTTGGAAGAAGAAGAAAAAGAAATAAGTGGTGCTAGAGTGCTCCTACACAAAAGACCAATTGGCCCCAAAGCTTGGCACCCCCGCAGGTATTTATTTATCACTCGAGGTCGGCGTAGCCCTTCTACAATTCCCGAGAAGAAATCCCCTTGCTCCACGTAGAGGAGATCTCCTTGATGCTTTCACCCAATTTGTGTTGTGGTATACAAGAGCCTTGGCCCCCTTTTTATACAAGTTTGGGAGAGAAAAGCATAGCCTTTTCCTCTTTTTTTAAAAAAACTATTACAAGTGCTTTTCCCAAAAGACTATCAAATAGCTTTTTTTTCTCTCTTTTTTTTATAAAAAAAATTTACATGTGGCGCTTTAGTGTTTTCGAAAACCCACGCAGCTACCCAGCGCTTTTTCTCCATCGCTTTTTTTTCTTTTGCGCGTTTTTCCTTACTACCCGGTGCCTTCGCGTCTAGCTGCCCGTCGCCTCTCTGTTGCGCTCAGTGCGCAAGCCAGCCGCCTTCGCCTCTCTCTCTCGTGTGTGCGCTTGTGCCTGTCACGTAGGCAACGCCTGTAGCTAGTCGCCTATACAGTCAGCCTCCGCCTAAGACACACGCCTGCCAGTCAGCCATACGTGATGTGCCTACGCTTTCCTGCAGCCCTGCCACCTGTGCTACAGTGTGCCACGTGGCCAGCCACACGTCAGCTACAGCCCACTTGTGAAGCCACTCCTATCAGCTGCCACGTCACCTATGCCACGTGTCAAATGCCTGTACTTGTTGCACTTGCACAGCTGACCCACAAGTAGCCTTGAGAGAGAGAATGCTACACCTACAGCAAAGTAAGAGAAAAACACATGCACATGAACATGCATACACATGTACACACACAGACACCAAACATGTATTTGCATCCACACACGTGTACAAACTTACACATGCATATATAGGATTAACATGATCAGTGAATGCTAAACATGATTAAACATAATCACAATGCTTAAGAAAAAGAGATAAAATACTCCGTCCTATAACATTTGCACTATTTTCTTGTACAACAAGTTACGAGTTTGGACTTTTTCCAATATAAAAGGAGCCTAGTGGCTATTGAACCTCTTGATGGCAATATTCTTTGGTATGGCTGTGGTTGGATGCTACAGATTGGCAGCAGATCTGCTAGACATGAAGAGCAGCGCTCTTATGAGTGTGCTTGTGTGACTACAGACCATGATTACTCCCTGGCTTCATGATCGAGCAACACAGAGCTAAAGCTTCAATATGTAATTAGACTTGGAGTGGATTCAGAGACCTAAGGCAAGGTTTTCCAGTGAAAAGGTTGCAAGGAAGGGAAGGATGACAGGTATGGGAGACCATATGTGGAGATAGGGGATGATGACAGTCATCCAGGGTCAGAAGTTGGAATCCCGTCATCAAGTTTAGCAGGAGGGGATGTCATGCGCACACATGTACATGGCTCATCAACCAAGGATAATCGTGATAGGCAGTACGTAAACAGCTAGATTAGGGCTCATGCCAAGGCCAATCAAGGTACAAAAGATAGTTCAGAGGACAAGGGCCCTGTCGGCCAGTTTTGGAGTACTTTTGGAGCAAGTCAACAGCTTATAGGATTTTTTTGGGATTTTCTGCTCGCTGACCAGCAGTCGGCCAGCTTGATGGGCATGTTTGGGACTATAAAAGGCATCTCCTTGTTCATTGTTTGGCATCTCACTCTTTGATGGAGTAGTCCCTAGAGTAGGGTTTCTTTACCCCTTTTGGGAAGGCCAAAGGCGAAAGATATTGTAACCTTTTTTGTACTCTATGAATATACTGAAAATATAGCCATTTCTCTCTCTCTCTCTCTCTCTCTCTCTCTCTCTCTCTCTCTCTCTATATATATATATATATATATATATATATAGAGAGAGAGAGAGAGAGAGAGATGAAATGAAATGAAATGTTATATATATATATATATATATATATATATATATATATATATATACACTAAGTCCTCTAAGAATCTAGAAATCACTCACCACATGGTAACAACTAATTTAAAACTTAAACCAGCCAATTGTGTGTGAACATGCAAACAATATATGCAAAAGTGAAAAGCACGTAAAGAACAAAAGATTATGATTTGAATACACCTGTTGTAGTGCTCGTTGATGTTGTGTGTTTGCATATATATATATATATATATATAACATTTCATTTCATTTCATCTCTCTCTCTCTCTCTCTCTCTCTATATATATATATATATATATATAGAGAGAGAGAGAGATGAAATGAAATGAAATGTTATATATATATATATATATATATATAGAGAGAGAGAGAGAGAGAGATGAAATGAAATGAAATGTTATATATATATATATATATATATATATATATATATATATATATATATATATATATATATAACATTTCATTTCATTTCATCTCTCTCTCTCTCTCTCTCTCTCTCTCTCTCTCTCTCTCTCTCTATATATATATATATATATATATATATATATATATAACATTTCATTTCATTTCATCTCTCTCTCTCTCTCTCTCTCTCTCTCTCTCTCTCTCTCTCTATGCTGATTGTTCTTGCATCTAGTGCTCCTATGCAGTGCTTACGACTAAAAGAAGACTCCCAGAGCTTCCGCATGTGATGTAGTGGGGCTTAAATGTGAAATGAGCTTGGATGTAGAGCTCCCTTCTTGTGGCTTTGCAAGGGGTTATGTGGATTCACCAGGGATAAAGTAGGGTGATAGTGCTGGGCATGCACAAGAGATGGGAGCTTATGCATTTAAATGGATGTATGATAATATGATTGGGGCTACAGAGTTGTCACAGCACCTGAAGTATGAAATGGGCAGAGTGCCTGGAAGGCATGGGTGAGCCATTGTGAGGAGACTGCTCTTGATTCTCACTGAAGGTGGTGGCTGGTTTGAAAGTCGAAAGTCGAAAGAGAGGGCAAGCGAGGAACAACAAAAGAGTCAGCTTGAGGAGTGCACATAAATGCCCACTCCTCAAGCTGAGGAGCTAAAGATATGTTACAATTATATTTTTTTAGATTTTGGTCTCTAAGTCCCAGGTTATAAAGAAGTGGTGCGCAAGATGTCCATATGCATGCTGCTGACCCATGAGCAAGATGTGGGATATCATTTACATGCTACCAGTGTATGCCAAAAAGTCCTCTCTCTCTCTTTTTTAGTGACTCTAACTGAATTATGGGAAGGAAAGTGGCCGAAGGAGAGAGGAAAAAAACTTACCAAGCGTCCGCTGCTAGGCCGTAGAGGGTATCAGTAGGTACAGCGATGACGCGGTTCTCCTTAAGGGCAGCCACTGCATGGTGGACATGGTCATGGGAAGCCGGCAAAACCACTCCCTCCATGCTTTTGCTGCTGCTGCTGCTTCTGGTAAGAGCAGAAGGGAAGAGCTCAGAGTCAACTTCTTCCCTCATGGATGCTGTGCCCATCTTCTTCACTGTGCTTGAATTGGCAATGGCAACGGAAATCCCAGGCCTTTGCCAGAGGTTGAATAGCGTTCTACAATCCCCGCACAAAGGCCTCAGCATCGCTTTCCTTCAGAGTTCACCATAAGCCTGAAAGGAAGAAATTTTATTTTATAAGTTTTAACGATTTGAAATCATTTGAGTGAACTTTGCGAGATACCTGAAAAGTCTTGAGCCTTTCGCAGGGGTTGGTTTTGATTGGAGATTTATTTTACTTTTAATTTTGAAGATTTTTGGATTTGTTGATCAGCATTTATTGATTGTGTAAGTATAGTTATTGTTTACACAAGTGATTCAAGGGTGGAGATTTGTTCTTGTAATTTTAGTTTTTAACATGTTGGATTTGTTTATGTAGCTGTAGTTATTGTTTATAATATAAGAATACTACATAATATAGTGGGAACAAAGTGGCAAGACACCCTTTTGTACAAGGACATTTGTAATTTGTTTTATCAAATTTCCTTAAACTTTTTACCGACCTTTGATGGACTGTAACAATGGTGAGCCGCAGGAATAAGAAGAGTACATATTAGCTTATATGTTTGTATAAGCTCGGGCATGGGCATAGTTTAATATGTATGAAAGGAGGGCCAAGTATATAAGACAATTATTGGGTCTAATCTTTAACTAATTAATGTATAAGTTTGGGTATGCACATAGTTCAATAAGTATGAAAGGAGGGTTAAGTATAGAAGAAAATTATTGGGTCTAATCTTTAACTATTTAATGTACGTCAATACATTTTTTGGGCAAGCTTCTCTGGAACCTTGACACAGAATTTCTTCTATCTTATGCCAATGGGATCCCCTCTCTTGCATTGGCATTAGATTCTTTGATCCTTCCCTTGCTTTAAAAAATCTCAAAAAAGAAATTTTTTTTGAATATTACCTATTTTCTAAAATTTTCTTGATGTTTTTTCTCCCCTCCAAACGCTAGGGCTTTCAAGCATGTCTTGAGTTTTGTGAGTGTTGTGAGCCTTGGTTAGGATTACATTGGGCATGATATCACCATCTACAACAAGTAATGAAGGGGTAGCAAAATGTAGCAAACAGCAATAAAATTCGTATAGCAACTGCTTATGAATCTGCACCAACAACCCATGGGCATGAAAGGAAGCTAAAATTGTGCTTAAGTCTGAGTTGTTGAAGGTATTTTAGGGTTTTTGATCCAATCTTGAAGGTTTTTCTCATGTTCTTTGCCATGGGGAAGAATAGGATATGTTGCCATGAGATCTTGCACATAATTCCCTCTTTCTTGCTTGTTCTCAAAACTCCTTGCATATAAAGCATATATATGGAGCTTGAATGCAAGCATTAGGAAGGGGCTTTCGCAAAAATCATCAAAGAATCAAGTATTGGCATGGGGCTTCATGTTTCTACCACAAACGGGAACTTCTACTTGAATACGAGGCTTTCTTGAAGCCATTCTGGAACAATTTATCTCTTTCTTTAAGCATTTGTGAGGGTTTCATTTCTTGTAAGAATACATGGCTATGGTGTATACAAGGGCAAACCCTAACTCTAGGGTTACATAAGCAAAGGGATTTTGTAATTAGTGGTTACTACATGCATGGTATGTTATCTAATTGCAATACTCTCGCAAAGCATGATGTCAATGGTATTATGGCCAAATTCATGGCATATTTCTTGCAAACATTGGATGAAGATTCATATGACTTTGGTGCATTTGGAGATATCTTTGTTGTTTTGTAAGCCTTGGTTGGATGAAGATTCATATGATTTTGGTGCATGTGGAGATATCTTTGTTGTTTTGTAAGAGACACATGAGATGTTTTGGTAAAGAGGCAAAGATTAAAGCTCATCACTATTGCATGGTGATTGGAATGTTGTAACATGAGTCCATGCTAAGTGGAATATATAAAAAACTTATAAGTGGCCTCAATCTCACTATTGAAAGTCTCTATCAATTTCATTTCAAATTCTTAGAATCTAGCTTGTTGTAAAATGTTGGGGACAAGGGAGA
This sequence comes from Cibotium barometz, assembly GCF_041138505.1. Lineage (NCBI taxonomy): Eukaryota > Viridiplantae > Streptophyta > Polypodiopsida > Cyatheales > Cibotiaceae > Cibotium > Cibotium barometz. The sequence continues at coordinate 6,545,243 of NC_141062.1, read as the reverse complement.
GAGTTTTCATGAATTTCGCTATCTCAGGGCTATTAGTCACCAAGGAGTAGGAGGATTAAGTACCGCAACAGTGTGGATTGGAGAAGGATTGATTTACATTGAGCAAATACATGGCAATGGAATCAAAGGATCACATGTATGGCTAATGGTTTTGCCAATGGATTGATTTACGGGGCTAACGGTTGCTAATGGATTGATATATGGCTAATGGTTGTTGATGGAATGATGTACATGAGGCTATGCTTATGATATGTATGTGTGGACGAAGGGATCATATGGAATGTATTCAAAGCTGCTTTTGGCAAGTGCTTTTGTTGTTCTATGGTGTTAAAAACACATGCATTTAAACAATTGGCAACAAGAGTGGGTTATGGAACACTTTGGGGATAGCTTGGGCCAAATCTAAGAAGTAGATTCACTCATAAATTCTCCATATTAAACTTAATTTGATCATATATTTGGAAAGGTGATGTTGAAAGCTTTCTAACAAGGTGTTAACCACCTGATTTTGATATCTTTGTCGTAGACAAATTGCCAAAATTCTATCGTGTAGGGGTACCGAACAGAGAGCAAAAGGGATGGACTCAACCTAAATTAATTATACCATTGTGTTCCCCATTCCATTACCTCTAAAACAAGCTAAAGACATATCAAATCGGAGTTCTGGTAAGGAGATACGATCAATTTTGTGACACGGGTACAAAAAAGAGAGAGCAAACGAGGCTTCTTTTGTTGATGATCTTTGTGAAGCTTATCTTAAGGGCTTCACGAGCACTACAATCGAAGGTCATTTGCTTGTATTTCCCATGCCAAAGGATACAAGAAAGACCCCTCTTTTGCCATCACTTGGAAGAAGATAAGCATGCAAATGATGCATGTTTATTGCTACACTATAATTGGAAGGTTATGCACACACATGGGCGGCATGTACAAGAAGATAGCTATGTTATCACCACTTGGTTGGAAATGGAAATCAAGAATAAAATGAGAGGTGCTTTTGTTTCCAAATTGCATGGTGCTCACAAGATTAGTGAGTGGGATGGCTTAACACAAAACGGGAAGTGTGAGAGATTACAATTACAAATTCCTCAAGCTCATGTTCTATGTCAAAGGGCTTAGTGTGATTTCAAGGAGATCAAGTACATTAAAGTCCTTGTGAAGGACATAAGGGCTGATGTTAATGCTCAAAGACCAACCACTCTTGAAGAAGCTATGACGTTGATGAAGAAAAAATGCCTTGAAGGGTGGTTTACAAGAGCTTAAAGCGGATTGAAGTTGCCCCATATTCTAATGTGAGACCAAACAAGCGATGCTCCTTCAAATATAACCATCTAATAACATAAATTTAAGATTTGGTAGTGGTGCTTCAAAGGCTTCAAGCAGGTATGGAAAGATCTCTAATAGAAGCAAGAGAAATTATGTCAAAAAGGACCGGCTTAATGAGCTTAGGAGCAAAGGGTTGTCTTTCAAATACGGTGAGAAGTGCCATAAAGACCATGCAAAGGCATACAAGGCTAGAAATGCTACTCGCAAAATGTCATACTCATGGAGATGGATGGGGAAGAGCATGGAAAAGAAATGGATGAGTTTGTGGAATACAATGAATCAATGGGAGTCAATGGGAGAGGAGGAAGATCATAAACTTGATGGGGAATTTCCTTTGGATCCTAGTGGTTCTTATGGTAAATATTTGGAGAATTATGACAGCGATTCTCAACTATGTGTACTTTGGATTATTGATGCAAGGATGCTACTTTGTGTACATTGTCACACATGATGCCTACATGGGGTGCAAACATGCTCAAACTTCAAGACTTAAAGCCTATAGCAACAAGGGTAGAGTAGCACATCTCCTTGTGGATAACTAGAGTATGCATAGTTTTTTCAATAATAAGTCCTTGCGAAACCTGAAATTACATTCCACATCTTGGACTCTTTATATATGGTGCAAGTGGCAGATGGGTCAAAGATGCAATGTACAATGTCATGTCAAAATGTGGGGCTAATGGTTTATAAAATTATGCATGCAAAACATGGATATGGGTCTGATTAACATTACCTTGGGTTGCGATTACTGAAGGTTCACTGACCATGAATATGGTTTATGTCATTTATACATGGTGAACAGCTAGTCACCTTAAGGGGTTCATGTGGATCAAAGATGGTCGATAAATGTCATGCAACTCAAGAGGGAGATGAGAAAAATGGGCCAAATATTTGTGTTATAGCTTTGCAATAATGAAGGCAATGAGGAAGATAAGAAGATTTTACATAAGAATATGGAAAAAATTTACAAAGATATATTCAATATGCCAAGTGCCTACCACCAAAGAGGAAAGTAGATCATGCAACTTAGCTGAATGCGAAGGTTGTCCTCCATATAAGCTTTCTAAGGTGAGGAAATACCGACATGGGTCGGTCCAACCCAAGCCACTCTCCATTTGCTTCACACATTCTACTTGTGAAGAAGAAGGATGGCACTTTTTGCATGTGTGTGGATTTTAGGGATGTGAACAAGATTATGGTTAAAAACCATTACCCTATTCCAAGGATAGATGATCTCCATGATGAACTCAAAGGTGCATATTTCTTTTCAAATATTAATTTGAGTTTGGGCTACCATCAAATTAGAATGAAGGAATGGGATATCAAAATGGCATTTAGGACTGAGAGAGGTCTATTTCACTATATGGTGATTTCAATGCTTCCACTACCTTCCAAGCATTCTGAGATGAATGATATCCTTCAGCCCTATCTATTCAAATCGGTGTTGGTCTTCTTCGATGACATATTGATATATAGCAAGAGTGAAGAAGAGCATGTGTAAGGAAGTTTTGGAGGCTTTGAGGGCCAATGCCAAAGAGAGAAAATGCACATTTATGTCACAAGAGGTGGACTACCTCGGTTATATTGTTGGCAAGGATGGTATTAGAGTGGATCCTAAGAAAGTGGACTGTGTCAAGAATTGGCCAATACCATCCATCTAATATCACACAATTGAGAGGTTTCTTGGGTGTCTCATCTTTGTATCAGAGATTTATTAAGAAATATGCATAAATTGCAGCCCTAGTCATGGATAAGTTAAAGAGGGAATTATTCTTTGTGGATGCAATGGCAAACAAGAGTTCTAAAGAGCTTAAAATAATGCTTACTTTAGTCCCTATTCTTGTATGCCTGGATTTTTCCAATCCTTTTACCATAAGGGCTAATGCACGTGGAAGAGGGATTGGGAATGTTTTCTTTCAAGATCATGCAGTAATTTCTTTTGAGAGCTGAAAGCTAAGTAAATTCTATGTTCGAAGTGATCATCGAGTGCTCAAATATTTATTGTCACAATCTATGCTCTCACCCAAGCAAATGAGATGGTTGGCTACTCTCCAAAACTACAACGTTGAGATCACATATACAAAGGGGAAAGATTGATGACTCATTATCAAGAATGTGGGCATTCTCATTGGTGGCCATATCAAAAGTGCACACAAAGATTGGATTAGGACCATACAAGAAGAGTATTTATTGGATGAGGAATTGGCTCTTATGATTCAAAAATTATAGCATGGTACATGCGAAGAGTTACCTCATATTTGTATGAAAAATGGTCTTATATACTTCAAAGATAAATTATGTCTTGTTTCTACCTCGACATTCAACTGTTCGGACCATAAGTGTGCAACATGGAAACCTCACGCCACTCAATGTCCTGACACATGAGCCCAAGACCAATTAGGGGACAAAGGGAGGAAACCAGCAAATGCAACCACTTCTAGAACTCGCAAGAGAAGGAGGGTGAAAAAAGTGGGTAAGAGTGACACCAGAGTCACAATTTAAGATGGATCTGAAGAAGATACGATCAAAACCGGATCCACTCAATCAAGAGAAGAGCAGGATCAAGTGCTTAAACCAAATGAGCTTGACCGAGAAATGCAAGGGGAAAGACCATCAAGTCCTAAAGGAGTCAGTGAATACCCAAATGTTGAAGAGGAGATAAGGAAGCTTGAAGAAGCCAGGGCCCTAGTAGAAGAGTGTCAACAACTTCACGAAGCCAAGTTACGGGTTAACCAGGTCAGGGATATAATGTATCCAAGAAACGAACCAACAAGGGAAAGGGAATTGGACGTACGTACTCCAATTCCAGAAGAGTCGGAAGAGGGATCTCAAGGAAACATGATGTCAAGAATGTTTGAGGAGGTTACGGAGGATGAGTCCATCCATTCATTCCCTATGGATGGATATGAGACGCACACATGGAAGGAACTCTCAATTGCCAGAGAACCCAGAGACATAGGCAGTGTCGCGGCTGTGTTGTCCACTTCTGTGCAAATGCCATTGGGGTAACTGCTATGCAGTTCACCAACATTGTGGGCAGACATAAAAGAATGGGTAGAGGGCGGACTAAGGCAAACCAGCACTATAGAGGAAGTTTAGTCACCTCTAACAGAAAGAACCTTAAAACACACAAGGGAAAGAACAACTAGAGTCGTCAAAATACTGGTTCATCAATTGGGGCATTATTACGAAAGTGATGAAACTAATGCTACAATCCCAATTCATCATAACGGATACCATGCACTGGCTATCTTGGGGGGATGGTGGGGTGGGGGTTAGCATCATCACAAAATGATCTTGGGAAAATCTAGGAAAGCCCAATGAAAAGAGCAGATCTTATCATTAAAATGGTAGATGAAACATCTTCAAGGCCCATTGGGCTTTTAGAGAATGTACAACGACTCAAACTCTTTACGTTTCACCACCATCATACATTTATAGTAATGATCTTTCTGCGCCAACCAGACTCATATGACATAATATTTGGGAGACCCTTCATGAGGGAATCCAAATTGTGCACGATTGGGCATTAGACCATGTGTATGTTCATAGGGATTCGCAAATTCTAAAGATAGATATGAGAAAATGGAAAGCACACCCCATGGAAGGGCAACTGTTTGGTAATGATTTGATCATAACCGAGCAAACACATCCGTACAAATATGCCAGCCCATGGTGGAAATTTCCAAAGAGGAAGAGGAAACAGAAATATATGCATCACTTTCTCCTCCGGATTTTAGTGAAAACTGGATGTATGTGCTAGCCACCATAGATGTGATGCAACCCTGAGGAACCCAATGTGTGTAATCTGGGACTATTCCCACTACCTCTGTCTTCTGTATGGTTAACTGGCAAACCATTGATGGATTAATCGAAGGAGGAAGTTTCTAGCATAGCAAGGACTAGATCAGAAGGTCATACCAGCGCCGCCCACCAACGCCTTCAAAAATGACAAAAGCAGAAACAATATATCACTTGACGAAATACCCTACTACGAAGAAAACCCACGGATGCCCAGTGGTTGAGATACCTCAAAGCTACTAAGATACACGACGAGTTTTCTAAGGATTGGGGTGGGGAATCAAGATATCCCTTGAAGGGAAACATAGGGAGAAAGTCATCCTCTTCGAGAATCGGAAACACCTAAGCTTACGAAAGTTGGGTGCCGAAAACAAAACAAGCTTTGGCAGAAGCTAAGCGAGAGGCTAGGAAAGTTATGGCTAAAACAAAAAGTGAGAATAAGGATAAACCAGACCTACTTTCAGTACCAGACCATTTCAAAACATACACAATTGACGAACAAAAGGTGGTCCGATTGATGCGGCAAAAAGAGTTAAGGAAGATGGGTTGTCCACATCGTACGATAGCCCATCACGTACGGTTCTTTGAGAAGGGTGTGGATACACCTATCGGGCTAAGGGCCACAGAGCCGCGCCCTCACTCTCCTAGTCTATACGAGCTGAAGTCAAGGAAATTGATATTGCAGAACTAGGGGAGGAAACCAAACCTATTTATATCGTTTCTATAAGGACTTGACTCTGGCTGAAGAAAATAAGCTTGTTGGTCTTCTTAAAGAGTTTAAGGATTGTTTCTCCTGCAACTATAAAGAGATGAAAACCACCTAAAAGTGGTGCAACATACGATCCCAATCATGGACGGATCAAGACCAACGAGGAAAAAACCATACCAGAGAAGAATCCTAAATATGCGACAATTGTAAAGGAGGAAATTGATAAACTCATTTTGCTGCTGCGGATTTCATCTACAAGACAAAAGTATAAAATACTATTTAATATGTACAAAGATATTAGGCCTTAGCCTTAAAAAAATATTGATGCCAAAATATTAAACCATAAAAGGTATTCACATGTCTTCCAAAATATATCATAGTGGTCCAACACATGTTATATCATAGTGGTCCAACACATGTTACACCACGATTAACACATAATCCACATTGTCTACATGCAAAATAATATTAGTCAGTGCACAAAACTGATTAAACACATTAATCCTGACCATATTATACCAACATGCATACAACTGATTAAACACATTAATCCTGACCATATTATACCAACATGCATACAACTGATTAAACACATTAATACTGGTAAACGATATAAATAAATGGTGCATCCAAATAAAATATCCTGAAATAAAATAATGGGTGTCATCCCCATAAAGGTTATGATTAGCATTCTCTCTTGCTTGGGTTGTAATTGACCTCAATTGCATGGATGGTAAGAGTGGTTGAGATTTTGGTAAGAACAAAAAATCTTTTCTGGCATCCATTTGGCATCTTCAATAGGATGGTTCTTGAAAGTGACAAGATACTTAACATAATTGTTACATGTGCGTGTATTGGTGGTCTCATCTACATAAATGGTGATGATCACAATATCCATATCACTCTTGTGCACATACAAAGAGTGATCTGCATCTGCCATATAAAAACCAATAGTGATAAGATACTCATCAATCTTGTCATGCCATGCTCGTGGAGCTTGCTTCAACCCATACAAGGCCTTACGAAGCTTACACACATACTCTGGGTGACTTGTATCCTCAAAACTTGATGGCTGATCCATATACTGCTCTTCTTCCAAGTCACCATGCAAGAACACATTTTTTACATTCATTTGATATAAAAACTAGCCTTTAGCTGTGCAGCCATCACAATCACAACTCTCACAGTTGCCATCTTTGCAACTAAGACAAATATCTCCTCATAATCAATCCCATGTGTTTGCGCATATCCTTTGGCCACTAATCTAGCTTTGTACCTACTTATGCTACCATCACTCTGTTATGTTTCACCATATACACCCCCTTACAACCAATAGCTTTCTTGCCTTCAGGCAATGGCACCAAATCCCAAGTCTCGTTTCCATACAATGCATCCATCTCCTCATCCATAGCTTTCTCCCAACACACATTTCCAATAGCCTCATCAAAACATGTGGGTTCTACAACCTGCGCAACTTTTTCCATATAAGCATAGTGATGTGCCACATAACCATCATAAGTCAACCTCTACACCACAGGGTTTTTAACTCTTCCAGATCTTCGTAACTTTGCATTCATGGCTTCCATAGCATTCTTCACACCAGTTGTCCTCATTGTTGCTGGAATCCCAAGCTCCTCATCAAGGCTCATCTCCGAGAGCCACTAGAATCTCCATCAACAAGAGAATACCCTGCAGAAATATTAGGCATACCAAGGGGCTCAACCACTTTCTCTTTGCCTTTATGTGATGTACCAACTACATTTCTAGGACTGGTATTATGACACAGCCTGCCACTCCATGGTCTATCACATCAGAACCACTGGATGAGGACTCTCTTGGTTTACTCAATGACTGTGATTGTTGACTTGCATTATGTGCAACCATGTTTCCACTTACATCAATCCCAACAGCATCTTTTTCAGTAGCATACCAGCTACTCATCTCATCAAATACAACATCCCTACTTACCCTCAATTCACGTGTAGTAGGATTATAGCATCTATATCCCTTTTGCTCAAGGGAATACCCAATAACATACATTTTTCTGCCTTTGGATCCATCTTGGTATGCAACTCATCTAGCACATGCACATATGCAATACATCCAAAAACTTTCAAGTGAGACAAATCAGGTTTCTTGCCAGTAAACTTCTCCTCTGGCGTTACATCATGTATAGCTACAGTAGGAGTCTTATTAATGATATAAAGTGCTGTAGACATAGCCTCAACCCAATAGGTATGTGGCATATTCTTCTCTGCCATCAATGCTCGTGCTATCTCTGCAATGTGCCTATTTTTCGCTCAGCAACTCCATTTTGCTATGGAGTGTATCTACATTCTTTTGCAAGAATTCGGAGAACTCATTGGAGAAGTATTGTCTCTGAATGCCATTCTTTCGCAAGAATTTGGAGAACTCATTGGAGAAGTATTGTCTCTGAACGCCATTCTTTTGCAAGAATTCGGAGAACTCGTTGGAGAAGTATTCGGAGAACTCATTGGAGAAGTATTCTCCCCCTCCATCTGACCTTGGGCACTTCACATGCTTTCATGTATGTTTTTCAGCCATCACTCTAAAATTCTGAAAATGAGTGAATACTTCACTCTTCTCCTTCATGAAGTAAACCCACACTTTCCTCGTATAGTGATTAATGAATGTTACATAGTACCTGCGGCCACCCATAAACATAGTCTTCACAAGACCCCATAAACATCTGAATGCACAACATCTAATACATTCCTGCTCACATTTCTATCATGTGGAAATACATGTTTTGTTTGCTTTCCAAATTGACATGCTTCACAAACTTTCTGCATACCTTCAACTTAAAACTTAGGCAGTCCTGTTGTCACAATTTCTTTAGTCTACATAGACTTCATTCTTTGCACATTTACATGCCCAATTCTCTTATACCAAATGTCTGTATCTGCAACAACTCTTGAACCATTTGCAAACATTGTAGCACTCACTTCAGGCATATTTACATTCAATGTACATTATGCCCACTTTGTTGCCTTTTGCAACCAACCTGCACTTATCTCTAAAGTCTTCTACATAACAGCCATCAGGGTTAAAACAGACCTGCAAACCCTGCTCAATCATCTAGCCAATAGAAACCAGATTCTTTATAATGTTCGGAACATGAAGTAGATCTGCAAGGTACTTCATCTTACCATCCTGCATGGACAATGGCACATCCCAAACATGGGCAATCGGATAAGCAATGTCATCCCCTGTTTCAAAACAAAACCTGGTTTTTCAAAACCTGGTTTTTCAAGACTTCATTTCCTTGAACCACTTACCATGACTTGTCATATGGTTCGAAGCACCTAAATCAATATACCATACATCATCTTTACATGTTGCTACATCATTTCCAGACATAGCATTAACCACATGTTGCATAACAAACAACCTCTGATTATCCTCATTATTTATGCTAGAGGATGCATAGTTGTTTTGCTGCACTTATCCATTTCGTATGTCACTCTGCTTCTTATAGCAATCTGCTTGCACATGTCCAGGCTTACCACAGTAAAAACACCCTCGTGTATCATTATGCTGCCTTTGCCAATTACCGTGGCCTCTTTGAGTCCCCATGCCTCTAAGCTGGCCTCTTCCACCTGCGTGTTGTTGTTGTTGTGAATCTTGAGACTGTTGGGCTGCTACTAACCATAATTATGATTATCTATTTGGCCACCACCTTGGCCACGTCCATGGCCTCTACCTTGTCCTCTACCTGCACTTGTGTAGAAGGCCTGGTGATCTGAACTATTTTTTGTTTTGTGAAGATTGTTGATCTTCACTCAAGTTCTTCTCTTCAATAATCAGCATTGACACCAAATCTGTGAATTACGAATATTCTCGCGAGTCTGAATAGACGTCTTGAACACCTTGTATTGTGGCCCAAGACCAAGTAGACACACTTCCACCTTATCATCATCATCAAACCGAAACAACAATTGATGCAAGAGATTCCACAATACCCTTGATGCAAGAGATTCCACAATACCCTTGATCTTCAAGGCATAATCATTCACAGACATATTCTTCTTCTCCATAGTATGAAGCTCATTCTTCAAATGAATCTTTTGTGCCTTGGTGTTAGTTTACAGCTTCACCAAGGTGTCCCATGCCTCCTTAGGTGACTTGGCATCCTATATATGCCTAATCATGGTATCCTGTATACTAATAGAAATCCAATACAACTTTCCTTGCTCCTTGATTCCAATCCTTGAACTCTTTTACATCTATAGCAGTTGGATTAATCTTCGATATCTCTAGTGTCTCCTTATGTTCACCTTCAATGTAGTCCTAGTAACCTTTTCCCATCATGAAATTTGTCAATCTAAACCTCTAAGCATGGAAGTTGTTCTTCTCAATCTTCTTTGCAACAATTTGGTTTATTCCATCATTCGATATCTTTTCTACAATACAAATTTACCAACAATAGCACTCTTGCTTGACGTGCACAAACTGTTGTATTCTTTGCAGTGGTACTATACTACACCTAAACTGTCACAACTAGTGACCTCAATTTTCATACATACACCCAATCGCAACTTTGAGACCTCTTTGCAGTAGTGTCTGCACCACTAATCGCCCTTCCTGCAGTTCCAAAAATAAAGTTCTATAGAGAATCGAAACTTACCCGCGCAGTGCTCGTGAAAGCTTGCGAATTGAAAAACAGAGGTCCAGACGTGTTCGAAACGTATTTTCGGCCCGAAAATTGTTACCCTACAGACCCTAAAGTTTCCCTGTACCTCTCCTCCCATGAAGAAAGCTTCTCAATTAGAGTTTGTTTGCCGATGCCTCCCGAAGAGCTCCCGACAAGGGTGTAGTAGCCAACACAAAGGGAAAAGAGTAGATGAAGCTCTTACCCTTGTACTGCTTCATGTTCTTCTCTTGCTTGCCGCTCAGCCCTTAGCATGAACCAGGCTCTGATACCATGAAAAGATGAAGGGGAGAAGAGAGCTTGAGCTCTTGCAAGCACACACACAAACCATAGAAGAGAACACATAAGGTGAGAGGCTGAAAATTCTTCTTCTTCTTCACACAACAAAAGAGGTCTACAAAGAAGATAAAGTGACTAACACACATAATAGAGTATACACAAGTGGTCCATAATGTGAACACGCTAAGAGGAGTGGGTAGGTGTGAACTAGTCGGTGTAGTCCAGCTATAGAATCTTTGGTGAAGATATGTTGGTGCCAGCTACCAAATCTGCTAGTGATGTAAATGCCAAATGATCATGCATGTGCCTTGTGAGTGTCAGTTCATGTTGAGCTTGACATCTCAACAATTCGATGATGATCAAACTTTACAAGTGTGTGGTGCAAGGTACCCCACACACACTTATAAAGTTTGGCCACCACTGGCCACCACCAAGTGTGTGATGTAAATGCCAAATGATCATGCATGTGCCTTGTGAGTGTCAGTTCATGTTGAGCTTGACATCTCAACAATTCGATGATGATCAAACTTTACAAGTGTGTGGTGCAAGGTACCCCACACACACTTATAAAGTTTGGCCACCACCACCAAATGTCGTTCATGGCATGACAGGATTAAGAAAACCTAGATTCTTTGCATTTGGGCCCTCTTGGAGAAATCTGCATAAAGTTAGACGGAGCACCATATCTCGCCCGAACGTCATCCGATGGTGACTAAACTTTTCAAGTTAGTGGAGGGGAGGTGCCCCACCCATAGTTGCAAAGTTCAACCACCATCTGACAACGTTCAGGCAAGATGGGACTAAAAACTCATGAATATCAATTGAGATGAATGCAACAATGCTTGATAAAGACATATCTCAAAAAACATAATCCCCAAGTACATAATAATGTGAGCTAATCCTACTTGTATGTGTTTTGCCACTGTGAATAGAATTATCTAAGTGCAAATCATATCTCATAAAACATAAGCATCAACCAACTACATCATGACACCTGAGCTAGCCTAGCTGTGGTATGAGTTTAGTCACTCCCAATATAAGATCTCTCTAATAAGTGATAAACGAGCTCCAAAGAACCTAGCCATCACCACCCTCTCATGCTCTCAAAGTATCTAATATATGTGCTTATGATTGACTATTTTAAGACGCTAATGTGGCTAAGATCCACGTTTAGTGTTGTATACTTGGTCAAGGTTAAGCTTGACCACAACTACTAATAAATGGGAAAACTAAAAGGCCTCTAAATCCCACTTCCACTATTGGAAGTGAATGCATCTCCCTGCTTCACTGACGTGCTTGTAACACCCTACCACAATCATGTTGTGGCCCCATCAAAGTGAAACTCGTGCTCATCCACTATGTCATGGTTGAGGATGCACTTTGACCTAGTGCATCTCATGAGATAATAATCGACCCCCTCCTCTATCCTCATTAGCAATGACTACAAAAACATCACACTCCTATACGAAATTTGTTAACTTATTATATTCTGAATGAAGTGGGCCTATAAGTACTAGGGTATAGGATGTGGAAGGCGCATGGGAGTCCACACCTGCTCAAACCAATGATTAGCCCATGTTGACATAGTACAGTCTGTGTAGTCACCATCCATACATGACCCAGAAAAGCTTACAAAATGTTGAGTGAAGATCCTAGGGTGATCTATTTTCCATTGTAGTCCTAATGGAATGGAGTCCAAGAGTGCCTATAACTATCTCACAATCATGCACTCTAAGATTAATCATGCTACCATCCACACCAAAAATGCCTCCTCACAACCGTGGCCTCATAGTAGGGATATGAAGATCTTGCACTCCTTTCCAAATATTGACCACACCAATCCACCCCCTGGGCTATCTGTCTACATCATGTCAAAGCTAGTAACAACAAAGAGAATGTTTAACACATACTCCTAGTCCATCATGCTGCCCCTTCCCATGCCTAGTCTTGAAGATGCTCCAAAGGATCTCAATACCTGTCTAATAGTGCCACCTATAAAGCTAATGGAATTATCGTGTGAATGTCATGTGCCCTTAAGCTGTGCACCACATCCATTTGACCATACCCATCATTGTCACCACGCTCTCTCAAGAAAGAATCATGGAGAGAGAAGTAACGATGCTGCACAAAGCGTGCATCATGCAAGCGATAATTCAATGATGTAGAAGTGGTACTCCCTAATGATAACATGCAAATTTGGGGTACTTGCCACTCCATCTACATCAACTCTACATGGCAGTTACTAATGTGCACCATGATTGTAATTTGATAGGGGGCAAGTAGAGGAGAGGGTTATAAATTAATCAATACTTACATAGAGGATGACATTAATTTTATAATTAATAAGTCTTAAAATTTGAAAAAAAAAATGTTACCTGCTTAGAGAAGTAGTACTCTAACTGAATCTTGGTATGGTGCAAATGTGTAGTTCTCTACAAAATCTACTAAAGAGATAACTACACCTAGAGGAAACTCTACCAGACATGCTCATAACTATTAGTCCTGGCACTTCACCGTGCAATATGTATGGATACACCTGCTCCCTAAAAGTGCATGTGAATAATGCAAACGTGGTGTACGATGCTCCACAAGTGTAGTCTCCTAGATTGCCCACCACTGATGCATAACATACTCCTAGATTGCCATCGGACCAACTCCACCTTACTAGCATCTTGGTCCACCATGTCTAGCCTCACAAGAGATCCACATATGGTGTAAGTACCCCCCACACACACACAAACGAGCTGATGACAAAGGACATCCATTTCTCGAGCACACAACACGGAGTGGATGAAATCTTGAGGGCTATAAGGAAGTTGGGTATTCCCACTAAGAGAATGGAGAACATCATAAAAGAGCTAAAACTCCATGTGGTAGTAGCGACAACAACATGTCCTGCTGACATGAATATCTCAACAACGTGTCCTGTTGACATGAGTATCTCACGAGCCACGACGTACATGCCTCAAATGATCTTGCCGCCTAATCCTAACATGGGCGAATGTAGATAGGAAAAGAGTATACAACTCTGACTACGCCATTTCTAGAAAGCAAGTGCTATGTTCAATGTACTGCTTTCTAGAAACTCTCTTGTGCAAAGCTTTCTTGAAAACTGGTCAGGAACAAGAATTTTCCTCCCAAAAGTTTTATATCAAGTCTCTAAGGAATTCGTCTAGCCTATGAGCACATCTAGGTGCTCAACCACTACTTGCCCATATACTTTTTTTCTACTAAACTCAACTCTAAGTGTGTGTGGAGCTATGGAAAGGATATGAAATGTGACACTTAACTTACCTACCATTTACGAGCTAGTTATGGCTGCTAAAATGGCCCGTGGAATTGGCAATGCATCCGTAGTATTCCTTCTCTTGATTGACACATAGAAACTATGCACGCTACTCAAGACCACCATGCTAGATCTCCTCTCTCTTCGACCTCCAATAAGGGAATGTGCCCTACACTCCACCATGCCAGGATGCTCGGTTAGTGAGTAAGCACAACCATCTATGATGAGGTTGTGAGATCCTTGAAATAGGATTTGAAGATTGCTTTGGCATGAAAATGTACCCCACCCTTGGATAGTTCTCTATGGGCACATAGAGGAGGAGGGATGGGCTCTTGTGGAGAAGGAGGGGGCAGAGAAGGAGGTGGAAGATGGGTGAGTTCTTGTGGAGGAGGAGGAGGAGGAGGATGGGACGGGGGGATGAGAAGGGGGCTCTTATGGAGGAGGAGAGGACGGGGGATGAGAAGGGGGCGAAGTGTGCTAAATATTCTGAGGGAAGGGAAGAGAAGGAAGAGGGTTTGTTGGCTCACTTACATAGTTGTTTTTGCTACTTGTTGGCATAATCTCCACTCTCTCTTTCACTTAGGAGCTATCCTTTCCTTCTCATGAAGGAGCTATCCTTTTCCTTTCCTTCTCATGAAGGAGATGGGCACAGTAGTTTTTAAACCTATCACCATTTTAGCTTTGACGGCTTTGGGAACCCATTCTAAGACCTAAGAAGATGATTAGAAGAGCTAAGAAAATTAGAATACCTAAGACAAAAATGTGCGCTTTTACCGCACAGGTCGTAGCTGGGGACTTGCCGAACACCGTATGCGAGCCACGAATGGCTGCAAGCATACAACCAGGAAAGCAAGCTCAAATAGAATGCAAGGGTGTGTCACTCACCGCTCTAACTGCCACCGTGAAGGATTCCCGCGTCGCAGTAGTGGAGGAGCCGCCGTCGCCGCTCTACCGCCTCGCCGCCGCCGTGCCGCTACACAGTGCTCGATCGCTCTCTCACTCTCTCTCTCTCACACGCAGGAGAAGGAAACCAAGGAGATAAGGCAAGAGCACTCTTGTATTCAACACATGAGAATGAGGGTTTTAGGGTTACATTTGACTCTTATAGGTGACTTGGCCGTTCACACATGGGCGCCCATACATGGCCGACCGATCCTAACCCTTATCCTATTGATATTCAAGGTGCGCCTCTCATCGGCGATCACGCAATCCCTTTATCCTTTTAACATGCCCCCCTTCTTGATGTAGATTCCGTCCTCGGAAGCTATGGTATGGTAAGCTCGATAGGGTTGTTGTAGTAGACCGTCTGCAAAACAGGGAACCTAGTGAAAGTATGCTGGAATTCAAAAGATATAAAGTGTATAAATTCAAGCATGTTAGACCACAATGGATGTTGCTATGAGACTTAGTTTAAGGGGTCACATGAATGAGCTAGGGTAGCAAATTAACAGGAGTTTAATAATTATTGAAAGTAAATCAAGAGTTAGCAAGGTGTCAAAGGTTAATCAAGGTTTATAACTGGCCTAAGTCAAGGAAAATAACCAAGCTTAATAAATAAACAGATGACCACACTGTGTCTTCTCTAAGAACATGTTAATACCACGAGTCTAGGGACACAAGAAACATTAGAGTTACAGGAGCCTTTTGCCTTTTTTTTTAATGCACGTGACAATTTTTACACACAATGGCGACCTTCCTAAGGCAAAACTAACATCGATCCTGGTACCATGTTTAACACAAGGCATTATCCAGGAATCTATTAGTTCACCTTAGGCAAGGCTACCCCCTACCAACCAAGGCATCAGTCTGGAGTAGAATACTCCTCGCCTACCAAGTATCAATAAGGCGATAGGCCAACATTAAAGCACATCATAGACTTGTATTGCCATTTATTGTAGGCTTTTTTTAAAAAAAAATTATTTCTTTTGATCTTCGCTCCTGAACTATAATTTGTCTTGCATCCTTTGGACAAAGGGGTAAAAGCTATGTCCTAGAGGTCAACACACACATGGCCAAGTGTCAAACATTAAGATGGTTTGACCCTAGACCTAAGACAATCGTATTCCAAGGTTAACTAAAGACTGCATGCATTCTCAAGAATATATCCAATAAGGTTAAACTCATTAATGATTCACACTAGCACGTCAGGCAACTTCAAAAACTAAGTAGTACATTGACAATTTCCATGTGGTCATGCATTATAGTTCATGCAATTAATTGAACAGTAAAAACGAAAGAGAGTGGGTATGGAAGAATTACACCTGTATTTTGGAGATCTCCTTGATTTGATGAGAAAAATGCCTGCAATTTGATGAGATATTTATGTATGAGCGTTGCGGCTATCTCAGGACTTGAAAGCGAACCCACCTCAAACTTTTCCACCTGTACAACCAACTAACAAGCACTATACCTCGAGAGGCACATCAATGTGAAAAATTAAAGACTCGTTTAAGGAATCCAAACTAGAAAAAACTTGAAAACACTAACCTACCTACCAGTCACCACACTACTACTGAGGATACGGTAAGAGGATGTTGTAGAGTCGTGGCTCTAGCCCTAAAGCTAAGCCTCTATCCGCATCATCCAAATAAATAAAGTCAACCTCAGTAGTGCCATGAGTTTCATCCGTCCATTCATCATTGTTAGATATTTCCTTTTCATTTTTCCATCCACATAAACTCATCAAGAATGTAACCATGCGAGGATAGTCATCTTGTGGAAAAGGAAAGCATTGGGCTATCGGGGATATGTCCTCTACGAAGTAGGGGTCAGTCATGGTCAATAGGCGAATTAGCCATTCTAATTCCTCAACATTTTCCTCTCTGGCTAGTACATCTATATGATCCCATTCAGTTTCAATTACAGGATAGCACATGTGAAATATCTGAGAAAGGTACAGATGATACCTCTCACCAAAGGTAGGAGTGGATGAAGTGTATGATGATCGTGCATCTGCCATATCTGCAAACACAGATATAGCATCAGTAGGTTTATGACAGGTCAATCTAGTTCTTGATTGTATATACGGATATTTCTATTCTTAACGTGCTCTTGCTCTTTTTACTATTTTTTGCTTTTCTTTTCTTTTCTCTTCTGTGTATGAAGCTATATATATACATCCCCTTGAATTTGGCAATTACATGGTCAGGGGAGAAGGTTAGGGAGGAAGCAATAGAATGTCAAGCGTGAGTACATGCTCCCCCTTTCCTTGGGTAGATCATATTTTCTGCAATGATGTTGCAGCCTCTTGGAACCAATTTGTCCAGCGGCGGCGGGTCATAGGTTGTGATGTGGGCAGATAGCTTTTTATGACCCTTGTGGCTACATCCAATTGCAGAGATGTTAGTGTACGCTCCCATTGACGAATGGAGGAAATGGTTTCCGACGATACTATTACAAGGGGAGACGTAGACTCATCGGTCTTTTGTTGGGTGTTGACAAGAGTAGGTGTAGAGCATGTAGAAACTTCTATATCAGCGTGTGCTTGGCATGAGGAGCTAGAAGCTTCATGTGGCTCCCCCTTCCTGAGCTAGGTGGTAATGATCGATATCGTTTGGGAATCCAAACTAACTCTAGAAGAAGTGGTGCGGAGCACTCTGTTACCTTTCCCTTACCACGGTCTTGAATTGTCGTTGGGGTGGCAACATTTGGTTTGCAAGGTTTTACAGGTGATGTAGAGGGATTCAGCTTATGTTTAGGGACCCAAATCTGGTCATTCCCCTTGTAGTACCCTTGGGCTACTAATAATTTTTTAGGGATCCATCGTGATGTTACATTGCCCTTTCTCGGGTGGGCAGCTGTTTTCTTCCTACGAGGCTTCTTGTCTAAACGAGATTGAGCAGGGGAAGTAGCTATTAACGAAGCTTGTGGAACCCATTTGTATGTACTCTTTGGCATAGTAAGCGGGGCTTTAGAGACCACCCTGCATGTTTCCACTCTTGGCGTTGAAGCGTTAGAGGGGTGGCAAACAATCAAAGATGGTTTTGCCACTGGACTTTGTGATTTTTCGTTATCCAGCATTTTGTCCAGAGTCGATGGCTTAGGAGCGGGATTTTGAGCGGTCATACTGAGTGTTGGTTCTTGCGTTATGACTCGTCTGGTTGCCCAATTGATATTGCACTTGGTGGCCAACATCCATTTGTGCCCTAAGATTACAGTGCCTCCCATGGTACCAGCAGGCATAACCAAAAAGCTTTGAATTACGGTCCCCTTGTCATAGGCAACCGGAGTGTGCAGAATTCCTAAGACAGGGGTTTTCTTCTTGTTGATACCTTGAACTTGGATAGCACTCTTGGATAAAGGTGGTTTTCCAAGTTGACACCACACGCCATATGATAGCAAATTGTGTTGAGCTCTTGTATCCAATAATGCATTATACAGCACCTCCCCGTAAGGACTCTGTAACTCAATTGGGTATCTTAGAGGTGGGTCAGATTCCAGTGAATCCTCCTCTGCCTCCTCGAAAAATACTTGCGTAATTCCCAAGTTGGCTTCTCATTGGCGCCTAGCATGCTGTTGACGTTCTTTGGCTTCAACTCTCGCTTGTATTTTCTTAAGCTCAGCTTGTTCTTTAGCTGCCTTCTTTTGATGGATTGCATATAACTCCTCTTGGCATAGGGGGTCATAGTATCTTTTGAATTTACTCCCATTAAGGAATCCAATGGTTTCAACTCCGTCGAGAGTCTCCACTCTGATGGTACCTTGCGGGGTAATTTCACATACTCTATACGGCCCCTTACCATCATATTTGAGCTTCTTCTTTTCGTTTCGCACTCCATACATCAGGACCTTATCCCCAACCTTGATGTCCTTGTCCTTTAGGTGGCGATCAAACCATTTTTTCCTTCTATCCTTCTCCACAAGGGCATTGTACACAGCCAATTGTCTTTCTTCGTTTAGCCGCTCAAGGATATATAGATGCTCTACTAATGGATTACCATCCCAACCCTCTTGAGTAGCAACACGAAGACTAGGAATGACAAATTCCCACGGCATGACCGCTTCTTGGCCATATACCATTTTGAATGGTGTGCAATTAATAGCCACTTTGTACGCAGGACGATAGGCCCATAAAGCTGTTGTAAGCTTTAGATCCCAATCTGTGCGATAAGCTTCAACTATCTTTGTCAAAACAGAGATTAAGGTCTTGTTGGTACTCTCGGCTTGGCCATTCGCTTGCGGATAGTAAGGAGTAGATTTATGATGGGATATCATGAAATTTGTTGTGAGCTCCTTAATCACTTCATTTATAAAATGCGTACCATTGTTGCTCACAAGTTCAAAAGGACAACCGAAGCGTGTGATTATATTTTCAAAGAGGAACTTGGCTGTTGTCCTTGCATATGCCTTACGTGTCGCTTTCGCTTCAGCCCATTTGGTCATATAGTCAGTGGTGGCCACAATAATATAGCGAGATTCTGTGTTGCGGGCCGCTGGGCTAATTGGACCTACAAAGTCTAAACCCCACTTTTCAAATGGTTGGTTTACTTTGATCGGATGTAGGGGCATTTGATCTTTTCGTTGGGGTTTCTTGTATCTTTGGCATTCATCGCAACCCTTCACAAAGAGTGATGCATCTTGGAACATAGTGGGCCACCAATACCCTGATTGTAAGATCTTTCACGCAGTTAAGTCTCCTGAGAAGTGACCACCGGCTACGTCCATATGTGCCTCTTGCAAAATGTATAGATACTCATTCTCTCAGGCACAACGCCTAAGAACGTCATCCTTTCCTCTTTTATAAAGAGTCCCGGCTATCAGGCAATAGGGTTCGCATTCTTTGATCAGCTTTCGAGCTAGATCTTTACGAAGCTCCTTGGGTAGAAAGCCATTAACCAAAAAGTTAACAATCTTCTCACTCCATTCAGGCATTGTCTCCACCATGAACAGGGAAGTGTCAGGTAAGTCATCATCAACCCCTGTAGGAGCCTCACCATTAGGTATGCGAGACAAATGATAAGCCATAACATGTTTTTTGCCAGGTCTCACAACAACAATGAAATCAAACTCAAGAAGAATCAATAGCCATCGTGTGATTCTTCTTGTGGAGCATGGTTTGTTTACCAGATACAACAATGCTTGATGATCCACATAGAAAACAAACTTGGTGGCAAGGAGGTAATAACGAAATTTCCTTACTACATATATCATTGCCAACCCTTCTCGCTCCCAGTTAGGCATCAATATGCACATGGAAGATTAAATCCCAGTTAGGCATTCGCAAGATTGGAGCACTCGCTAAGGCCTTCTTTAATAGCTCATAGGCACGGTCACATTCTTCGGTCCAAATAAACTCGATGAGAAGCTTATACAATGGTCGAGCTATCTCGGCGAATAATAGAATAAACCTTCGATAATAACCAACGTGGCCCATAAAGCGTTGGACTCCCTTATAGTTGGTGGGTGGGGGCAATTCCAGAATGACCTTGATTTTACTCTCGTCAGTGAAAATCCCATTTTTGGACACTATATGCCCTAAGATAACTCCATGTTTAACCCAGAATTGGCATTTGAAAGGATTCAATGAGATGCGATATAATCTACACCTTTCAAATATTTTTCGTAAACATATCAGGTGCTCGTCCCAAGAGGAATGAACACAAAGATCATCTAAGAAAGCTTCACAGAAGTCCCTTAGATATTCCTTAAAGGTCGTGTTTATCAATCGTTGGAATGTTGCAGGTGCATTGGTCAAGCCAAAAGCCATGACGCGAAAGGCAAACACTCCAAACTCCGTGATAAATGCTGTTTTAGCTTGGTCCTCGACTGCAATTGTGATCTGATTGTAACCCGAGTACCCATCTAAAAGGCTATATGCCTCCTTGCCTGCCACTCTTTCAAGCACATGTTCAGAATATGGCAAGGGGTAATGATCCCTTCTGGTGGCTGCATTAACCTTTTTGAGATTAACGCACACTCTGAGTTTCCCATTCTTCTTTGGTACGATGACTATCGGAGAAACCCATTGTGAGTGCTCATTAGGGTATATAAATCCACATTTTACAAGCTTTTCAATTTCCTCTTGTACAATCTTTGCGTACTTAGGATTCATTGGGTAGGGACGTTGCTGGACTGGTTTAGCAGTGCTAATCATTGGAATCATGTGTTGCACCATCGAGGGTGGAACACCCTTCATATCATGATATGTCCAAGCAAATATGTCCTTGATTTCTTTAAGAAGCTTCTTAAGTGCAGCTTCCTCTGACTGGGTGAGGTCTTGAGCAATAAAAACTGGTTTAGACTCCTCACCCAGATCTGCTAAGTCTATCTCCTTAACTACCGCAGGGCCATCGTAGACACCGCTACTCCCATTGGTAGGCGTTCGTTGGGCTTTTGTGTAGACCACTTTACGTTCCCCTGTGGTGAATGATTTGAAATGCTCGGGTGCGGGGTGTAAGTCTACTGGTTCTTGTTGTGCCAGGCTTTTTTCTTTCAATTTCGCCTCCTTTTGTTGCTGAGCTAACTCTTGGTTTTGCCGCCTTCTTGCAGTATAACTTAGTTTTGGCTTCTCTTCGATTTCTAATTGGGCGACGTCATGAGGTTGCGGAATACACCACATGACACTTTGGAGGTATTGTCCCCAATTATTTGCTAACTTCCGATGAGCGTCAATAGCTCCTACATAACTAAGCCATTCTGCGGTGGATCTCTCCTTGTTTATTGCAGTGCGTACATTAGCTCGATAGCGTTGGCGCTTATGTCTCGTTTTCTTCTTACCAAGTTTTTGATTTTTGTTTCTGTCAGATTTGAACTCACTTGGTCGATTTTCACTTGTGTCCCCCTCACTTTCGGATGAACTGCAGGAGGTCACCGTCCTAGGCCTTGAGCACATTGCTTCCACATTTGGGTGAATATTTGGGTGAATATTTGATTCCTAGGGTCAGTTTCTTCTTGAAATTCATACTCAGAGTTGCATTGGTCAGAGTCTTCGCTGCTTTCAGTGTCAGTGGAGTTTGCCACTTTCTTGCCATCAGGAGTCAAGTGCATAACACCTATCATGTTTATTGGCACTAACAGTGGCATATCTTGCCCCTCAGGTGTTACCCAACTTGTGCCTCTATTTTCCCATGTGTCTATGGTTGCCGCTAGGTGTACCCAATCCACGTTATCCGACTCAGTCATACCCGGTAGGACATCCATATAAGGAGAATCTTTCCCATCATCAGTCTCTTTTTTGCATGTATAGCAATACCTTAATGGGGCGGAGTGAATAGTGGTATCCGATCGATTATCAATGATAACCTTGCTTCCTAAAGGATGTGCACGACCATTCTCAAGATCAACTCGAATGACAGAGTCCTAGAATTATAGGTAGACATGGTTTTTCGACCAATCATGCACCATTTGTGCTTCCCTCATGAAAGGACGTCCTAAGATTATTTGATAAGACATAGGATGCTTGGAGAAATCCATTACAATGAAGGTATGTTTTACCTTGTATCCCAGGACCTTGATCTTAAGGTCCCTTAACATTCCAATAGATTTAGCTATGGTTTCATTTGCCATCTTAACCACTATGTTTGTGACTTCGAGGTGAGGTCTCCCCATAGATTCCCAACAGTTTTTAGTCACAATGCTCACTCAAGCACCACCATCAAGGATTCCCTTTAGAGTTAATCCCTTGGTAGTAATGGGGAGGGTGGCATTAGATTTGTCACCTTCAAAGTACTGTCCCAACTTGTTCACAGGTATTTCAACGACCGAGTCTTCATCTAGGTTGGGTTGTAGATCCCAATGTTCCCCTTCATCTTGAAGCGTGTCAGGTCTATCCATATTTGCAAATTGTGGTAGCCCTGCCTTTAGTTCTCCATTGAGAAATGCCCGAAGAGCTAAGAATAGCTCAGGATCTCCGTATAACTTGGAGATGATCGTGGTTCTGATTTCTGAGGACATGAAATCCATTAACTTGGTCACATTCAACGATACTTTTCGAGATATCACCCCTTGACTAGGGACTGGTGAAGATGGAATCACTTCCTCTTCGATGGGGTCAGTGTTAAGATTCTAGAAATGGGATTGGTCATGGTGAAGGAGATAGATTAAGCATAAGAATTAAGGTGGATTAAACCACACTAAGAACTCCATAACTAGAGAGAGAGAGATTGCACACTCAACACTATTCCCTTGTATTCACATATCACAATGAACCATACAATGATATAGGCTCTCAAGCCTTATCCCACTTTACACATCATCATCCATGTGGCACTCCCTTTTCCACTCTTTTGGTCAACACTCACACACCATACAATATTACATGTGGCATTCCATCTCACCACAATATCTTGCACTTCTAGAGTGCTTTCCCACATACACACAACACCACGATTACATCTCTCAACACCCCCTCTTAATCGAGGTGTTCCACAACTCACCCATCATCCATCATCCATACAATGTAGCATTGCACAAACGCAATTGCTATCTCTCAACACTCCCCCTCAATGATACATTGGAGTGTCCATTAACCAAACATGTGTGCCCGTGTCTACTATCTTAGACACCTAGTCCATTTTGAGTCGACTCATCGCTCACAGCGGAACCACTGAGTCCGATTTGAACATGGAAGTTCGGGAGGGATCCAACCCATGCGCATGCACCTCACATGTGCATCGCTCATGCACACATCACAACAACTACCATTTCGAGCTTCTAGGTGAGCTCGGGCAGGGCGACCCTCATACCATGGATGATTTACAAAATTTTATTGTTTTTGAGCACGCATGCTCGTGGATGAATTGTCCATCATCATGTTTGGGTGAAAAATACAAAATTACAAAGCCTTTTTGGCCAAAGCCGGGCAGCGGACCCTTATGCGGATGAGTGATCTCTATAAAATTCATTTTTAGAACCATGTTAACACCACCTAGTGGGAACCATTAAGGTGTGTGTGAATCCATCTTTATGTGGCATTGTGACCTTAGCTCCATTAATGTTTTTTTTTAATAAAAAAATCATCCACTCGGCATTTATACTATGAAAAAAAACGATATCTCATCCACCCACGCGGCATCCTGCAGCTTTACTCAGCCCCCCGCCTGCGTGAACGCCGACGACCCTGACACACACAGGGTCGTTTTCTTCTCCTTCCTCGACCTGTTCTTCTGTTTCGAGTCTTTGCTGCTGCAGCTATTCGCCATAGCCACAGCTTGGAAGCCTTTCTCTGCCTGCATCGCCTGGCTTCTAATACTGCGTCGCCTTCTTCTTTACTGGCTATACGATGCCTCTACTTGTGTTGTATCTCCTGCTTTGCGTCCAATTGCATTATCCAGTGCCAAGCCGTCTTTGGGCTTCTGCTCTGCAGCTTCCACCGTCCTCATCACTCTTCAACAGCCGTTTCTTTTAATCTGAGCTCGCCATGCGTACTTTGATCAGCTCCTCTAGCTTGTTCTTCAAGCTGCTTATTCTCTATTGCACACAGTAGTCCTCGCCGCCTTGTCCTAGGCGTCAATCAGCCTGCTTCGGCTCCTGCTGCTGCGCTACTGCCCGGCTATCTCGCTGCAGCAACACCATGTCTCCGTTTTGCCTCCGTCTCAGCTTCAGCTTTTACTTCTTCTACAGTTTCCTTTGCCTGCTTTACCCTTGATGTTGCCATGGCTTGCATCTGTTGCTGCCATCATGTTACAGAGATTTCCTATGCTCTGCACTTTCTTCAACATCTTTACCTCCAAACTGACGTTTTTTTTGTAGAGCCACCATTATGGCCAATATGAGCTCTATGTGTAGCTTCTTTTGCTACTACACTTGCCTTTGTAAACCTCCCTAGTGAGGTTACCCACAGCCATCAACATGGCCTTTGAAAGCTCACAAATGAGCTCCGAGTTGCATGCTCTTTCCATTTGCATACAAACTTCAAGGGTGCCTTCTTCAAAGTGGTTTCTCACAAGAAACCAAGGTGCAAAAAACTTTGTGAAGACTCCTCCATTGTCTCCACCACAAATGAGTGCATCCCACTCTTGATGCACACACATGGACTCCATCTTGAGTCTCAAACCTTGCTTGCTTCAGCCAAGCAAAACATGCACCTTAAAACATGCTCTTTGCCCAAATGCAAGAGCCATGGGAACCACGTATCCCAACAACCAGCAACCCTTCAACATTGAGCATTCTTCCATGCTCAAACACAAAACTTTGAGAAAAAACTTCACAAAACCAACCTTCTTGAGGCATAATCAGCAGCATATCTTCTCTTGGTAGCTTCTCCTTCACGGTGATGAAGACTCCATAGCCTTCATAATGCTGAAATCTCTATTTTCAGCTTCCTTGATGATGATCAAGCTCTCTATGTTGCAAAACTCCATTTGCAACTCTCTTGGGCAGCTTCTATGCAACCTCCTTGTTGCAAATCTCCTCTCAAATCCTCACAAATGCAAATCTCCTCTCAAATCCTCATCACAAATGCAAATCCAAATGATAATATGAGTGTGCATAATTTTTTTTCATAATAAGCTGAAAATAATGCTTAATCAAACAAACACACAACCAAACTAATATACATAATAAACACCATGACCAAGAGCCCATTTGGCTCTGATACCATGTTAAGATTCTAGAAATGGGATTGATCATGGTGAAGGACATAGATTAAGCATAAGAATTAAGGTGGATTAAACCACACTAAGAACTCCATAACTAGAGAGAGAGAGATTGCACACTCAACACTATTCCCTTGTATTCACATATCACAATGAACCGTACAATGATATAGGCTCTCAAACCTTATCCCACTTTACACATCATCATCCATGTGGCACTCCCTTTTCCACTCTTTTGGTCAACACTCACACACCATACAATATTACATGTGGCATTCCATCTCACCACAATATCTTGCACTTCTAGAGTGCTTTCCCACATACACACAACACCACGATTACATCTCTCAACAGTCAGGCATTCCCTCACTAAACATTCTTTCAAGCAAAAAGGGTGTTTGCCCACTTTCTGATGTCCTATCCTCACTTTCTTCCCGAATGATACTAGGTATTGCTAACGGTTTATAGTTCCTGTGAGGCTGAACTTGCGTAGGAAACACTGTGTCTGGAATTTTGATTTTTCTCGGGTTTGGCTCCAGTTCTCTTTGTGTTTCTTCCACCAAACCCCTTAAGTGTTGCACTTGTTCAATCTCCTCAACTGGGTTTGGGTAAGTCCCAATCTTTTTCTTGAGGGTTTTCGGCCCACGTGGCTTGTCTTTGGGAGTCTCAGTCAGTTTGGGTGGTCGAGAGGGCATTAACTGACTTGGTTGTGGGGCCGAGGAAGTTTCCTTCTGTTTCCCCTTATTTATGTACTCGCTTGATTCCCCTTCGTTGAGCTCCCGAGTGGGTTCCTCCCTTAAGGTCTTGGCTTTGGTCCCCATGGTTTCTATTGAATCGGAATCATCTTCAGGATCATTCATATACACGGGGTCATCTCCTGTCCCTATGTTAGTCTTTGAACTAGGGCTTGGAGCTAGTGGCATTAAGCGATCTCTTTCGCCGCGTTTTCTTTTTCTTTGCTCGAGCAATTGAGGCAGTATCCCTCTCTTCGAGAATGTAGTTTTGATTTTGAAGCATTGATCGTGTAACTATATTCGTGGGTACAACAGGTATGGTTCCTCGTGCCTGGTTGGTGACCTCAACCAAATTCAATGGCGTAATCTTGGGTGCATTAGGATTATGTGGACATTGAGCAATCAAATGATCTATGCCACAACGATTACATGTAAGTACCGGCATTCCCGATGTGCTCCCTTGATTTGGTTGCATCTGAGTAGCGATCTTCTGTAGCCTATTAGGGCACTCCGCTACACGATGCGGTCCACCACAATCGTAGCATTGAAGAGGTGGTCTCCTTGCCAAGGTATTAAGGTTTTGGACTCTTGTGGCGAGAGCAGCCGCTTGATATACAGGCTTGACTTGCCCGAAATGATCCTCCATGTAGTACTGGGGAATCATTTCAAATGTATCAATCCCATATGGAACAGTGGGGTCTATCTCCTCTTCATAATCCCCACACGCACTATGTGACTCACAACCCATCTGGTTTATTGGGGTAATCCTTGGATGTGGAGGTTGTGGTCCTAGCACTGGCGGTGGTAACGGCACAGACTGGACTACATTCGGATTCCTTGGAACTATGTGCTGTGACGGTTGCTCGACGGGTTGTGCAGGCATTAGCGCGGGTACTTGAGGTGTGTTTGACCAGGCTAGTGGTGCCTGATTTGCCAACATTCGCTTAAGTGTTAGGCAATCCTTAGATTGATGGCCGTACTTACCACATGCATTGCAATTCCCATTGAATTTGACTCTGAATGTGGAACATTCACTCGTGCTATGTGGTCCTAAGCACACCGAACACCATTGTTGCTCTCTCCTTGGGTACATATGGCTATTCTGAGGAGCTCGATTACCCCTAAAGTATTCTTGGAGAGCCTTAGTAAGGTCAGTCCTCACAGACATTTCAGATATCTTGGACTCCTTGGCAATAGGTTTCACCGTCATTGGCTCGTGCCCAGATACTTGCGAACTAACGGATTTTGTCTTCGAAGACACCTTTTTACCTGCAATCATCAAGTTGTCTTCTAACTGGATTGCATTGGCAGTGACTACTTCCCACATTGTAAGACCTCTAATGACTAGGCCATTGTATATGTCCTCATGGCGCAATCCTCGAATGAATCTATCGAGCAGTTGGTTATTATTGAAGCGCTCATTGGGAGTGCAGCGAGAATTTAGATGCTTCAATCGACTTATAAAGTCTCTCACTGACTCCCCTTCCTCGCGTTCAGCTTTTTGGAGTTAAGATGCTACTCCCCAAAGCACACCCTCACGTATGTATTCTTTCAAGAACAATCTCTTGAGAGTGGGGTAGTGAGTGCGCTCTTCAACCCTTAAGGTTCGATACCAATCTCCGACCTTCCCACTCAAGGTTAAGCCTAAGGCTTTACACTTATGCAGCTCATTGTGCTCTTCCAGGGAATCATACACATGTTCGAAGACTTCAATGTGCTTCCTAACATCCTCGTTTTACCACTGAAGTTTTGAGTGAGCTTAGCCACTTGTACTGCCTTGCTTCTAGGTTCTCTCTCAGGCATGCCCCGCATGTTTTCCGCAATAGATCGTCCGATCGTCTGAGCAAACGCTGGGAGATCACCTAGGTGAGCAGGCATAGCTGGTGGAGGCACTTCTGGGATAGCCTGGCTGATAGGAGTTGGCGTTGGTCTGGGTATGTTGGCAAATGACGTAGGATATGATATGTGACTAGGCCTAGCTCCTCTTGGATAAGGGTTGTGATAAGGCAGTCGTGGAGCATACGCCACTAAGAGGCGTAGGAGCTACATGAGCATGAGTAGCGATAGGCACATATGGTTGATAGGCACTGGCACGCACTGTTGTATGTACTGTTCCACTAGGTAGCGGCGTCGTACTAACTACAGCGGTAACAGGTGCACTTTCCGTTATGCTCATCATTGGGGTAGGCATTGTGGATTCCTTAATGGAAAGTTGAGCCAAGGTTGGGAAGCTAAAGTTACTGCTCATGGGCTCAACCTGCATTGAGACTCTAGGCGAAACAACATATGAAGGGTCTATGGGACTCACCGAGGGAGTCTCCAATTGTAATAGGGTTGGTTGTTTGGCCTTGCCTGTATCCAAAAATCTCATAGGGCCAGTGGAACCTAAGTTGAATCCCCTATTTTGCCTCTCAATTTGGATAATTCTATGAATAACCTCACATATCATTTGTTGTTGCTCCTCTAGATTAGTGGCGCTAGATGTAGATCGTAGGACTTCTAACCAACCTACATGGTATGTGTAGCCCGTGTATAGGTCAGTTAGAGTCTCTGTGTGTAGATCATATTTCCAATTTTCATTGAGAAATATCCCATCCAGACTTGGTGTGCCGAACGGTTCTCTTGAAGTGGACGCAATGTCACTTCTTATGGATTGGCTTCTAGGGACCTCTACTTTAGGAGGCGCGTCGGAAGGTGGTAGCTCAGTAGGGCCCTCATTAAACGAAGTGGGTAGAATATCCACATGGACACTCTTTGGGAGGGTAGGGTCTACATGAGATGTCAATGGCGAATCCACTACCCCTCCTTCTTCATTTACTTCACTTGTCGCATGCTCAGAGCGTGTAGCTCTACTAAAGGTCTCTATTAGACGACTAAACATGCTAGATCCGGGTTGTGGGGCCTAAACTGGCATGTTTTGGCTTGTTTCCTCAGGGTTCTTGGTAGGGTGCCCTTCCATGGCTTCTGAGTCAGAGGACGAGTCACTATCCACTATTCGTGGATCTTGGGTTGCACTTCCTTGGGTCCCAGAGCGGAAGGCCAAGATGCTAACGTGGGAGGATGGTGTGAGCCTGCGTAAACTGACACGCTTTCTAGTGGCTCAGACTCCAGCACCTGACCAGAGCATAGATGCATGTGACGTGGGTACCCTACGTGCGTTGGTAACTACCCTTGAAGCCACACAAGTGGTTTCTTGGGTATTTCGCACCCCGTTTTTACTTGTTTTTAGATTGTTTTTAACTCGTTTTTGACCCCTTTACTTACGGTCAAACTTGGACTAGGGCGTGTGATAGCTCGAAATGAGCGTATCGTTCAAAGGGTCCTAGCATGCTTTACAGCATCGTGTTTGCCTATCCGGAGCTCCTGTGGTCCTCAAAACAGTCCGTTTCCCTATGGGGGAAGGGGCGAAAGCCTATTTGCTTGTGGAGGAAAGGGTGAAGGCTTTATCCCACATGCTCACTTCACTCCTTGGGGGGTGGGCTACATATAGGGCACAACTTCCCATAAGCTCTCACTTGAAAGAAAGCTATGGAGGCTCACTCTCCTATATATATATATATCAGAAGACCGAGACCGAGGCTGGGGTCGGGGTCAATTGGGGGTTTTTCTTTTCAAAATTTTTTCTCCAAATAAAAAATCTTTCCTCTTCACACGTTTGGTTTTATTAATTTTTTTTATTTTTATATTTTTTTAAAAAATTAATTTTTTTTCTCTTTTTTTTGGGAGGGATAAATTTTCTAGGGTTTCTTTCTAGGGTTCAGACTTTGCCGCGGCGCAGTTCGCACACAACGCAGGCCTGCGGATTCAGAAACCCCCCCTCACATGTAGAAAACCAGAGAACAGAACGCACGCGGAGCAGAAAAATAACAAAAGAAACAGAATTGCAGAAGACAAATTGTAGAAACAGATTTCAAAACACGGAAACACCTCAACAACAAACACACAGTCGCCTTTCCTACAGTGTAAATTTCACTTCACGCAGCAGCCCGAGCTGCAAACTGGAGCTTGGTGCAGGGCATCTCCCCGGCAGCGGCGCCAAAAATGTGCGCTTTTACTGCACAGGTCGTAGCTGGGGACTTGCCGAACACCGTATGCGAGCCACGAATGGCTGCAAGCATACAACCAGGAAAGCAAGCTCAAACAGAATGCAAGGGTGTGTCACTCACCGCTCTAACCGCCGCTGTGAAGGATTCTCGCGTCGCAGTAGTGAAGGAGGAGCCGTCATCGCCGCTCTACCGCCTCGCCGCCGCTGTGCCGCTACACAGTGCTCGATCGCTCTCTCTCTCTCTCTCTCTCTCACACACACACACACGCAAGAGAAGGAAACCAAGGAGATAAGGCAAGAGCACTCTTATATTCAACACATGAGAATGAGGGTTTTAGGGTTACATTTGACTCTTATAGGTGACTTGGCTGTTCACACATGGGTACCCATACATGGCCGGCCGATCCTAACCCTTATCCTATTGATATTCAAGGTGCGCCTCTCATCGGCGATCACCCAATCCCTTTATCCTTTGCATATGGTGCCGACAAGCCCGGCCCATGACTCAGAATAGCTAAACTAATTACATGACGTAAAACATAGTACGTCTCATTGTTCGTCCTCATAGGTTAACAACCTAAGACAAGGTTAAGAAGAGATTAGAAGTGCTAAGGGAATTAGAAAAGATTAGAAGAGGATTAAGATAAAATTAATGTTGACAACTAAGAGGATTAAAGAGAGATCATTCATAAGTTTACTCAAATGAGCTTAGAACTATGTGCTAATGAGCTTGGAATTGTGTACCAATATCTAGTAGGGAGTAAAGTTAGATAGAAGATTCTATAACATTATTTTTTAATATTTATTGTTTGTATAAATATACATTATATTCTCCTTATACATATTATTTTAATTTTAATAAATAATACAAAAGTAATTCTCATAGAATTTTAAATTTTAATATATTTATATACTTTAATTTTTTATATATTTTTATTAGTTCGTATATATATTAAAGATGAGTGAAAATATATTAAAGTTAGAAAAAATATAATTATTTTCATAATTTTAATAATATATAGTCTTATTTTAAATATTTTTCTTATTTTAAATATAAATATTATAGTTAAATTTATTTAGAGATATATATTTTATTTTAAAAAATATATTTTATATGTTAAATAATTAATAATTAAATTATAAATTTAAAAATCATTTAAACTATAGATGTATACATGCATAAAGCCATGGGTGGGATGGATGATGATGTCGCATGGCAACTATTATGTGGCACCATGATGGTGATCTGGCATATCCATGTGCACATGCATGCAAGTGACATGGCATCACATGAGGTGGCATGCCATGTCAACATATGGGAAGTAGCATGCAAAGGGGCAGGAATGATGTGACATTGTTAATGACTAGGATGATGATTTAGTAAGTTAAATAGGTTGACCATGTTGAAATGGACAATTGAGGTGACAAGGTGAGGTGGCATGATGCTATGTGGAGTCTCCCTAAGCTCAGATGGACACAAGGTGGCAAAGACATGCATGAGAGGTGTACCCACCAAGCCTAGTATACAAAAGGCTTGGTGTGCCCACCAAGCCTAGTATACAAAAGCTAATTTAGCTTACACATGGCATGCCTTCTAGGCTTGGTTCATTACTAAGCCTAGATTACCAATGATAAATAGGCTTGGGTTTATTACCAAGCCTAGATTACCAAAACGATAAATAGGCTTGGGTTTAGACTTACATGGACACAAAATGAGGATTTTCACTTGTTTGGGGTAAAAAAATGGGCTTCCTAAAATTAAATTAATCTAATCTAAAAAATAAATTAACCATTTCAACTACCTTTACCCACATACACTAGGAGTAATTTACATAAAATTGAATTTCTTATTATTAAATTATAAACTTTCATGGATCATCTAACATATTGCCATAATTTTCTAAATAAGATCTATAGAAATCTAATTTAGAATTTCAACTTAGCCTCACATTCTATAAAACTTCATCTAATTTCTAAGCATTGAATCTCTAAAATTGAGCTTTATAAGTTGTTGATCTTATGTGCACAAAAAGATTTTGTCCTTTTGTAGCTAAGGGTGATTGGATATTAAACATGTAGAAAGGCTTCTTTTCAGCCTATTTTGAGGCCCCCCAGTGAAAAAAGGTTAGCACCCTTACCATACATCCACCCCTATCAAGCATATGAATCAAAGTAAAATATAAATATCATAAATAAGATCACCATCAAGCTTAATGCTCCACAAGTCATCCTCTCCATTGGTGTCCATAGCACACATTAACTTGAATTGCACCCAAATTACAAACGAGTTTGCCCCAATTGTGTAGGCATCAATCGCTCTCAATTGAAGAAATACTATTGCAACATAAAATGTCCAAGCAAGAGAGGGGTCGCATTAGGAATTCAATGGGCACAAGGTAGAAGAAAGTCTACTTCTACACAACCAAGGTTCCATGGAAGTTTGCATAAGCTCTCCAAGAAAATGTATTAGTGAAATGATTAGTACATTGATTAGTTGAGGATTAGGACCAATAATTTTCTTATATACTTGGCCCTCCTTTCACACTTATTAAACTATGCCCATACCCAAAGTTATACAAGTATATAAGCTAGTATGTACATGACCACTTCTTCTACCCATGGCTCACCATTGTTACCAGCCATCCCAACCCATAGGTTTTGTCCTCGAAACCATTAATATTCATCTCAAGAGATGGTATTCAAAACTACCACACCATGTAAGGTGATTTTCATGAAATGACCAAGAATGAGATGGGTGTGAAAAATATGTCCATGAGAGCATTGTGTCATCCATATGATCATAAACTACCTTTAATGCTCTCAAATCAACCCTTCATAAAGCCCGATGTCAACATGAGCTCCTGTAAGGATCTTTTATATAAGAGTGTAGTGTCATCCATATGATCATAAACTTACTTTTAATGCTCTCAAATAATCAGCCCTTCATAAATCTTGACGTCGACATAAGCTCATGTAAGGATCTTTTATATATAAGCGCTCAAATCCAATACTCAGGGCCTCCAAAACTGAAATTTATGGGAAATTCTAGCAAGCATATAATCCACCTTTTCCTCAATTATTCATCACCACCCAATGCATTCCAAAGTCCTTTGAGTCCTTCCAATGTGGAAGTGGACTTCCATGAAGCCTCCTCAAGGGGTAAAGTTTCCATTACACCCAATATTCCACTAAAGAATGATTGCGGAGCACTCTTTTCCACTATACTCTCTGACACATATTCAATCATACCCATCTCATCCAATGGGAGGAGGCTTATCCACCACTTGCACATCCATATCCGAGCTCTTTCCCTCTTGCCCACTATACTCTCCAACACATATTCAATGATACCCTCTCATCCAATGGGAGGAAGCTCATCCACCCATTGCTCATCCGGATCCAAGTAAGCCTTCAAATGTGATACATGGAAAACATCATGTATTCAAGTAAGATACATGGAAAACATCATGTATCCTAGTAGTAGAAGGAAGCAACAATTGATAAGCAACTTCTCCAACTTTCCTCAACACTTTGAATGGTCTACACTAGCAATGGCAAGCTTCATGCATGTGTTGCCTTTGAATGAACCATATCTACTCTTGGGAATTCTTTTAAAAAAAGGCCTTCTATGAGCATCCTCTAGTGCTTCATTCTCTCTTGAGACTCCTTGAAGTTGTCCTTGCATTGTTAGAGTATGGATTGCATCTTTTCCACTTCATCTCTTATATTTAGATTCATAGCATATTGCTCGAAAAATCACCATTGGAAAATTCACTCTGTATCCATACATGGCCTCAAAATCCCAATGCTAGAGTGATAGGTACTATTAGTTGTAAACTTTGCCATATGCAACCACTTGTCCCAAACATGTTGGGTATTAAAATAGTGCCTCAAATAAGTCTCCAACCATTTTCTCACCCTCTTGGTATGGCAATTTGTCTCGGGATGATAGGCAGTGCTCGATGTCAAATTTGTACCCATTCTCACAAATAAACTTTGCATCTCTATTGCTCACTATTTGTTGTGGCCTCCCATGTAATCTTAACACATTCCCCATGAATTGATGCACCACTTGTGATGTTGAACATCTCACTTTTGTTCGCATAAAGTGGGATGCCTTTGTCAACCTATCCACCATCACATAAACACTACCCCATCCTTTCTTGGTGATAGGAAGACTGATATTTGTAATATGCATCCATTTTCCCTTTGGAATGGGTAAGAGTTGAAGACTGATATTTGTAATATGCATCCATCTTCCCTTTGGAATGGGCAAGAGTTGAAGAAAACCATTCTTTTTTATGCTAGGGTTCCTTGCTCATTTGTTATGGTAAACACTTAGACACATAAGCATGTACATCCTTCCAAAGCCTTTTCCAATGGATGCGGTCCACCACACAACCAAAACATTGTAGTGGTTCTCTCATTATATTTGCGTTTATGTCCCTACCCTTCCACTGTACCATGGTTTGAAACACAGGTACTGGTGCGTTATTCTGTAAGACATAAAATTTTGGTGCAATCTCTGCAGCTTCCTCATAGTACTCACCCCTAATTTCTACTTCACACACCATATCCATATCCTCTAATAGCTCTTCAATCAATACTTGGTTGATTTTAGCCTGTGGTGGTAGAACAGGTGGTGGTAGAGGTGAAGTGTCCTATACCCGAAACATCCCCCTAGGTAAATAGGAAGGGTTTGCTGTCATGCAGCTGGCAGTGATTTGCACGGGTTGGTGTTGATAAGGCCAGTGGGGTTCTACATGCCGACAGCTGTGCTACACTTTGGAACCTTGGATATCTACACATGGAGGTATAATGATTCCCTAATTTTACATAGTGCGCACATTAGAGTAATGGCCTTGCTCTTAACTGTGGGCATTGAGTGGTAGTGTGATTCAATCTGCACATAGAACACCACAGCAAATCTCTACGAGGGTAAAGATGGGTATGCCCATGCCTAGATGTTTCTCTTCCATCCTTCACCTTCAATTTTTCCAGTATGGAATTACTGAGTTCATCCCCACAGTCATGTTCCCAACTTGCTTGCTCCGAGTTCCAATCTCTTGTTTGGTGACTCAAAACTCGCGAAGTCGTTGTTGCTCTCTGAAGATATTTTGACATCTTTTGGTTGTGGCAATTTCATATTGTCTTCATATTCAATTTGCAGCTTACAACATGCATCCACCAGAGTAGCCGGTTGGGCTAATACTAGATAATCATGCATCTTGTGGTCTGGGACTCCTCTCTGGAAGCAAGGCAATAACTGATCATTAGTTAGCCTCTCCCGTAGTTTGCACCTTGAATTCAAGTGCTTTAGCCAAGACACATAGTCACGCAGCATTGACTCCATTTCTTTTTGTTTAATGTTGTGCAATCATGTTTCCAACTTGCTTGATCCGAGTTCCAATCTCTTGGTGACTCGAAACTCGCAAAGTCATTGTTGCTGAAGATATTTTAACATCTTTTGGTTGTAGCAATTTCATATTGTCTTCATATTCAATTGCCAGCTTACAACATGCATCCAGAGTAGCCGATCGGGCTAATACTAGATAATCATGCATCTTGTGGTCTCAAACTCCTCTCTGGAAGAGCAAGGCAACAACTGATCATCAGTTAGCCTCTCCCATAGTTTGCACCTTGAATTCAAGTGCACCTTGAATTCAAGTGCTTTAGTCGAGACACATAGTCTCGCATTAACTCCATTTCTTTTTGTTTGATGTTGTGCAGCTGTGCCATAGGACTCCATCTGCTGTCGCCACACTTCTGGGGCAAAGCTTGGCACAGACACATTTTTGAGCCGCGTGAAATTAATATTATCTTCTGGCTTGAGGGTTTGGAACCATTGATGAGCTTTTCCTTCTAGGGTCAGTGAGAAGGCATGAATCATGGTTACATCACTTACTGGCCCACAAGTTTTGCATGTGGACTCAAAGATCTCTACATGAATCGGATCCCCATCCCCAAAGAATTTTTGTATGAGCTTTGAAATGATGTGTGGCTTCATTTGGGATGGTCTGGATTCTAGAGTAGTGCCTAGTTTCTTAACCATTCCTCGGCCCATTTTTGTAGCCATATTCAACAAATCCATCCTTGTGGCCGCATTTAGATCTATAGTTGGATCCGCCCTTGGTCTTTGAGGAGCTACTCAATGTTGCCATATATATATAGGCAGTGATGTGTGTGAACACACTTAGGACCGCCGGGGCACTTTTTCCCTCTTTAGGAGGTTTTTTCCCCCGGCTTGTATATACGCCCATCCTTCTAGGGCTAACTTATCTTTTGTACAGGACACAATCTAATACACTTTGTGTTGTGTGCATTCTTGCTTCTTCTTCTCCAAGCTTTGTGTGCTTTCCTGCAACCCTAATTCCAACAATTGGTATCAGAGCAAGCATCGGCTCCCAGGGCTACGCCGCCAGCACCCTCTGACTCACGTTCTCCGATTGAGGTGAGTTTTCACGAGCGTTTGCATCTGAGGTCGTTTCGGGCTCCGTTTTTGCATTTCAAGTTCTGCCCCCACAGGTGTTTTCGTCATTTTCTGCAGAAATTTCGACAGTGCAGTTTTCTGCAAAACAGGCATACGTGTTCTATTGTGGATCGTGCTACATAGCACAAGTTGTCTTCTGTTCAGTCTTTGCTTCATTACAGGTAGCTTTTGCATCAGTTTCAGTCAGTGGCCATGGCTGATAACAACAATGATGTATTTCGCATGTTGTCTGCTGAAGACAAACTGGATGGAGACAGTAACTACCCACTTTGGGCATACATGATGCAGCATGTTTTGGTTGCAAAAGGAGTGTGGAACATTGTGCAGGGTACGGATGTACGTCCAGGTTCTGTGGATGTAGGATCTGTTGAGGATGTTGCAGGTTCTAGCAGCTCTACTATTGTTGTTGTTTTACCCACTGCTGAACAAGCTCGTTGATGGTAAAGATGCACAGGCTCATGCCTTGATTGCACTTTCTGTCAAACGTAATATCACCCCACATATTCGTTCAGCTAAAACAGCAAAACAGGCTTGGGATATTCTAGCTGGTTTGTATACAGGTCGTAACGAGGCAAAAATCGCTTACCTGCGTAAAGAGCTAGAATTGAAGATTATGCAGGAAGATGATGACATGAATGTTTTTCTTGCTGAGATTAAAGATCTCAAAGAACAGTTGATTTCTGCAGGTGAGATTATTCCTGATCATTCTCTTGTGCAGACTGTTCTTGATGCTTTACCTGAGACATATCAGACTTTTGCTTCCACGTGGAGACTTCTTAATGAGGACAGACCTGATGCTATCAAGTATGATACTTTAGTCAACAAGCTCTTGCAAGAAGCGCAGTCCAGGCAAAACAGGGCCAGGCAGCGTGCAGTTGATCAAGCATATATTGCTACCCAACAGCAGAGAAGAAGTGGTAAGGCAGCCCCTTCCACTCTATGGCATGCTCGTTTTGGTCATCTGAACTTTGCTAGTTTGCTGCGTTTGCAGAAATTTGATATGGTTGCTTCATTGTCCCCTCTTGAGGCACCATTGAAACATGTTTATGAAGGCTGTATTTTGGGCAAAATGCAGCGTTCTGCGTTTCCAAAGGATGGTTCTGTGCGGGCCACTCGCAAATTGCAACTTGTACATAGTGATGTATGTGGGCCTATGCAAACTCCGTCATTTGGTAAACACTTGTACTTCGTGACTTTCATTGATGATTACTCAAGGCATGCATGGGTATATCCACTGAAGGCAAAGTCCGAAGTGTTTTTGTGCTTCAAACAGTTTATGCTTATGGTTGAAAATGTATCCAATTGTACTGTGGGCACCCTCCGTTCTGATCGAGGGGGGGAGTACATGTCTAAAGAGTTTGATGCATTTTTGGCTAGTCGTGGGATAAAACACCAATGTACAGTGCCGTATACCCCTCAGCAAAATGGTGTTGCTGAGAGGAAGAATAGGTCACTTATGGAGATGGCACGATGTATGGTCAAGAGCCAAGCTTTGCCACATGCGTTTTGGCTTGAGGCTGTCATGTGTGCTGCATATGTACTCAACAGAGGCCTTGCAGTCTATTACTCCATACGAAGCTTGGCATGGCAGGAAGCCTTCTATTGGTCACTTGCGTGTCTTTGGTTGCTTGGCCTATGCTTTAGTGCCTGTGCAACAACGCAGAAAATTGGATGATAAGGCTGTCAAATGCATTTTTGTTGGTTACAGTGCTGAAAGCAAGGGTTACAGATTGTATCATCCATAGTTAAAGCGTATCTTGATTAGTCGAGATGTTGTTTTTGTGGAAGATGCTGTGCAGCCTTTGTTATCATGTACCAAAGAGACAAGCGTGAGCTCACGGGATGTATTTGATACGTTGTTGCCTCTATTTACAGGTGGGAATTCAAATGTAAGTCCTAATGAGGCAAATATTCAGCCTATGCAGATTTCAAATGATATCATAGATCAGCCTATTTCTGATGCAGATTTACAGGATGTAATTCATGAGGATAGGGCTGAAAATGAGCAGGCTAGAGGTATGCCTAAATGGCTGGCGCAAACCTTGCGTGATAGTAAGATTGATGCACCTATGACTAGTCATACTTGTTCAGGTTTTCAGCATGCCTCTTATACATCAGATTGTTATGCTTTGGCTGTGTCTAGTATGTGTGAAGAGGAAGAACCTCTTTCATTTGATGAGGCACAAAATTCAGAAAATTGGTTGGCTGCAATGCAAAGTGAATATGATGCTATAATGAAGAATGGTACATGGTCTTTGTGTGATTTGCCTATTGGTAAAAAGGCCATTGGATGTAAGAGGGTTTTTAAGTTGAAACGAAAGCCAGATGGCAGTGTTGATCGCTATAAAGCTAGACTTGTTGCAAAGGGTTATGCTCAAGAAAAGGGCATTGATTTTGATGAGACCTTTGCTCCCACTTGTCGTATGACTACCATTCGTAGCATTTGTGCATTGGTAGCTCATAATGGTTGGAATGTACATCAGCTGGACATAAAGACTGCGTTCTTGAATGGAGATTTGCATGAGGAGGTGTATGTATCGCAGCCTCATGGTTTCGTTCAAAAAGGGCAGGAAAACAAAGTGTGCAGGTTGAAAAAGGCTTTATATGGGTTAAAGCAAGCTCCACGAGCTTGATATGAAAAGATATATGCATATTTGACTGCACAGGATTTTCAGAATAGTCCAACAGAAAGCACTTTATATGTTAAATGTGTGGATAATGTACATCTAATCATTGCTCTCTATGTCGATGACATGCTGCTCACAAGACCAAATGAGAGTCATATTGCTGATTTTAAGGCTGATTTGAATGCCTCTTTTGAGATGTCAGATTTGGGGCATTTGCATCATTATTTGGGGATACAATTTAAACAGTGTGATGGAGGTATTGCTTTGTGTGAGACAAAGTATATTGAGACATTGTTGCGGAGATTTGGCCTTGAAGACTGCAAGCCTATTGCTACTCCAATGGAGACAGGATTGAAGTTGAGTCTTCATGATGCTGGAGATCACTTTGATGTCACACTCTATCAGACAGCTGTTGGTTGCCTCATTTATGTATGCATTACGAGGTCGGACATTCAGTTTGCAGTCTTGCAGGTGAGCAAGTTTATACATAGCCCAGGGTCTAAGCATTGGAAGGCAGTTAAACGCATCTTTCGCTACTTGAGTGGCACCATACATCTTGGGTTGTTTTATCCCAAGGGGGGATCGTTGCCGCCAGATTTACATGCTTTTTCGGACTCAGATTGGGCTGGTTGCTATGACACAAGTGTGTCCACAAGTGGTTTTTGTTTCATGCTCGGTAGCTCATGCATATCTTGGTTGAGCAAGAAGCAACCTACTGTGGCCACTTCTAGTTGCGAAGCTAAGTACAGGGCAGCTTTCACAGCTACGGTTGAGTGTGTGTGGCTCAGACGGCTTATGGCTGACTTGGGTGTTGGACAGGAGTCTGCCACCTCTATCTTCACTGACAGTCAGAGCGCATTGGCAGTTGCGAGAAACCCAGTTTTTCATGCTCGCACAAAGCACATTGAGGTGCATTATCACTATGTCAGGGAGAGACTCTCAGGAGGAGAGATTAGCTTGGCCTATGTGCCAACACAAGACAACCTTGCCGATCTTTTCACAAAGGCACTTCCTAATGAGAAGTTCGAAGCTTTCCGCAAAGCTTTGGGCTTGCTCCCCTTTGTGGACTGATCTACTTCGGGCATGGCACTCCCCTATACATGAGTGCCAGCTCTCGTTCATACCATCACTCCCAGGGGGGATTTGTTGCCATATATAGGCAGTGATGTGTGTGGACACACTTAGGACCGCCGGGGCACTTTTTCCCTCTTTAGGAGGTTTTTTTCCCTGGCTTGTATATACGCCCATCCTTCTAGGGCTAACTTATCTTTTGTACATTGACACAATCTAATACACTTTGTGTTGTGTGCATTCTTGCTTCTTCTTCTCCAAGCTTTGTGTGCTTTCCTGTAACCCTAATTCCAACACTCAACCCCCCTACCTAGACCTTGTCCTCTTCTAGCATTGGCTCTTCTAGGCATTTCTGGTCTATAGGACAGTCCGGCCACTTCATTCTGGATTGGGTCATCATTAGTCGCATCCATACGCCTTTGTATAATTAAGAGCTCATGTCTTGGTGAAGGCGGTCTTCCAATTCACCCGTTTCCCTTGGTAGATTATCCCCTTCATGTAGGGTTACACCTTCCTCCGCTCTTGGCTCTTCATTAATGGGCTCTAAGTTTGGAATTTCTCCCTCACTCCTGCCCATGATTATTTCCAGCTATTTTCCACGTGATTAAAATAGGTTCACACTTCCAATCTCCTTTTGTTCACGGCCCTAGCCCTTCGAGTATTGATCTCTTGTTTCCTTAACTTCAGTTCTTGTAGAGTTGACATTCTACTTCAATCCTTTTCAGATCTAATTCTACTTCCTCTGAGGTTGGGAAGAATACTTGACCTGTCTTGGCTGCGCTTTCCATGTCTCTTCTCATTCGAGGGGTGTCAGTGTTTGATAGCCTAGAATTTGAAGGTTCGATTGGTAATTCTTGCCTTGGACCAAGTCCAATGCTGGTTGATGGATCCGTGCCCGCAGATTGCGCCTCTTCATCGTTGCTGGTTTGGAGACCGAAAAATCCCCGAGCTATATCAATGATACCACTAGATCTGGTAGGGGAAGGTGGTTTCTCCTCCTCCCCAAACCCAGAGTATCATAGCCCTTCTTCCATGGATTCTTCACTACTAGTCTCGACGGTGGTTATATTCCTTAAGACACTCAATTGAATGCTCACTGAGTCGCCTAAACCAACACTCTTTTGATAGGAAGATCTTGGGTGATTTTTTGATGTACTATCGTCGGAGAGTGAGGTCGTCTCCGATGAGCTTTCCAGACCTCAAGTGCATGTGAAAATGATTTGATAAGCTAATTTGCTACCCTTACTAATTTCTAGTAAGATACTGTCGATTTGTTTTCTGAGGCCGTGAGAATTCAAAAGAATAGTTCACGGCATGAAAATTCAAAGAATCGTTTATGTCGTGAACAATTTTTTAAACTTTCATGTGCTCAAATTTTTTGCTTCGGATTCAGAAATCCATGTTACCTTGTTATAATTTTTACTCGTCTCAAGCACTTCCTTAACCTTAATCTAACAATACCAGGTTCGTGAGAGCTAGATCTGGTTTAGGCGTGAAACTGCAGAAATAGTTCACGTTGTGAAGTGTAAATAGTTCACATCATGAGTTCCTATCTAGTTCACGTCGTGAGGTGAGAGGAAATTGGTTCACGTCGTGAGATACAGTGAAACAATTCACGCCATGAAATATACATCGTTCACGTCGTGAAGTGTTTAATGTTTCACGTCGTGAAGCATTTTCTGCTAGTTCACAGATTACAATTTTGTCAAACCCGTGGTGTCAGAGGTGTCAAAATAAGGTGACCTATTTTTAGCAAGGTAATCCCGTGAATTGCGACGCTAATTGCGATAATTTTGAGAGCGTTTCATGCTGTGAGATTGCAGGAAGTAGTTCACGTCGTGAACTGGTCTCCTGCAGTTTCACGTGGAGAATTCTCGTGTCAACAAATATGAGTTTGGGTGCAAAATACCTATCTAGATGCTTCCAAAATGATTGTTCCACACATAAAGAATGTAAGACACAACCAATGGCTCCTTATTTTTACGATTTTTGTAGATTTTTTCAAGGAAAGAAAATAAAATATCACCCTGCTTGTTCACATTCACGATTCTAGTAAACATCAAAATTGAAAGGAAAAAATAGTGGAGCTTTCCTCCAAGGCCACTCCACAATGCAACCACACAACAAAAACAACCAATTTCTTACAACTTTTCACTTCCACTCAAATCTTATCCATTATTTCATACACAATGCACTACCAGAATGCAAAGGCAATGATGAAACTTATGTAATGGGAGAGCAGAAACTCAAAGAGGATGGAAGAAACAAAGGTGTTTCCCCAGCAACAATGGTGCCAAAAATGTTACGCGTTACCACACCTCCAAGAAGGAACTCAATGCATTCACCTTTGGAAAGGGTAATAGAACACAACTGTCATAGGGCTGTTAAAGCAAAGCTGCTCTGCCTCAAATCCATCATATCTTTCTTTTGGTAGATCGATATAAGAACTATGATCAACTTCATGAACCTTACAGTAGCTACTATATCTAGATCTGGAATTCTGCGCCATGCTCAAATCCATGTGAGCAACTGCTGTCCTTGACTTGTGATATCCTGGAATGTGGATGGCGAGAAGTGAGGGAAGTTGTAATAACAGACATGAGAGTCTCGCTGCTTTTCTTCATGGAATTGGAGTGAAGTGAGCTGTCTTTTGATTGGAATGAATAATGGATCTACTCGTTGTGTTGGTGGGAGCACTGGTACTGAAAACTGTATTCTGGGACCGTCAAATACTCCTTGCACCGCCAATCCGACTGTATGCCGAAATTCGCTACTCGGGGGTTAGTATCATCTGTTTTTCAATTGATGTATAGCCTCCCCTTGTATGTACTGGGTATTGTTTGTGCCATCTGTGCAGAAACAAGAGCTGATCATGAATGTTACAATTCGGATCTCCAGCAGATCGGCAAAGTTGTTAATCCCATTTTGTATTAACAAATATGCTCCTCCATTTGAGGACATTGATAAGTGTCATGCAAAGGCACTATAAAAGTTGTACATTATGAGATATTGGCCACCCAATGCCTTAGTTAAGTAAGTTTTGGGTGCCCAAGTGTGAATAAGGGCCAATTGTATATAAGGCATTTTCTCATAATAATGAATGGACACAATCCCCCTTTTTGTGCTATGAGAGTTCTTGCTTTTGTCTTCAAAGAGAGCATTCTAGCACATGTGCCTTCTCTATACTTGTATGTTGTATGCTTGTATGGAGGAGGGAGAGAGAGTGATTGCCTTGTGTGGTGGTGTGAGAGACTCTACGGTGACAGTATGGAGGTGGAGCTTGGAGGATTGGAGCTTCTCAAGTGAGCTTGGAGACATTAAGGGACACGAGCTCAAAGCATTGGTAAGTTGAATAGAGGCCCCAACTGAAAGAGGCATGATATTTTATTAGCATCGCCTCCTCAAGTGTCTTCCGGGTTACATGCATGTCACGTTCGAAGACATTGTAGATATTGGGTTTTGGACGTCCCACTCAACATTCCGAAGAACCCTTAAAAAGCTTCAATCCCATCGAAACTTCTACCGACACGAGTTCAGCAAACTAGGTCTTTCAACCTAGGTAAAAGGTTCTAAGGACAAAACCTACATCAAGTAGGGGGGGATGTTAATCCCATTTTAGATTTACCAAGATGCTCCTCTAATTGAGGAAATTGATAAGTGTTATGTAAAGGCACTATAAAAGTTGTACATTTTGAGATACTGGCCACCCAAGGCCTTAGTTAGTAAGTTTTGGGTGCCCAAGTGTGAATAAGGGACACGTGTATAAAAGGTAATTTCTTATAATGAAAGAACACAATCCCCCTTTGTGCTATGAGAGCTCTTGCTTTGTCTTGTGAGTGAGAGAGAGTGAGAGTGTGCTCTAGAGTGTGCATGTTCCTCTTGTACTCTAAGCATAAATGTATCTAACCCATGGGTACACACTAAGTAATGGATGTAGATCAACCTATTCTCAACACCCTCTCTTGATCGGAATAGAGGACTCATCTCAAATAGTCGAGAAAATGACACTTAAGCCTCAAAAAATAAGTGTGGGAGAAAATGTAGGCCATGACATTGAGCCAATAGAGTCGGAATCCCAAGGACAATCTTCAAATCATCCAATCTTACATATCCCCTTGCGAAACCCACAAATTCAGTTGGGAGTGGCATCATTTCCTGAACGATTAGTTTAAGAAAAAAGGAAGATAGAGAGGAAGCTAATAGATCCATTGAGAATAGAATGTTTGATCTTGGACTGAATTAGAGAATATTCCTTTGTCCATAAACTTA
Source organism: Cibotium barometz (assembly GCF_041138505.1). NCBI lineage: Eukaryota > Viridiplantae > Streptophyta > Polypodiopsida > Cyatheales > Cibotiaceae > Cibotium > Cibotium barometz. The sequence continues at coordinate 6,500,400 of NC_141062.1, read as the reverse complement.
AGAGACAACTACTAGAGGTTGCTCCTAGCTGTAGAAGACAACTCTACCAAAAATTGGTAAGGAGAAGAGCACGTAGAGTTAAAGTGGTAATTAATAGATTAAACCCTAAGCCAAGGGAGGCAAAAGATGCAGTGGTAATTAATAGATTGAACCAAGGCAAAAGATGTACGTATAGTGGATCTTTTCCTAGACCCAAGAGCCCTTGTGATAGATGTGAACATAGGTAATATATCAATGATTCTTGGAGCACAATTAGATGGTGGAGTGGCCGTCAATCTAATGATAGAGAAAACTATGGAAGATTTAGGATTAAAGAATTTAGAGCCCACTAACTTAGTTTTGTGGTTGGCTGATGAAGGGGCTTTAGAGACTATAAATACCATTATTACACGGTTGGAATTCAGAATTAGTTTTTTAGTAGTGTGACCTATTTGTTATGCCACATCATATCCTATTTTATTGGGATGACCATGGCTTCCAGAAGCTCATTGTGACCAAAGTTGGCATAAGGGGTTGATCACAATTGGTCCTCTTCAAGATGACCGAGCTAAAATAAGACTGATGTCTAAGTAGTGGCGTAAGGGAATCATAAAGGAGGATTCCACAGATTATGGTGGGGGTGTCTCTAAAGAAGAGATAACGAGCACAACAAGTGAGGATAGGATCTGTGTGAAGGTGAACAACCATATTCATGGTTGATTAGGGCACTACAACGTAATGTATCTCCTTATTTATTAGGAAGATAAAATGAAAGTTAATATGGTTCACCATCAAAATTATAAAAAAACAAAAGGAATTAGGTGAACATAAAGTGTATTACTTGTCAGGGAATGATTCGGATAGTGATATCATTGATTGGTTATCCACATCGAAAGAATGGACTACTGAATGTCTGATGATAGAAAGTGTAGTTGAAAATAGTGAGAGTGAAGTGGAAGATTTAGAAATTGTTAATGGGGAGTTAGTTAGAGAGTGTAAGAGAGAAGAAAAGGAAGTGTAAGAGAGAAGAAAAGGAAGTGTTAGTGGATACAAGGACATCGCCATGCTTCAAGCAAGTGGGGAGTTAGTTAGAGAGTGTAAGAGAGAAGAAAAGGAAGTGTTAGTGGATACAAGGACATCACCATGCTTCAAGCAAGTGGACTAAATAGCCACCAACATTTCAAAAAGAGGCTCAAGAAGCACCCAAAAGAAGCACTTGGATCCCTTAGGCCATGTCCAACAAGCTACCCATAGTTTGTGGGGTGACCCATGTACTTACCTACCAAATTGGCATCCTAAATTCTTCCATTCTCATGGACAACACAATCTCATTCCCACCTGCCTTATCAGCCCGCCTTGTTACACATCAACTACCAATTTCCATGCGTATAAGAGTCGAAGAAAGCAGACAAATAAGTGTCAAAGAAAGCATTGTGTTGGAGTTTTCACCAAATGAAGCTTCTACATGGGCCCAACTTTTGCCCCCAATGCCCATGCACACCACTTGTATACACTTGCTTTGCATGTAATAGACATATAAGCATTGTCTTTTCACAAACCTGTGTGGAGCCTCATCACCGACAACTGTCCAAGTATATTTCTAGATGGGGGGACCATGGCGGATGCAAGCCTAGCCCATGATATGACCATGAACCTTCTCTAAATCAACAAGAACCTTTCATGGCCTCATCTTCGACCATACCACCCATTCACAATGCACCCTGCCTCTATCCCCAGTTCTCGACAACACCAACTCTCTCTAGCCACAATGGCCACCCAACTCCATTATAGCTATGAGCATAGCTTTGCGCAAAGTCCAATGCCATGCCCCAAACAAAGTTATAACCTTGATTACCCAAGACAAGGGCTGTCAAGTAAATGTCAAAGAAAGCATCCAAAAGAGTTTTTTTTTAAATTAGTTGTGTTGGACAAGTGCACCCATAGACATACCTTTCATCCATTGCCCATCCACGTCACCTACCCTCCATGTACATCTCTAGATGGGGAGACCATGGGGCAGGCACAAGCCTGGCCCATGGTATGACCCATCGCTCATAGAACCCTTGACCTTGCAGGTACCTCCCATGAGCTTCCATGCCTATATCCTCTACTTCAACTCTAATTCAACACCAACAAAATCTTGCCTTGGCTAGTGTATTCGTCAAGCAAAACCCCCATATGGACATAACACCTTGTCATGCCAAGATGCCCTGAACCTCCATCTACCCATACTAATCATTCCATGGGGTCCTGGTACTCATTCCACCAATCACAAGGTACAGAGACCGTTTCTATAAATTACCTCCTATTGAAGGGTCCACACAACTTCCACAACCAACAGAGGTATGGCATACAAGACTTCTACATTGCCTATCACTTTCCATGCCACCTCGACATGCTACCTCCCATCAAGGCTAAGCTTCCCATCACTTTGCCCTACATCTGGCTATGGATCGGGTCTTGAACTATAGCCACTTAACCTTGGATGCCAACTCCATGGTGTATCTTGGACCATCCACACCATCCACTTCTTGACAACAGCTTCACCACCATCTTGGGTGGTGATGCGAGAACACGATTTACCATTAGGAAGAGGGGTATGTTAACTACTTGCAAGAGGTAGGTTAATATAGTTTTTGAATCAGTATTGCAAAATTGGGCTTTACATGTTTATCTTGTGGTCTAGGGATGAGAACTTAACTATATCCCCACCTAACCTTGAGATTGGCAAGGCCAATGAAGCTCCAACCCTAGTCCTTTTCGCTTGCTCGACCTATGTAAGGTACTTTGCCATCTTACCTTTGCGAATAGGCACCTGCCTCTTGTAGAATGATGTTAGAACATATAAAGTGACCTTACCCCCTACGCTTAATGTCAAATAGGGAACGTCTACATACTTAGTGTACATAGTTACTTAAGATTAGTAATAGAGGCATGGCCATTTTTAAGTTTGGCCGGCCTCGTGTAAATACTAGTCACTTGTAGGTTTCCCTCTTCTATTAGCTTCTTCTATAGGTGTGATTGTAGGTTTTTCTCTTCTATTAGCTTCTTCTTTTCTCGACTTTTGTAAGAGAGAACCATCATGAAAGACAATCTCTTCTTGCCTCCATCTAGGCATTGAGAGCTCTCCCTTCACCCTTTTGGCAAGAAGCATTCCGTTGTGACAACGGAGTGAAGATGCCGAGACAGATAAGCTAGTGCACCCGAAATGGGAGGTTGCATTTGCGACACAGAGGCAAGGCCCAATGACACATGCTTTGGCAAGGCTAAGGTAAGCTCTTGACTTAAACAAACGCGTAGTCCAATGCATTGGTATGACAACGCTTGCAGGACGGTGACGAAAATCGCTACCCACTAGGGTGTGGAGCTCTTGAATTGGTGCTTGAGCTCGTCCATCAAAAAGATCCCCCAAGACAGTTGTAGCTCACGAAGGTAAGCTACAATGAATCTGTTCCTAGACTGAAATGGGTTGTAATAGAGGCTGATACGCAGGGTACAACTCAAGGTGATCTCTCAACAAAAAAGGATCTAAAAAGGTTGTAGGCTACCAAGTGTACAAATGTATGTACATACAGCTGACCTTATGATGTGGCTGCTGAAACAACAAAAATAACAGTGGAACCTATTCGCCTTGAGCGAGAGTTCCCCACAAAGACCACCTAGTTGCGTGGCATACCTTGGTTGACATCAGGGCTAGCCACAATGTTATGTCTTGGGAGATGTGGACCTCATTAGGCCACCCACCCTTCACATCATCTACAACTACCCTTAACACAATGTAAACAAATCCCAATGCATAATTGTTTGGTTGTTTTGAAGCAGAGTTTTCCATTGAATGTAAAGCTATTTCTTGCAACTTTTGTGACCCTTGTGCAAGTATAATGAAAGAGAACATCAAGGGATGGATTTCAACTGCTGATTGTGTAGTCCATGTATTCATCAGTTGGTGAAGAAGTACCACTACACTCGATCTTTCCCATTTAATGTTTACCATACAACGACAACATCGGAACGCTTCAAGCGCTCCTAAGCCTCATCTTCTAATGCATGCCATCACCTGAAGTAAACCCTAAAACTCAGCACTCCTCTCACCTCGACGATACATCGGCCAACCTATCAAACCATTATGGTGATCCAAAACCTCATCGATAGAGATGAAGAGCACCTCCCACATGTCAACCTTAATAACCCTTCAAGGAGGTCACCAAGGAGTGGATACCTACCAAAAGTGCCATAAGCCTACCAATGAACAAAAATATGCTAAGCAAGGGCCTCAAGTAAAAGACTTTTACCCGTCCTGCCAGATCTTCGTGTAAGAATCCCCATCAAGATGTTAGAAGCTCAAGGCTTCTACAAGGCAAACCCTTCCATCTAGGTCCCAAAAACCTCACCATGTTGTAGTCTCCTAAGCCAAAGAGAAATCCCAAACCTCAGTTCCCTTCCAATACTCACCAACACCCCACTGTGGATCCTAACAAAAGCTGCTAGAAGCTGAAGGGAACCCCTACATTTGGATTTTGAGGTCAAAGAACGTGCACCACAAGCCTCTACTTCCACATCATCAAACCAAGGATGGAGTGGTGATGCCTCTGACGCTACCCTCAAAGCTTAATCATGGAGGCATTGGCTCTACCACCTCAATCCATGAGCCAACACCACTCGAAAGACAGTCCATGGACACCAAGCAACAAGTGGCAACACCACACTTGTGTATGGTGGCCCAACTCATCTCTATTATCATTAAAGATAAACACCTGCACTACCAAGTCCCCCAAGAGATTCACATATACACTTTCGTGGCACAACCAAGTAACCCAAAGGTCTCAAAGAGAGCAAGTCAATCCCACAACACCCTCGTGCTAAGTGGAAGAAAGTCGAAGCTCAAACAAATGTACCATTTAAGCGAGTGGTGGTGGCATGAAAGTTTTCATTGTGGATGGGCAAGTAGTCTTCTACCTTCACTCATTGAGCTCACAAGGTGAAAGCTAGAAGCCTTAAGCCTCATTTATACATATGTAACAATGTGGCACCTCCAATCAATTGTACAAACGCATATACTTGGGAATGATTGAAATCGAAGTAAGCCATGTAGTTTGTATTTTTTTTGTCACAAGTGCTCAAATATCAGAACGTTTCTAAATCCATTGTGGAAGAAACATATCCCCAAGCTACTAGCCTCTTTTGGTAAGCATTGTTTGCAATATAGGCACAAATCCTTAAGCAGATGTCCAGAGTGAAGTTGCAAATTCAACTCTATTGGATCTTTTAAAATGCTATGTTGCAGACCAAAAGACTTCATGGAAAACTACTTGCCATTAACAGAAATTGCATACAACACTATGCATGCATCTTCTTTTGAGATCATACATAATAAGGTGGTACTTTCACCCATCCTTCACATCAAGGATGAAATATTTGCAACCGACATGTACGTGATTTAAGTATTACCTTTGTACAAGTGCAAACAACCATAAAGCGATCATAGGAGAAGCTTAAAATGGTTTAAGATAAGCATGTAAGACAAATGGATATCAAGAAGAATGATTAGGTCCTTCTAAAATATAAGAACACCCAAATTCGATAATGTCGCAAGAGAAGGGAGTCCTGTATCCCAAGCTTTTCACAAGGTCCTTCTAGTATGTCCTCCTATTATGCTTTGGATAAATGAAGTGGCTTTTCATATAAAGTTGCAAGAGCATTGCAAGGTCCACAATGCATTACATGTAAGCCTTAAAGAAAATATGTGGAACCTGTCATTGATAATCCACTAGAAGTGGATGATTTAGAAGAGGTAGAAGAGGTTTTGCAACCATAAACAAAATATATATCATATAGGGAGCACAAGCTTGCAAGTAAACACCTTCACAAGCACTATTTGGCGAAGTTTGTCAACTACCTGGTAGATAAGAAATACTTGAAGAATTACCCACAACTCTTGCAGCTTATTTGGAAGCTTTCCAATTGCTGTTAACTATCTAGAAGCCAAGAGGATTGGCACTTTGAAAAAGCATTTGGCCTCAATGGGGCACGCAATTGGGTTTAGATGAACCCGATACTCGAGTTTGGGATGTCTGTTCACACTTATAACCCATTAACACACACAGATACATGGCTTTGAGAATGGGAGATTTGACCAAATACATTTGCAATGTGCCAATCTTATAAGCCCGTTCATGGCTGCCTAAAAAATGGATTTTGAATGTAATGTTTGGCTTGCCTGCTTGATTTGCACGTGCCAATCTTATAAGCCCAAGAATGCCCAATGTTAAACTCCATAACACCGTGACATGATTATGTAAGGTGTGGGCTTATACGGGCTGCCCTCGAAGCTTTTACAATACTTCAAATATATATTTGCTATTCTAACTTTTCCAGCAAGTTCACACTTCATGAACCTTCAGAGGGCGGCACCAACATAATGGCCAAAAGGGTTTTGGGAGCCTATCTCCTAAAGGCCTAGGACTCTCTCTCTCATAAATATGGGTGTTACCCTTTTCTCTTCACAGGTGGGGGCTACCCCTCGTGTTTGTGCCGGCACCCACACCATTTGGCACCTTCTTGCCAACAACTTACCCAAGTTCCTATCTCACGAAGGTCTCGGGTGAAAGCTGGGGATCCTTACTCTCCACTCTTTTTTTTCTCTTGCAACAACAAAGCTTTTTAACAAGGATTCTTGCTCCCTCCCCATCTTGGGACAGGCCAGTGTGGGAGAAGTATTTAACCAAACACATGAACATGCTAATTTTTACCCCATAAAATCAGCTAGTCCCAGCACTTATTGCAGGTAGCTGCAACTGCTGCACATTTAGTGAGGGGTACAAACCACAAGGCCCCTGGGGAGCGTTGGCGCAATAGATACTAGCCTGCATGTGAATAACCAGCCTAGTCACCCAACATCATAAAATCAGCTACTCCAAGCAGTCATTGCAGGGAGGCGCACCTGTTGCACATTTAGTGAGGGGTCCAAACCACAAGGCCCCTGAATAAATACCAGCCTGCATGTGAATAACTACCCTAGTCACTCAATTTAGACAACCTTTTCAAAAAGAGAAAATTACAATTAAAAACAATTATTGAAAAATTCTTCTCAGCATACATGAACATTATACTTAATAAAATTAGTTTAAACCCTCAGGCAGGCTCAAGTATGCCAAGAATAAAAGTGGTGAAAGTTAACAAATCCCTAAGCAGCTTACAAAACTTAGTACTGCACAAGAGCAACCATTGTGTGCTACTAAACGTTACAAGGTCCGTATCACCGATAGTAGTTGCAGGAAAGTAAAGGTTCTAATTTGTGCTGGCAAGCTCTGCACGAAGCTTCTTAGCAGCTTCCACCATGTTTATCAGAGCTGGCTTAACCTCCCCATACTTGCGTGTCTTCAGACCACAATCAGGATTGACCCACAAAACCTTGGACTCAAGGACATCCAGCATCTGTAATCACAGCATTCTCCCACTTAAATGCAAGGTTGCAGAACCTGCTTAGCAACTCTAGTCTACACAAATGAACTTGCAGGAAAACAACATGAAGCTTCTCACGCGTAAACATGAAGCTTCCCATCCACGAAAACAACATCAAGCTTCTCACACAAACAAAATACCTTTCGGATGCGATCAGCGATCTCTTCAGTACTAGGAACCCTTGGAGAATGGATATCATAAACACCAGGACCAATCCCGGCACCGTATTTCACACCATCTCTAAACACTCTAAGAAGCTTCTCATCAGACCGGGAGTTCTCAATTGTAATGACATCAGCATCCATGTCAATGATGGAATGGATGATGTCATTGAAATGGGAGTAGCACATGTGTGTATGTATCTGCATGAAAATCAAAGACAATGACAATGAACAAAAGAGCATAACACATGGATACTTTTCTACATGTAAAAAAACAGAGCCAAAACCTTTACCTGTGTTGTGTCTTTCACTCCACAGTTGGTAATTCTGAAAGAATGCACTGCCCAATTCAAATAATGAGCTTGTTCGGATTTTCTCAATGGTAGACCCTCCCGGAGTGCAGCCTCATCAATTTGAATGACCTATGCAGGCAAGCATTGCAAAACTAACAAGGATTTAAAATTTGAACACACTTCAGAAGGTAGAAAGAGGCAAAAATCACAAGCAACAAAAAAAAAACTCTGCTGCGTAAGATGTAAAGACACAAAGAACACCACTCAACAGCTTGTAAAGACACTTGAAAACAATAGCAGCGAAGCTTAAAATGAAGAAGGTAAAATGCCATACATGAATTCCACCAGCCTCCAAGTCCTCCACTTCATCTTTAATAGCCAAAGCAATTTGGTAGCAAGTTTCTGACCTGTAACACAACAGAAAGAATGCCATGCATTCAAAACAAACTATGGGTCTACAAAAGAAAGAGACAAAGACCCACTTGGATTTTGATTAGAAGAAGCTCACCTTGGCTGGTCATTCCTGACAAAGGACCAGTTCAGAATTGTCACCGGACCAGTAAGCATTCCTTTCATCGGTCGGGCAGTCAAACTCTGGGCATATTTTGACCAAAACACAGTCATTGCAGTTGGGCGGCTCACATCACCATAAATGACAGGTGGTTTCACACAGCGCGAACCGTATGATTGCACCCAGCCATTTTCAGTGAAGGCAAAGCCCTTAAGCTGTTCTCCAAAATATTCCACCATATCATTTCGCTGTTGAGACAGATGAATGCGAATGAGTTCTAAGGTATAACTACTGAAGTCCCCACTCCAATGAAACATTAACCTACAAAGCCATCACCTCAGGCTCTCCGTGTACAAGGACATCTATATCAAGCTCTTCCTGTAGCTTGCACACTTTGGAAATTTCAGCCTGGATGGCCTTAATGTAACTTTCCTCTGAGATTCTGCACTTGGCAAAGGCATGTAAGTGCTCATAAATCTGAAAATTGGTCTTTAGAAATATCCTTAATAAAAATTTCTTACTTCTTGGCTTTGAACTCACGGCGAACCCTTCGCAGTTCCAATGTTTGAGGAAATGACCCTATAGTAGTGGTTGGTAAAATAGGGAGATTCAGATGTTTTTGCTGCTCATCTAGCCTGACCGCTACAGGTGTGGCCCTTCTGTGTTCAGACACATGAAGACCACTTGCCTGTTCATACCCCAACACACCAACCCACAATAAAACCTCCTCAATTCAGTCATGAACAGGCACTCAATCAAAACTTAACACAAGAATAACAGACTGCACAAACAGAATAACTGACTCTTAGTATTTAAACCCATCCAACGCAAGAACCAGTGAAAGCTGCATTCCAGACAGCCCTTCCTGTGTAACAATTATAGGTTATGGCACATAGGGTATCACCTTGATGGCCAATAAGATATAGTAACTTACTGCTTTTTGCACTGCCTCATTATGGACTCGAGGTGAAGACCTTCTGGAGGCCTGAGCAGCTGCGTTTGCTGCAAAAAAATCCTGTTTAGAAAAACACAAACCCATTAGAAAAATCAGATTACTAGCAAAAAACTTAGGCAATATTGTTCATGCAATGTAGCATAACGCAAGCTTCTTAACTTACCCCATCTTTCTTTCCTTCAAGGACATTAGCAAGGGCAGCAACTTCCACAGCCTTCTGAGCTGCAAAAGCTAGCCAGGACCTCAGCTCCACATCCAACTTGTGCTCATTCTGAAGATCAACAGCTGTATGGAGAAGAGAACAGGAGGTCGAAACCACCACTTTGTCTGCAACCCACAATAAACATGGTCAGACTGGACTGAAACAATACATAGATTAAGATGCTTCGACACTCCAGCCAAACACACAAAATGTAGCAGACCGGACACTTCACTTCCATACTCAGACCTTTCCCTAAGGATGTAGTCAACTCCTCTAGTAAGGTAACTGAAGCCGCCAAATCATTAGCCCAAATGTTGCGACCATCAACAACTCCAGCAAACAGAACCTTTCCATGAGGAAGACCAACTTCCTTGATAAGGCTCAAAGTTTTCTGCCCTCTAACAAGGTCAACTCCAATAGCAGATACATGTTCTAGGCCAATAATGGTCCTACAACAAGAAGCCAATGACGGGTCAGCCAACAACACAATGGCACAGACATAGACAGTAAGACATGGCTCGTACATTATATAATACCATTGATGCAGAAGACCCCTTACTTATAGGCATCAACAGGAAGGTCTGCAAAATAGGTCTCAATAAGAATTTTGATTCCACTAAGCTCAGCTCCAAAGAAGGAGTAGGCATGCTTGAATGCATCCAACTTGTGTGCCTCAAGGTCAAGAACAAGAGTAGGCTCATCAAGCTGAACCCATGAAGCCCCAGCTGCCTTCAACTCAGAAATAATCTCCCTGTTCCAAAGAAGCATGATGCTCAACAAGAACCTCAAATGAAAGCAAGACCATATTCTTAAAAGGAAATATAATAGAGCTGAAACACTGCAAAAGCATGCTTACTTGTAGACCGGGAGAATAGAATCAAGGAGGGAGAGGCAATTGAAGGTTGTGTCTACCCCCTTCCCTGGCTTTGCCAAAAGAAGGTATGAAACAGGACCAACAAGTACCGGGATGGTATCTATGCCAAGCTGTTGAAAAAAACCAACATAAATTCATTCACTGTAGCAGACTAACAATGCAGACAAAATCTAGACGTCACTAACCTCTTTGGCTTCCTTGTATTCCTGAACTGCTTTGGTGGATGAGAGTGTGAAACTGGTATCAGGGCCTAGTTCAGGCACAATGTAATGGCTGGAGTGGAAGATGCCAAGTAGATAAAGGTCAGAAAAGTGTATTAAAGTAAGCTGGACAACAAACAGTACCAGATCCTAAAACTGACTTTTTCATTTGGATGAGCAACCAAGGTAAAGAATTAAACCACATAAGAGGTTAAAGTTGCATTTACAATAAGTCACACACTAAGAGTCTAAGACTGACTTTGCACATGGCCCCATCATGGTTATAGTGGACAGTCTACAGGATTGGCTCCAAGACTAACTTTTACATTAGGTGAAACAAGCAACTTTATAATATCAAATCCCAACAAGGCAACAGGCATTCAAGAAAAGTGTACCCCTCTTCTTTGGGACTAACTTGTGCGCACACCTGAATCCAAACCAAGATAAGTCTTAACTACGAATTCAAGTTACGCTAAGCTAAAAACACAGAAAACTGGCTTTCAAAGTTAATGAGAAAACTTTAGGCCTAAGACTCACTGTTGTGAAATTCAAGGGAAACAGTATAGCAATAAGAAAAGCCACCATAGTACTGAGAATGATTTGACACTTACTAGTTGGTATCAAACCACTTAGTCATTTCCATAGCCGGATTCTTGGTATTACCACGAGCCATGGAGAAGTACACGTCAAAGCCAATCTCACCACCAGTCCATCCATAGCAAGGGGGGACAGCACCAACTAAGGCTGTGGTGTCTAGCACCTGGTCATAGTAGGAAAATGTGTTGCTCGGAATGTAGGTAATACCAGCACTGGCCATCTGCTTCCATATTGAGCCTCTCAGATCTTTGGCAACCTGCTCCAAATCAGATGCTGAAGACTTTCCATCCCAGAACGATTCCAATGCAAACTTGAGCTCCCTCTTGGGTCCCATTCGTGGGTAACCCACAACATGAGAAGCCATGAAAGCAGACAAAGGTTGAGATCTGCTAAAAAAGAGACAAGCAATCAAGGAGAAAACTATACATATAAGGGTTGAAATTACCAACACTAGAACGCATGATATGAATATAGCCACAAAAATTACCAACACTAGAACGCATGATAATAGCTACAAAAATCCCCCCTCGAGTAAAAAAACCTCCCAATGCGCATGCCTCCTTAAAAGAGATCACAAGATCACTCTCTCTCATACACTTACTTGCCACATCAACAAAGAGCAGCATTGTCAATCAATCTACATTTAAGTGCCATGCAAAGAGCCAATGGTCAACCGGAGCTCAGAGATATATTTCCAGACAAAGCATTTAGCTAGTCTGCAGTGACTATAGAATGGTGAGCCATAGAATATAGTGACAAAAGCCTTACAGCAGTGTAGACTAACGTGCTGACACCAGACCTGTTGAAAAACCCGACACCCACTTTTCGAAGCCTTGGGAAAAGTAGTTTCGTTGAGCTGTTAGGCCACGTTCACATTAGAATGGAACCCTTGGATCTGCTCTTGAAAAGCTCTTTGAAGCACAAGGTGTGTTGGAGTTTCATTTTTCTTTTTTGCAAAAAATGACGCATCTATTAAATATGAATAAATCCATCTCAGCCAAAGGCCAGAAGAAACATTAACCCAAAATGCAAGGTGAGTGCATTCCATGTGGTGGTATGAAAGTCCAGGAGTACACAGAAAGATAAAAGCAGCTTGCACAGGTCTAGAAGGTGAGGTTTGAGTGCGCCTCTATGCATCTAGCCCTCCAAACCTGCCAAGCTGAAAATACTCTACAGGTAAGTGTCCCCACGGAATAATCTGATAAATTAACAAAATCATCAAAGCTGCAGGTGGTGGGACCATTAGATCTGCTAAGAGTTCTCCGCTTCACTAATCTGTTGAAGTTTACAGAAACCCTTAGATCTATTAGTTGCATGCTGTAGTCCCCTTCTTGCTTTACAGATGTTCATCTGTTCAACCACATTCACAGGTGACCTGAAGATCCATGGTCCTTATACGGAGAAAGGCTATACTCACAGAAAAGTGACCGTGCTACATCACAATGGCGTACTCACATATGATAATATGTAAAGCTCAAAGTAAAGCTACATTCCCAGATTCATGAAAGCCTTAGATCTTCTCGTAGAAACCCTAGAAGTGCTGCACAATTCCTTGATCACAACATTCGCTAAGCTACGTTTAAAAGATCCTGATGATCAAGAAACCCTAGGTCTGCCAGCAGTTCCATGCCACATACACAAAATCGAGCAGATAAACACAGCAAAAAGTATTCGCAGGCACGGGGAAACCCTAGATACGCTCAACGAAACCCTAGAGCTGGGCAGACCAAATGAAAGAAAAACCGAAAGAGAAGGGAGGGGGCTACCTGACGGGAAGCTACTGCAGTGGCGACTCGCGAGACTCACTTTAGTATCGCTGTGTGTTCGAGCGTATGAGGAATTGGGGGTTGGTCTCCTTTCACGACGTTATTAAACAATGAATCATTGAGGTGCACTAAAATGGGGACCTTGAAACCAAATATAAGTAAGTACCTGGTGGCCTAAAATTTTAATCATTGAGGTGCACTAAAATGGGGACCCTTGAAACCAAATATAAGTAAGTACCTGGTGGCCTCAATGCAGCCTTTGTTTTGATCTCCATGCTCAATGCTGGTGTGATGGTCACTAGCCCACCAATGGCCAGCACATGCACAGCCCCACTTAACACGAACTTACATGTCTGAGAGGGCTATTCATTTTCGCCGCCCCTCCCCCCCCTCCTTTCTCAAATCTTTTACTCTTGTGAGCTTCCTAATATTTTGACTCATGACGACTAAAAAGTCACCAATGTGCAACACTTCTACTATCAGGTTTGCCCACCCTTAAGTTTTATGAAACAATTGTACTAACATATACACTAGCTGGTTAATGGTAACAACAGGCATAAGCAAGTCATATCATTGTTTACATCTCACATTATAGAAATAAAGCTATTAGTTATCTTGTTAGATTCTTAGTGCATTTCCTTCTAGTGACTCTCTATTTATTTTTATTACTAGTGATGCGCCCGTGCCAATGGAATGGAGAAAGAGGTTGTTGAGTGTTATTAAAAGTATTGTTGCAGAAAAAGACATTCTTAATCTTACAACCCATTTGCTGGTACACAGATGAAGTTTTGGTTGTAGAAAAAGACATTCTTAATCTTACAACCCATTGGCTAGTACACATATGAAGTTTTATTAAAAGCATTGTTGGAGAAAAAGACATTGAGGGCATCGTTAGAAAGATATTCTCAATCTTACAACTCCTTTTCTTTTCTTTTCTTATATAAGTTAATCCACCCTATATATGATCTATTTAGTTAATGCTTTTCTTGACTACTTAATTCTATATGTTAATCAACCCTATATATGCTCTATCTAGTTAATTCATTTGCTTTTCTTTTCTTTTCAATTCTATATGTTAATCTACCCTATATATGATCTATCTAGCTCATTCAATATGTTGACTGTTATGGCTCATCTATATTCATATTGATCATTGTGCCCATTTTTCTCTTCACTTTTGTTATATTATAACTATAAATTTTTCTACCTTAAAATTCATGCTACTTTTTTATTGTATTTATACAATCTTGTATACTCTGATTTGCATTACTACCTTTATGCCTTATCCTACTATGGTTACTACTAATTCTTTATGATACCATGTAAGAAATTATAAACTTGCATGCAAACACAAAACATAGAATCTTCCATAAGCAAAACTAGGCACAACTTGTAAAGAGATAAAGAATATTACTAAATTTACTATTGCATAATCATAAGTATGATTATAATGGATTACTTTTGCTTCCCATTCATGTGCTTCAATTAGTAAGAGCTTCGATGATGGAATGTTCAAAAAGTACATAGACTATGGCTATATGCACAATGAATACAACAATGCCCAAGCTTTGAAGGTTGATGGCTTCCCACCCATGTGCTTCGATTGATAGGAGTTTGGATGGCATGTTTAAAAAGTGCATAAGTGGGGGTAGGTAGAAGCTATGTACACTCAATGAATATGAGGGTGCATAAGTAATGAGTGAAGGTAGGTTGATATATATACCTAGATGAATCAAGGAACATGTCCAAATCCACCTTATAAGAAAGTGCAATTTATAACCTCATGGTAGTCATCCACAAGACAATAAACCATCATGCATCGTATGGACTAGATATTATGACATCCCCCACTAATGTCATCAGTGGGTGTAGAACTTGGTATCAATACACACACACCCGCACACACACACACACACACACATAAGAGCATACATTCATACAAAGGTATGTTTACGAAGTTTCTATCAGAGCTCTAGAGATATATAGGGGAGATTCAACCATAATAAAGCCTAGCACTAAGAATCATAATAAATAAAAACAATTATTACAATAAAAAGGTAGTTGATAAGGAATATGCACCACTAAAGATTGAAAGAACTAACACAATAATCATCTAGCTACAACTTGGACGAAAACTTCACAAAGTGAAATTACATGTCCGCTAATATAGCATAAAGATATATCTAGATGAATCCAGGAACATGCCTGAATTCACCTTATAAGAAAGTGCAATTTATAACCTCGTGGTAGTCATCCACAAGACAATAAACCATCAACTCCATCATGCATAGTATGGACTAGATACTACGACATTCCCACTAACATCGTTTATGCTCCCACACACACACACACACACACACACACACACACACATAAGAGCATACATTCATTGTTGGTAGATAGATATTTAAGCACTATTAACCACATTGGTTAGCATTTTGTAAGGTGATTGCACCCACTTTTGTAACCCATCTTATCTTTTATGATGGCCATATCATATCATATATTGTTCACCATTTTGGGAACACTTGAGCATTGCATGAGAGAGAATAAGTGAAGAATGCAAGGGTCTATGTTGGTTTGCACCCTTGGTCATTTGTGGTCAAGTAATCCTCTTTTGTGGGGAGGAGCTAGGGTCCTCAACCTTGCCTCCTTGGTGTCACCATAAGGGAGCTTTAGCACTTGGGTAGTGAGCAAGGAGGAAGAAGAGAGTAAGCAACATCACTCTACACACTCACCACACAATACAAACAAGCAAGCATGCATCAAGCAGAGAGCAAACATGCAAGCAAGCATCAACACGAGCACAAATCTCAAATCTAGACTCAATTGTGTTAATGGAATTATGTGTGCTCTCATTATTCAAAATGACTTATGTACAAGCCTCGTATTTACAATGTTTGATAGCCCATGTAATGTCTAGGGTGGTGTGAATGGCTTATTTCCTAGGCTAAGTATATACTATGAGAGTTATAAAAGCTGTAAACTCAATAAAGGACTATCATCCGACATTACACAAGTCGTAAGCTCGGAGATATCCCAAATTATGCTACATGAAACACCTTGGGTAATACAAAATGATATAGCAAAAAATCTAGAAAGAGGCTACTAGTACACAAAGTCGCCGATAAATAACTATTATCTTACACAAGTCGTAAGCTTAGAGATATTTACGTGAAGCACTTGCAGGTGGTATAAAAAGATATTGAAAAAAAGGGTGCAATAGCATGTTCGAAGTAATGTTAACCATTGTGATTAATGTATCCCCCCTCCCTAATCATGATTTTGTCCTCAAAATTAGTGTGGAGGCATAGGGAAGGCCTAATAGAGTAGAAGTTGTTATAGTGCTAGTAGAAGTCATTAGTGGGACTTCACATATTGGTGCTATGGTGGAAGGAGTGATATGAGGTCTAGAAGTGTCTTAAAGTGTCTCAAAGATGTCTTCAAAGGTGATGAGTCACCAACCTTGGAGTGATATGAGGTCTAGAAGTGTCTCAAATATGTCTTCGAATGTGATGAGTCACCAACCTTGGAGATAGTGCACCCACGGGTAATAGTCGATTATCTTCTTAAGAGTGATATCTTTGTTGATGTCAAAAGTGAGGTCTTAGGGGCCAATCTAGGAACTCGACCAAGAGGGTGATGATGAGCTTAAAGAAGTGGATGGTGATGATAATGTCGGGGTCACTTGATTGTACTACTAGATAAACTTGCACATTGTGTGCAACATCCAAGATTCATCTAGGAGCTTTGGTGGGCCCGATACCATGGAAAATCGAATTGCAATTTTGGGTTCTTCTCTAGATCCTTTTCAAAAAGGTCCCATGCCCACTTGTGTTTGATGGGGAAATAGATGGGGCTAATTCTTAGGTAGCGAGGATCACAATGGGTGGGATTTTTCATTTGAGGCCGTCTCTAAATTGGTTGTTCTCCAGGCTTCATCTAGGAGCTTTGGAGGGGGTACCATGGAAAATCGAATTGCAATTTTGGGTTCTTCTAGCTCCTTTTCAAAAAGGTCACATGCCCACCTATTTTTGATGGGAAAATAGATGGGGATGATTCTTAGGTAGTGAGGAGCATAGCAGTACTCCTTCGAATGGGTGGGATTTTGCATGTGAAGCCATCTCTAAATTGGTTGTTCTCCCAGCGTTTCATGGTAGAGAGGTGATGAGCTTAAAGAAGTAGACGGTGATGATAATGTCAAGGTTAAGTAGCACCTAGTTGTACTGCTAGATAAACTTGCACATGGTGCATAACATACAAGCTTCATCTAAAAGCTTTGGTGCCTTCGGAGGGGGGAACCATGGAAAATTGAATTGCAACTTTGGGTTCTTCTCCAATGCTTTGAAGAAGGTATCATGCCCACCTATGTTGGGGAAATAGATGGGGTTGATCCTCATGTAGTGAGAAGCATAGCATTACTCCTTCCAATGGGTGGACTTCAGTATGTAAGGCTTCAAAACTAGTTGTTCTCCAAACATTTCATGGTAGCGAGGAGCATAGTAGTACCCCTTCTAATGGGTGGGCTTTAGCAGGTAAGGCCTTCCCCAAACTATTGGCTATTCTCCCAACATTTCATGGGTGACAGGGAGGGCATTGGCATGCAGCCTCTTATATCATCCATAGTCTTTGGGGTTATGGATATTCACCCAAGGCTTCATTTTCTCCTTCAGGTAGCCCTTGAAGAGGGAGATGTTGATTCTATCAGTGATGTGATTGGGGTCCTCATGGGTGTAGAAGCGACCATCCAGCACCTGGATGGCAGTCTTGAACTCATTATGGTCAAGGGGGTCATGAAAAGGGGCAATCTAGAAGGAAGACCTATTCAAATTTTTTGGCTCATTATGAGGACTTTTCCCAGTGGTGGTGGAGAGTAATAAGAGTTTGGGTAAAGAGGAGGGTGAAGGTGATGTTGGTGGTGACGTGGGGGCTATGATCTTGGATGGTGTGGTTGGTAGAGGTGGTAGTGGAGCACACTGCCAATCTTGCATCAACGCGAAGAAAGTGTCTCCATAAGTTTTCTAGTGACATGGAGTGGATGTATAGGCCATGGGGGTTGTGGATGGTGGGTTGCCCAGGAGCTGAGGAAGGTCTTGCAAAGATCCCTTCTATAAAGTGGTTTTGATCAACTGTGAGACATTAGATTCTACATAGGGTTCAATCGAAGAGGATTCTTGTCCTCTGGGAGGAGAATGGGGTGCAAGAGTGTGCCACCAATGTTTGAACCATGGAAGGTCTCCTTATTATGTGCAAGAGGAGGCATGCCACCCATGTTTGAACCATGGAAGATCTCCTTTACATCCTCTTCATCGAGAGGGTGGCCATCATTATCATCATCACCTCCCTCATCATGTTGATGGTGGTGAGCTTCATGGAGTGATAAAAGGCATAGGCCTCGTTGTACTCCTCATCCAAGATCTAGGGATAGGCTACATGATCCATGCTAGCAGCATCGTGAATGAGTTGAAGTTGTTTCTAGGCTCAATGGTAGAGGACGAGGATGATGATAGGAGGGTAAACCATACTGGCCTTGCCAATGAGGTGCTCGTAGGTGACATTGATGGGGTTCTAGTCAAGTCCCCTCATCTTGTCAAGAGCTTTAAAGGTGATGAGGGAGGGAGCCATGGTAGAGGTCTTTCAAAACAACGAGCTTAATGGGTTCCCCCTCATCTAGCATGTCGAAATATGTGGGTACTTGATGGCACGAGGCTGAGGATGTGCTAAGGAAGCTTGAAGATTGTGGTGAGTTTAGTAAAAGAGACCGTCCCTTGTTGAGGACGTGGTAAGGGAGCTTGAAGATTGTGGGTGAGTTTAGTAAAGGATACTATCCCTTAGAAGAAGAACATGGCAAGGGAGGCTAGTGTGAGGTGGGGGACCTTGGTGAGGATATAGTTGAAGTGAAAGGCTCTCACCTCATGCTCAATGAATATGTTATGTTAGAGGAGGTTAAGTCAGACGGAGTGATGATTCATGTCTTATTATAACCTAGAGGGTGGTTATGGGGGCATGGAGAGGCTTTAGAAGGTTAGTGGCAATGTCCATGAGTGTTAAGATATCAATCTCAACTAGTGCGGACATGGATGACATGTCAGGATGACACCTCCACACTTACGCCACTAGCATTTGGTGAGATCATGGTTGTTATACTACAAATGGTTTATAGGTTGTATGAGATTATGATTGATATGCGATCAATGGTTTTACAGGTTATATGAGATAGCCACTTTGGTTTACTAGAGTTATGGCATAGTTATAGTACTAGCTCATATAGTTAGGTCCACAATATGGACCTTGTATGATTTAGAAGTAGGCACAACAAAGTTATCACTCGATAATACAAGCTTCTTGCTCAGAGAGTCATCACATTCAGAACCCACAAAAATGGATTCATTTGTAGCAATTTGATAGGCACTCTCTCCTCCTGCACACTCGGTTGGCTTTAAAACTATGTCTCTCCACTTCTTCACATACATCTTATTCACACAATTCTCGAAAGCACCTTTCATAGAAGCGCAAGGTAGTGACCTTGTTCTTAGTTGAGTATTATCAACTTTACTGAAACCGCATATGCTATGTCTCTCCACTTCTTCACATGCATCTTATTCACATACATCTTATTCACACAAATCTTGAAAGCACCTTTCACACACACTACTACAGGATGACCCATTTCTGACGCCTAGTTTCAATGGTGGCCGCGTCGTCAAAATACCCGTGATATAAACGTCAAAATAACCAGTGAAGATGGTATACCCGTGATATAAACGTCAAAATACTCGTGATATAAACATCAAAATAACCTGCGAAGATGAACATCGAAAAGCGTGTCGAAATAAAGGTCAGTATAAGCGTCAAAAAGCAGATTGAAAACTATTTTTTAAATATTTTGTGGGACTTCTTAAAAAAAATTTAAGTGTGCAAAAAAAAGAAAACATTGATAAAAACCAAGTATTTCTTAGTAAATAAAATTGAAATAAGATGTTATAGCTCGTCATCGACTCTCTCATCCTCAGCTAGATCCATGGCTCCGAATATATCTATTCCCAGAAATACCTCTCCATTTGCATCTTCATCAATGGGTGTAGCCTCTCTATTGTCCTCTTCTATTTCAGGCATTAGAGGTAGTTGTGTTGAAAGTTATTCTTCTATTTCAGGCATTAGAGGTAGTTGTGTTGAAAGTTATTCTTCTATTTCTTCTTCGAATTTTGGATTAGTTATTATGTTTACTTCTGGTTCAAGTGCTAGTAATTGTTGAATTACTATACCTTGGATCCTTCTTCTAGTTGTTCAGCTGGATCAATATTTGTTCAACTGGATCAATATTTGTTTCTTGTGCTTCTTGAGTGGGTTCCTCAACCTCTACTTCATCTAATATTTCCATATCTTCAAATATTTGTTTACTACACGGATAAATTTGGATTACAAACAACCACCTACGATCTCTTGGGTCCACCTTGAAGACGACTTTCTCACAATGCTCTAGTAGCATAAATGTGTCCCTTTGGTTTATCCATATCTTTGTGGAGTCTACTTGAACAAATCCACTCTTATCTCTATACATGGTTGCTTGTGGTCCTTGAGTCACTACCTTGAACCACTTCACATAAAAAATGAACATAGAAAACTTTTTGAACCCAACCTTGATAATGTCTTGTATCATTTCACAATAATCAAGCATGCCAAGATCACTTGCATAATCAAGCATGCCAAGATCACTTGCATTTAAACAACTTTCTTGCATATGAAATTTGCTTTGACATGGCAATCAAATGTTGTTCTCTTCTTATCTATTCGCTCCACTCGTCGTGACCCACATGACCAAAGTGCACTAAATTTGCGATACTGCAAGCAAAAGAAGATCATGAAATTGTATCAAGAACAAAAACTTGCACAAGACTATGTCTTAAGGTTTCTTGTGTACATATAAAAACTCACTTACATGGTAATCACAACCATATGCCACAAACTATAAGATTTTGTGCTAGTCATGAGACTTCAAGCCACTAAGCTCTTCATCCTTTGTGAATGCTCCCTTCAAACAATGCATACAACCAATGGGAGTACGAAACTCACTTATGCACTTCTTTACATGCCGCTGCTCTTCTTTGGTTAAGACCCAAGGTGATCTAGGGGGAGAATCACCTTCCCATTAGGTCTACTCCTTGCCCATAAGTGCTACATGCGATCCACCTCTTGTAGATCATCCCTTTGTGCCTTGCTCTCTTTAGCACCTGTGATGGTTTCCCAAAGCATATCAGCTATGTTCTTGAAAATGTGCTAGGGTCAAGAAGATGATTGACTAGAAGATCACTCTAGTATAAATGGGAGGAGATAGAAGATGGATAGCCACTTCATTTCGGGGGGTGAACAACTTGGATCCACTTTCCATGCCCTCTAGCAAAATCACTTGGTTTTAGCACACGAGGAGGCCTCCCTAGAAATCTCTCTTGCAACTCATGGTTGTTGGGGGGATACTTTTTGTGGCCCTCATAGACAACCCCTCAAAGATGTTTACCGGGACTCTAATCTAGGCCCACATATAGGGCGTGCATTATAACCAGATATTGAAAGCCTTGCCAAACATGCTAATCATTGTGATGGGATATGTAAATAATACAAAAATACTAAAATCGTGAAATTAAATCAGATCAAGAAATCTTAGAATAATTAACCTATCAGAGCACTCTCCATAGCCCAGCCAATCATGCATGGTCCACATAAGTATTCCTCGCACTGTTGCAGCCCTTTCTCCAAATCGCTTAGATGCATCATGAACTTAGATAACATCCCATGTGTGTAGCTTGTCAACTAATGAAGCCAAGTAGACGTCCATGTTCTTAACCTTGTACTTCCCTGGCTATCAAGGAAAGTAAAAGGTGTCCCTTCTTTATTGCTAACAATGGTGGCAGGTTATAATTCACTAGGTAAACGGGCCACTTACTCCATGATGAACTTTGTAAGCCAAATGGATTGACTCTATCATTGCTAGTCCGAGACAAATATGACGAGGCTCTTTCCCAAAGTCCACCCACTTCTTTTCAATATGCCTGCATGTTGGAGAATCAGCGGTGGGTGGTGGGCATACACATAACGTCATCTATGGATCTGGTGTTTCAATCCAAGTAATTAAGATGCAATGGATTTGCATCTGAACATTGTTTGAATACATGGAATGATGGAGAAGTGTCGTAAGACTTTAGCAGGGACCCTTTGTCCTTGGATATCTTGCTTATATCTTGATGAACCATACTATGGACACTCGTGAAGAGTGGCATACTCATGCCAAAAGAGAATACAATTATTCAAAAACGTATGGTGTGTGTTATAGTCCATCCCTATGGAGTGAAACATTTCTTTTGCTCGTGTATAGTTCGAAGGCATCTCATTGTCTTCTAGTAGAATTTGATCCTTTAATAACCTGTTACATATAACAAAACGAATAGTAAAGTAGAAAGATAAGACATTCAGGTAAGCATGCGAAACATAGAGAGGGGAAGGGACATATACCCCATAAGTTTTGAAATGCTCATATCAGACCACCCATATATTGATTGCAAGTTCAATATGGAGAGGCAAGTGCGGAGAACTGAAACACGTGCTCCACGGTAAAGTGCTAGACGAGCAAGCCTACGTAACTCTTTCTCCTCTCGAGAATCATGCTCCACACACCGTCTGATGTTTTCTACTTCTTGGGCCATTGCATGCTCCGAATCATGATCATCACTCTGTGGCTTGTGTCGTGCACAACATTTATCATGTTGTCCATGTCATGTTCTAGAACTTGATTCGAGTCCATAAAAGCTTGCTCGTGTTCTAATCCCTTTGAAGTTGCCTCTGCCTTTGCTCTTTTTCTCCGCTTAGGTTGGTTCATTGTTGTCTGGGTGAATATTGAGGCCAGTAAGTAGATGTTGCAAGTGCTCTATTGGAAATATGGCCCATTTTTTGGAATGCTTGTTGCAAATTCTTCGATGTTGGGTGACTGGTACCTGAAAACGACTGCATGGACACAACATTTTCTCCTCTAAATTGACAAAATTTGAAAGGTTCATAGTACACGGGCTCCATGTATGTTGAATAGGCATGTGATTTTGGGTCCAAAAATGAGGGGGGAGGTGGAGCTTCTTTTATACTTCACACATGGCCTAGTCGATATATTCTTGTTTTTTATGGAAAGATCTCGGGCCACCAAAAAGTTTAAATTTTGAATGTGAATTGGAATTAAAAAATGAACTTAAGTGGCCGTCGAAATAACTGTCATAGATACCGTCGAAAACATGTTCTATCGACGCGTATTTCGTCGCTTTTTTTGATGGTTATTTCGACACTAGTATCGATGCCTGTTTCAGTGACTATTTCGACGCTGGGAATTATTAACAGAAAACGTCTCACTATTAGCGTTTTTAAAACTTGGTTTTGCTTGTCTCCTTCAAAAATTAGCAGGTTCTCTCATCACCCTTCCCCCATCCCTTTCTTTTTTCAAATTTTTTATGTGTGTGTCTCTAATATGCAACTTCTATTTGTGTGTTTGTTTTGTAGCTTCTAATTGTTGAGATTCTAGGTAGGCCTTCACCTTTCTCTTGTTTTTGTTTGTTTATTTGACTTGCTTTTGATAATTGTACCCTTGGATGTTGGGTTTTAGGATTAGCTTAGGTTTAAGCATGCATGCATCTAGCTTAAGGCTTATGCATAAGCTTAAGAATTATGCTGCTTTAAGCTTATGCAAGGGCCTTTGTTTCCTGTCTTCCCAAGCTCTATTAATGGTATGATTTACTTCTTGGTTTTCTTGTGTTGTGTATTTGTAGGTTTATCTATCTTTACACAATCTCTTCGTTTCCATGTATGGACCGTAAACACTTGCTGCTTTTGTTGTTTTCTCTCTTTTTTTACTTACATACAATAGGCCCTGAAATGGGGAGGTGGGTAGATAAAGCATGCTACATAGGCTTCTTTCTTTGTATAGAGTTTATGTAAGAAGCTCTTGCATAGGCTTCTTGCAAGCTCTATGCATAGGCTTCTTACAAGCTTGCATGTGAGGATAGGACATCAGGAAGTGGGCAACCACCCTTCTTGCTGGAAAGGATGTTTAGTGAGGGAATGCCTGACCCCATTGAAGAGGAAGTGATTCCATCTTCACCAGTTCCTAGTCAAGGAGCGATATCTCGAAAAGTACCATTGAATGTGTCCAAGCTAATGGATTTCATGTCCTCTGAAGTTAGAACCACGATCATATCCAAATTATATGGAGATCTTGAGCTATTCTTAGCTCTTCGGGCATTTCTCAATGGAGAACTAAAGGCGGGGCTACCACAATTTGCAAATATGGATAGACCCGACACGCTTCAAGATGAAGGGAAGCATTGGGATCTACAACCCAACTTAGATGAAGATTCGGTCGTTGAAATACCTGTTAACAAGTTGGGACAGTACTTTGAAGGTGACGAATCTAATGCCACCCTCCCCATTACTACCAAGGGATTAACTCTAAAGGGAATCCTTGATGGTGGTGCTGGAGTGAGCATTGTGACTAAAAACTGTTGGGAATCTATGGGGAGACCTCACCTCAAAGTCACAAACATAGTGGTTAAGATGGCAAATGGAACTATTGCTAAACCTATTGGAATGTTAAGGGACCTTAAGATCAAGGTTCTGGGATACAAGGTAAAACATACCTTCATTGTAATGGATTTCTCCAAGCATCCTATGTCATATCAAATGATCTTAGGACGTCCTTTCATGAGGGAAGCACAAATGGTGCATGATTGGTCGAAAAACCATGTCTACCTACAATTCTAGGACTCTGTCATTCGAGTTGATCTTGAGAATGGTCGTGCGCATCCTTTAGGAAGCAAGGTTATCATTGATAATCGTTCGGATACCACTATTCACTCCGCCCCATTAAGGTATTGCTATACATGCAAAAAAGAGACTGATGATGGGAAAGATTCTCCTTATATGGATGTCCTACCGGGTATGACTGAGTCGGATAACGTGGATTGGGTACACCTAGCGGCAACCATAGACACATGGGGGAATAGAGGCACAAGTTGGGTAACACCTGAGGGGCAAGATATGCCACCGTTAGTGCCAATAAACATGATAGGTGTTATGCACTTGTGACTCCTGCTGATGGCGAGAAAGTGGCAAACTCCACCGACACTAAAAGTAGCGAAGACTCTGACCAATGCAACTCTGAGTATGAATCTCAAGAAGAAACTGACCCTGAGCCTGATCAGGGAAATGAATCAAATATTCACCCAAATGTGGAAGCAAGGTGCTCAAGGCCTAGGACAGTGACCTCCTGCAGTTCATCCGAAAGTGAGGGGGACACAAGTGAAGATCAACCAAGTGAGTCCGAATCTGATGTACGAACCAAGTGAAGATCAACCAAGTGAGTCCGAATCAAAAACTTGGTAAGAAGAAAACGAGACATAAGCGCCAACGCTATCGAGCTAATGTACGAACTGCAATAAACCGCAGAATGGCTTAGTTATGTAGGAGCCATTGACGCTCATCGGAAGATAGCGGATAATTGGGGACAATACCTCCAAAGTGTCATGTGGTGTATTCCGCAACCTCATGACGTCGCCCAATTAGAAATCGAAGAGAAGCCGAAACTAAGTCGTACTGCAAGAAGGCAGCAAAAGAGTTGGCTCAGCAACAACAAAAGGAAGTGGAATTGAAAGAAAAAAGCCTGGCACAACAAGAACCAGTAGACTTACACCCCGCACCCGAGCATTTCAAATCATTTACCACAGGGGAATGTAAAGTGGTCTACACAAAAGCCCAACGAACGCCTACCAATGGGAGTAGTGGTGTCTACGATGGCCCTGCAGTAGTTAAGGAAATAGACTTAGCAGACCCGGGTGAGGAGTCTAAACCAGTTTTTATTGCTCAAGACCTCACCAAGGCGGAAGAAGCTGCACTTACGAAGCTTCTTAAAGAATTCAAGGACATATTTGCTTGGACATATCATGATATGAAGGGTGTTCCACCCTCGGTGGTGCAACACACGATTCCAATGATTAGCACTGCTAAACCAGTCCAGCAACGTCCCTACCCAATGAATCCTAAGTACGCAAAGATTGTACAAGAGGAAATTGAAAAGCTTGTAAAATGTGGATTCATATACCCTATTGAGCACTCAGAATGGGTTTCTCCTATAGTCATCGTACCAAAGAAAAATTGGAAACTCAGAGTGTGCGTTGATCTCAAAAAGGTTAATGTAGCCACCAGAAGGGATCATTACCCCTTGCCATATTCTGAACATGTGCTTGAAAGAGTGGCAGGCAAAGAGGCATATAGCTTTTTAGATGGGTACTCGGGTTACAATCAGATCACAATTGCAGTTGAGGACCAAGCTAAAACAGCATTTATCACGGAGTTTGGAGTGTTTGCCTTTCGCGTCATGGCTTTTGGCTTGACCAATGCACCTGCAACATTCCAACGATTGATAAAAACGGCCTTTAAGTAATATCTAAGGGACTTCTGTGAAGCCTTCTTAGATGATCTTTGTGTTCATTCCTCTTGGGATGAGCACTTGATGTGTTTACGAAAAATATTTGAAAGGTGTAGATTATATCGTATCTCATTGAATCCTTTCAAATGCCAATTCTGGGTTAAACATGGAGTTATCTTAGGGCATATAGTGTCCAAAAATGGGATTTCCACTGACGAGAGTAAAATTAAGGTCATTCTGGAATTGCCCCCACCCACCAACTATAAGGGAGTCCAACACTTTATGGGCCACGTTGGTTATTATCGAAGGTTTATTCTATTCTTCGCCGAGATAGCTCGACCATTGTATAAGCTTCTCATCGAGTTTATTTGGACCGAAGAATGTGACCGTGCCTATGAGCTATTAAAGAAGGCCTTGGCAAGTGCTCCAATCTTGAGAATGCCTAACTGGGATTTACTCTTCCATGTGCATATTGATGCATCAAACTTTGCTATTAGGTGTGTGTTAACTCAACTTGGAGAACACAAGCTAGACTACCCCATTAGCTTTGCCAGTCGCTAATTGAATGATGCTGAGATAAACTACACCACTACGGAGCGAGAAGGGTTGGCAATGATATATGCAGTAAGGAAATTTCGTTATTACCTCCTTGCCACCAAGTTTGTTTTCTATGTGGATCATCAAGCATTGTTGTATTTGGTAAACAAACCATGCTCCACAGGAAGAATCACACGATGGCTATTGATTCTTCTTGAGTTTGATTTCATTGTTGTTGTGAGGCCTGGCAAGAAACATGTTATTACCTCCTTGCCACCAAGTTTGTTTTCTATGTGGATCATCAAGCATTGTTGTATTTGGTAAACAAACCATGCTCCACAGGAAGAATCACACGATGGCTATTGATTCTTCTTGAGTTTGATTTCACTGTTGTTGTGAGGCCTGGCAAGAAACATGTTATGGCTGATCATTTGTCTCGCATACCTAATGGTGAGGCTCCTACGGGGGTTGATGATGACTTACCTGACACTTCCCTGTTCATGGTGGAGACAATGCCTGAATGGAGTGAGAAGATTGTTAACTTTTTGGTTAATGGCTTTCCACCCAAGGAGCTTCGTAAAGATCTAGCTCGAAAGCTAATCAAAGAATGCGAACCCTATTGCCTGATAGAAGCCGGGACTCTTTATAAAAGAGGAAAGGATGACGTTCTTAGGCGTTGTGCCTGAGAGGATGAGTATCTATACATTTTGCAAGAGGCACATATGGGCGTAGCCGGTGGTCACTTCTCAGGAGACTAAACTGCGCGAAAGACCTTACAATCAGGGTATTGGTGGCCCACTATGTTCCAAGATGTATCACTCTTTGTGAAGGGTTGCGATGAATGCCAACAATACAAGAAACCCCAGAGGAAAGATCAGATGCCCCTACATCCAATCAAAGTAAACCAACCATTTGAAAAGTGGGGTTTAGACTTTGTAGGTCCAATTAGCCCAGCGGCCCGAAACACACAATCTCGCTATATTATTGTGGTGGCCACCACTGACTATATGACCAAATGGGCTGAAGTAAAAGCAACACGTAAGGCAGATGCGAGGACAACAGCCAAGTTCCTCTTTGAAAATATAATCACACGCCTCGGTTGTCCTTTTGAACTTGTGAGCGACAATGGTACGCATTTTATAAATGAAGTGATTAAGGAGCTCACAACAAATTTCATGATCTCCCATCATAAATCTACTCCTTACTATCCGCAAGCGAATGGCCAAGCCGAGAGTACAAACAAGACATTAATCTCTATTTTGACAAAGACAGTTGAAGCTCATCGCACGGATTGGGATCTAAAGCTTACGATAGCTTTATGGGCCTATCGTACTGCGTACAAAGTGGGTATTAATTGCACACCATTCAAAATGGTATATGGCCAAGAAGCAGTCATGCCGTGGGAATTTGTCATTCCTAGTCTTCGTATTGCTACTCAAGAGGGTTGGGATGGTAATCCCTTAGCAGAGCATCTATATATCCTTGAGCGGCTAAACGAAGAAAGACAATTGGCTGTGTACAATGCCACCTAAAGGACAAGGACATCAATGTTGGGGATAAAGTCCTGATGTATGGAGTGCAAAACGAAAAGAAGAAGCTCAAATATGCTGGTAAGGGACCATATAGAGTATGTGAAATTACCCCACAAAAGGTACCATCAGAGTGGAGACTCTCGACGGAGTCGAAACCATTGGATTCCTTAATGGGAGTAAATTCAAAAGATACTATGACCCCCTGAGCCAAGAGGAGTTACATGCAATCCATCAAAAGAAGGCAGCTAAAGAACAAGCTGAGCTTAAAAAGATACAAGCGAGAGTCGAAGCAAAAGAACATCAACAGCATGCTAGGCGACAACAAGAAGCCAACTTGGGAATTACGCAAGTATTTTTCGAGGAAGTAGAGGAGGATGCACTGGAATCTGACCCGCCTCTAAGATACCCAATTGAGTTACAGAGTCCTTACGGGGAGGTGCTGTATAATGCATTATTGGATACAGGAGCTCAACACAATTTGTTATCATATGGCGTGTGGTGTCAACTTGGAAAACCACCTTTATCCAAGAGCGCTATCCAAGTTCAAGGAATCAACAAGAAGAAAACCCCTATCTCAGGAATTCTGCACACTCCGGTTGCCTATGACAAGGGGACCGTAATTCAAAGCTTTTTGGTTATGCCTGCGAGTACCATGGAAGGGACTGTAAACTTAGGGCGCAAATGGATGATGGATACCAAGTGTAATATCGATTGGGCAACCAGACGAGTCACAACGCAAGAATCAACACTAGGTCTGACCGCTCAAAATCCTGCACCTAAGTCATCCACTCAAATGTTAGATAATGAAAAATCACAAAGTCCAATGGCAAAACCATCTTTGATTGTTTGCCACCCCTCTAACGCTTCAACGCCAAGAGTGGAAACATGCAGGGTGGTCTCTAAAGCCCCGCTTACTATGCCAAAAAACACATACAAATAGGTCCCAAAAGCTTCGTTAATAGCTACTTCCCCTGCTTAATCTCGTTCAGCCACCAAGAAGCCTCGTAAAAGGAAAGCAGCTAACCATCCGAGAAAGGGCAATGTAACATCGTGATGGATCCCTAGAAAATTATTAGTAGCCCAAGGGTACTACGAGGGGAATGACCAGATTTGGGTCCCTAAACATAAGCTGAATCCCTCTACATCACCTGTAAAACCTTGCAAACCAATTGTTGCCACCCCAATGACAATTCAAGACCGTGGTAAGGGAAAGGTAACAGAGTGCTCCGCACCACTTCTTCCAGAGTTAGTTTGGATTCCCAAACGATATCGATCATTACCACCTAGCTCAGGAAGGGGGGAGCCACATGAATCTTCTAGCTCCTCATGCCAGGCACACACTCATATAGAAGTTTCTACATGCTCTACACCTACTCTTATCAACACCCAACAAAAAACCGATGAGTCTACGTCTCCCTTTGTAGTAGTATTATCGAAAACCATTTCCTCCATTCGTCAATGGGAGTGTACACTACCATCTCTGCAATTGGATGTGGCCACAAGGGTCATAAAAAGCTATCTGCCCACATCACAACCTATGACCCACTGGACAAATTGGTTCCAAGAGGCTGCAACATCATTGCAAATAATACGATCTACCCAAGGAAAGGGGGAGCATGTACTCACGCTCGACATTCTAATGCTTCCTCCTTAACCTTCTCCCCTGACCATGTAATTGCCAAATTCAAGGGGATGTATATATATAGCTTCATACATTTAAAAAAAAACAAAGAAAAGAAAAACAAAAAATAGTAAAAAGAGCAAGAGCACAAAAACAAGAGAAATATCCGTATACAATCAAGAACTAGATTGACTTGTCATAAACCTACTGATGCTATATCTGTGTTTGCAGATATGGCAGATGCCCGATCATCATACACTTCATCCACTCCTACCTTGGGTGAGAGCAAGAGCACAAAAACAAGAGAAATATCCGTATACAATCAAGAACTAGATTGACTTGTCATAAACCTACTGATGCTATATCTGTGTTTGCAGATATGGCAGATGCCCGATCATCATACACTTCATCCACTCCTACCTTGGGTGAGAGGTATCATCTGTACCTTTCTCAGATATTCCACATGTGCTATCCTGTAATTGAAACTAAATGGGATCATATAGATGTACTAGCCAGAGAGGAAAATGTTGAGGAATTAAAATGGCTAATTCGCCTATTGACCATGACTGACCCCTACTCCGTAGAGGACATATCCCCGATAGCCCAATGCTTTCCTTTTCCACAAGATGACTATCCTCGCATGGTTACATTCTTGATGAGTTTATGTGGATGGGAAAATATCTGACAATGATGAATGGACGGATGAAACTCATGGCACTACTGAGGTTGACTTTATTTATTTGGATGATGCGGATAGAGGCTTAGCCTTAGGGCTAAGCCTCTAGCCTGGCTCTAGCCTTAGGGCTAGAGCCAGGACTCTACAACATCCTCTTACCGTATCCTCAGTAGTAGTGTGGTGATTGGTAGGTAGGTTAGTGTTTTCAAGTTTTTTCTAGTTTAGAGTCCTTAAACGAGTCTTGAATTTTTCACACTGATGTGCCTCTCGAGGTATAGTGCTTGTTACTTGATTGTACAGGTTGAAAAGTTTGAGGTGGGTTCGCTTTCAAGTCCTCAGATAGCCGCAATGCTCATACATCAATATCTCATCAAATTGCGGGCATTTTTCTCATCAAATCAAGGAGATCTCCAAAATACAGGTGTAATTCTTCCATACCCACTCTCTTCCGTTTTTACTGTTCAATTAATTGCATGACCTATCATGCATGACCACATGGAAATTGTCAATGTACTACTTAGTTTTTGAAGTTGCTTGCATGCTAGTGTAAATCATTAATGAGCTTAACTTTATTGGAAATATTTCTAGGCAACATGACGTCTTTAGTTAACCTGGGAATACGATGGTCTTACGTCTAGGGTCAAACCATCTTAATGTTTGACACCTGGCCATGTGTGTGTTGACCTCTAGGACTTAGCTATTACCCCTTTGTTGTCGAAAGGATGCAAGACCAATTATAGTTCAGGAGCGAAGATCAAAAGAAATAGATTTAAAAAAAAAGCCTACAATAAATGGCAATACAAGTCTATGATGTGCTTTAATGTTGGCCTATCGCCTTATTGATACTTGGTAGGCGAGGAGTATTCTACTCCAGACCGATGCCTTGGTTGGTAGGGGGGGTAGCCTTGCCTAAGGTGAACTAATAGATTCTTGGATAATGCCTTGTGTTAAACATGGTACCAGGATCGATGTTAGTTTTGCCTTAGGAAGGTCGCCATTGTGTGTAAAAATTGTCACATGCATTAAAAAAAAAAAAAGAGGCAAAAGGCTCCTGTAACTCTAATGTTTCTTGTGTCCCTAGACTCTGGTATTAACTTGTTCTTAGAGTAGACACAGTGTGGTCATCTGTTTATTTATTAAGCTTGGTTATTTTCCTTGACTTAGGCCAGTTTTATAAACCTTGATTAACCTTTGACACCTTGCTAACTCTTGATTTACTTTCAATAATGATTAAACTCCTGTTAATTTGCTACACTAGCTCATTCATGTGACCCCTTAAACTAAGTTCTCATAGCAATATCCATTGTGGTCTAACATGCTTGAATTTATACGCTTTATATCTTTTGAATTCCAGCATACTTTCACTCTACTTCCCTGTTTTGCAGACGGTCTACCACAACAACCCTATCGAGCTTACCATACCATAGCTTCCGAGGACAGAATCTACATCAGGAAGGGGGGCATGTTAACCTATGAGACGGACATTGAGACGTACTATGTTTTACGTCATTAATTTAAATATTCTGAGTCATGGGCCGAGCTTGTCCGGCACCATATGTTAAGGATGAAGGGATTGGGTGATCGTCGATGAGAGACGCACCTTGAATATCAGTAGGATAAGGGTTAGGGTTGGCCGGCCATGTATGGGCGCCCAAGTGTAAACGGCCAAGTCACCTATAAGAGTCAAATGTAACCCTAAAATCCTTATTCTCATGTGTTGTGAATACAAGAGTGCTCTTGCCTTATCTCTTTGGTTTCCTTCTCCTGCGTGTGTGAGAGAGAGAGAGAGAGAGTGAGAGAGCGATCGAGCACTGTGTAGCAGCATGGCGGCGGAGAGGCGGTAGAGCGGCGATGGCGGCTCCTTCTTCACGGCGATGCGGGAATCCTTCAAGGCGGCGGCGGTTGAGCGGTGAGTGACACACCCTTTGCATTCTGTTTGAGCTTCCTTCCCTGGTTGTATGCTTGCAGCCATTCGTGGCTCGCATACGGTGCTCGGCAAGTCCCCAGCTACGACCGCTGCGACAAAAGCGCACAAGAGGGAATAGTTCTTTTGTGGAACCTTGGTCGGCCACACAGGCAGCAATGTGCGGGTGCAATACTAGTAATATTCAAAGTACTCTTATCCAGCAACATCATGCTCTTACGTTTCTGTGTGTGCTTCGCGTGTGGGGGTGTGTGGTATCAAAGTGGGAACACCTCCTGCATCAACTTCTCGCGCTTGCGAACTTGCTCTGCAGCAGACATGCTCAGCTACAGCTCATTCATTCACAATTGTTTGTACATGTCTGTATAGCTTGTTGTGCATTTACCGTACAACCCTGCAGTTGCCGCGTACAACTTGTGCGTTGCTGTTTGTATACCGGCGGAGACATCATCATGCTACTATACAATGCTGTCATACTTGTACCCGCAAGCAGGGCCTAAATTTGACGGGTGTTTTACCTGTCAAGGTAATTTTGCCTATCAAAAAAGGTTTAAATAAAAAAAACTAGTCAAAAAACATGCAATGCCTTAGAATTAACTTTTCACTCTGAAATACACAGTAATTTCAAATGCCTTTCAAATGACATGTCATTTTTTAAAAAGTGCTTTTCATTTTTTTTGATATATATATATATATATATTAACACACACACACACACAT
Source organism: Cibotium barometz (assembly GCF_041138505.1). Classification (NCBI taxonomy): domain Eukaryota; kingdom Viridiplantae; phylum Streptophyta; class Polypodiopsida; order Cyatheales; family Cibotiaceae; genus Cibotium; species Cibotium barometz. Next base: position 6,466,935 of record NC_141062.1, on the reverse strand, counting down.
ATATATATAATAAAATACACATTGCACAATGTGCAATCACTGTAATGTGTATTTTATATATATATATATATATATATATATTATAATTTCAAAATTTGGGACGGTAATTGCTATTTAATTTGGTATTAATGACTCACGAGTCGGCGACGACGACCTTTCAAAGTTTCACCAACTTCGCGTGTAGCCTGCAGGTGAAATTGTGAATCACCGTGAATGAGCATTGAGGTGATTAATAACTATGGTGTGGCATTGGTGCCCACGGGCCACTGCCACGGTGCCACCTGCCAGTTGGTGCGGATCCCGGTGAAGGAGGGTGAGTCCTAAGACAGTGAGAGTCGAGAGTCGAGACTCAACGTGAGTCGTGAGCTGTCTACGCTGGATTCGTAGGCTATCAGACTCACAGCAATGGCAGCATCATGCTGCATGCATGCACATGCACTCACCGTCTCCCAACAGCCGGTTAGGTGCACCGTGCAATGGTGCATACAAGTTGCATGTGTAGCACATGCCACACAGTAGCAGTGTAGCTACTAGCACTGTAGTAGCCGATCGCGACTCGCGAGCCTCCGCAGCTCCGCTCATGTAACTTTGTAAGTTGAAAAGAAACGCAAGCTGCAGCAGCTGCTACAGCTTAACTTGGACTCAGTCGAGGGGGTCATCTGGATTCCGCACCAATCCGAACGGGAGTCGGGACCATCTATGGTTCTACCCTCTGCACAAAGCCCTACGGCTTGCCTTTTCTCAAAGAACGCAGCGCGTGGATCAATCATCACCCAGTCTCCATGGTCATCATATGATTCGTATCCTCCACTGGCTGCTCTTGTAAAGTTGTATACATCGAGTCTCGACCTCTCTTTCTCTCTTCCCTACTTGCTTTTTCTGTAAATTTTGATTTGTTTATCAAGATTCAGGAGTGAATCAGGACGTTAAAACTTAACTAATAACTCTGCATTTGGTGTGTTCCAACTTCGGCTGCTGCTGCAGTACTTCACCCATCTGGAGAGGTGGCCCCACCTACCCCGTGGAGGGTGACGGGTCCTGATTCCTAGCGTGCTGCAGTACTTCACCCATCTGGAGAGGTGGCCCCACCTACCCCGTGGAGGGTGACGGGTCCTGATTCCTAGCGTCAGGTCTAACGAGGAGAGCTTGCCCAATGCCCACAGAGTGATTCGGTACCAGTGGCCATTGGCCAGTCTTCCTCCCGAATCGCGGCAGCACGCTGAACGCTCCACCTTCTTTTCTACATGATTTGGCTGCTGGCACTCCCGTTTCCTCTTCCGACCGGTGGGGCCACCTCTCTGTCCAGCTGTGTGTACAGTGTGACTCGTGAGTGTGAGGGACTCGAGAGTCGGGAGACGCCTGGGAGAGAGATCCAGCTTTTATCAATGACCACTAGCCGGCTGTGCATCTGCTCTACGGGGCCACTCTGCAAATAATCTCCTCTCAGATATCTTTCAATGAAGATGGCAGTGACAGTTGGCCGCTAGCATGTGTGGCTCCGACTATAAAAATGGCTTCACTTTGGGTGAGTTATACAGTATACTCACTTAGTCTGCATTGTTGATTCACTGGATAACATGTCACTTGTCCTAGCATCCATTGGGAGCTCATCCTCTCAGCCTCTCATCACTTGTCTTAGGTATCTAGCTATTGCTTGATTATACTCTTTATAATATACGATTGAAGGGCATGATTTGCTGTTTTCTGAAAGCTGTGAATCTGGTTATGGATGGGCGACTATGACTAATGATGGGTATGATTCTTCATTCTTTGATTTCTAAAAGCTTTGAATCTGGTTATAGATGGGCGAATTTGTATTGATGACTTATCTTGGAATTAATGCGTTAACATATGTAACCTAGAAAAAAATTTTGATTTACTGAACGACCGCTTCAGTTTGCAGATTAGACAAATGGATTGTTTACTTATAGCCATGTTGTTGATGTAATTTTGATCTAGCAATGGATTGTTTACTTATGACAAATGTTATAATATGTAGAGGTGGTTTTGTATTGTATGATTGTGTACAATTAAATGAAATTGCTCTCTATCTGTCTTTCTCTCTTAACTTACTTTTATGATTCTTGAATCTTGATTAGTGAGTTGTGACCATAGCTAGCTACTTCCGACATTGGTGGAGGACGTGGACCTCTATACCACCATACTTTTGTTAAACTTCTCCAAATTGCTCCAGAGATGGATGAGGTAACTCTTCTCCATCGATTCATTTGGAAGCTTAATCTACCTTTGAATAACCTCATCAAGAATATAAAACTATCCTCTATTTCAGAAGCCTTATATTTATAGCCAGAGACTATGATAAAGTTTATTTATATAGAAAGTGTCGAGAAAACATAAGTCCTTCCATGTTAATCAAGAAGAGGCCCCCTAATTCGAAAGGAACGTCACGCCCACCCCTGGCTACAAGGAATCATGAGCTAGAGCAAAAATTAGGTCGAGAGATAGGGATAGCAAGGTTAAAGATAACCGAATTCAACAAGTATTTCTATGAGTACATAGAAGAGGATTGGTGCAAGATTCATGTGAAGTAATGTGCATGATGAATAGAGGTATTCTCGAAGACGATACTAAGATTATGAAATTGCTATCATAGGTTAGATTGTGTAAAGGAATGATTCCCTTATGTTTTTCCATGAATGCATGAACTTAGGATAATAAGGCCAATTAACTTTAGAATAATAGACCTTGCGGAGGCACAGCAAAACAAGCCAAACACATGAGATAAGGGACTCAAAATAATGTTTAGATAACAGAAGATTTCTACCTAGTGGGGACACCACTTTGAAAGACACGGGAGGATTTACTTAGATACTACCCCAACTTGCGAGATAAGGACATCTCAAATCTTTTAAGTGGGGGAGATTGTAAGGTCCCTCCCCCAAGCCATGTATGTGTCTCTTTTAATATAGATTTCAATAAGGAAAGAGAATGCACTTAGAGAAGAGTGAGACAATAAGGCTAGAAACATTAGGAAAGTGTTAGAATAAAAATATTAGCTCCAAAAATCCTAAAAGAAATAAGAAGACAAGAATTATAGATCTATTAAGAGATAAGTATCTCCAAAAATAGAAATTCAAATTTATGTGATAGGAGATCGTGTTTAGAGTACTTTTACATATTTAGAGTCCATGCATACTAAACATGTGGAAAAGCAATGCGTTTCGTAAGATGGCGAGTTTGCGGCTATATACAGATGTTTTTGCCTATTTTACCCGCCGCGATGGCTTGTAGGCTAGATATCTTCTGGTTCTTTTGACTGGTTATACAACTATATTCCGTGTTTTTATCATGGCCGAAACAATTTGCTGATTCTGTCAGGGTCTCTACACAAGGAAAATTGTAAGAAGGCAGCAAGTAGCCTCAAGGTAATCCTAGAGCTTGAGATGTATATATCCCTTCATTCTTATCTCATACCTTAGAAAAGAAGGATAGATTGCTATGGTCTTTCGAAGGAAGAGACCAAGAGCTCCATAGCTTTTCTTTTAAAAAAAGAATAGTATACCGTAACCTTGCAAGGGACTACTATTTTGCCATAGACCTTCGAAAGAGAGAAAAGTCACAATCCGAGTAAGAGGAGATTAAGCTTGGGGATGATTGAATGATTTCAATCATAAGAGAAGGTATTAGAAGACTCTATTCTCATATGTCAAGTTCTAAAGCTCTTGTTAACGAGCAAAGGTAACGATAAGCGACAAATTTCTATAAGGTATATATATATTTTATTTTTCAATTATATATCATTCTTAGGAGTTAAGGTATGGCCCTGGCTTCTCTATTAATTGTTAATAGTGATCTATTTGATTGATTTACTAGTTTATACTTGTATTCTTTTAAACAACAGCATATGCCTTAGTAAAGAATGTCTTATCACAATCTCAAGTTGAAATGGTAAAATCTTTGTGAAAAGGATTTTTTTCTTAAGAAGGTAACATGGATTCTAGTCCTATGGTTTAGTTGAGTAAATGGATGGTTATCTTGGTTAAATTAAGGTACAAGTACAACTCTCCCTGCCTTGACGACACTGCCCCGTTCTTGTGCTTGTATAGCTGGACGACGGAGACGTTACTAAGGCCCGAGGTTGGCCCATGGTATCCCTCATACCATTGGGAGAATGAGGTTTGCCGATTGAGGCAAGTGATTGTGATGCTGCCTAGTTCTGAGGGCCCACGCTAGTGCCGTGAATTAGTCCACACTAGGCGTAGACATCTCTCTTAGGGGGGGCGGGAGGATCGAGCAACGGCGCCTGAGGGATAGGCCGGCTTGAGTCCTCGCCAGTGGCGGTCGACGATAAGGTGTATGGTCTCGTAGGGTTTTTGCCCAGCATATAGAGGCTGGAAGGTCAAATTCTAGATCATCGGCTGCATAAAGGAAAAGAATAAGAGAACCGGTTTGGCTTGTATTGAATTGATTCATGTATGAACTTTTTTTATAAATCTTGTCTTTGGAATTATTGTACTGTGGAAAAAGGCTGTTTTAACAAACCTTATGAAAAGGGCCTTAATTAACGAACATGTTTATTTATGTCAAATAGTGTGGTAGTATCCCTGAATCTCTGCATGGTCAAGGTGTGGATGAGTAGGAACATGTTTATTTATGTCAAATAGTATGGTAGTATCCCTAAATCTCTGCATGGTCGAGGTGTGGATAAGTAGGAAATTTTCTCCAAGATAAGACTTAGTGGACTATCTTAAGTATTTTCCCTATTTTGGAAGGGGGGAACCTTACAAATGGTATCAGAGCCGATCTTAGTTCCTAGGATTTGTTTTTCAAAGGTTAACTATCAAGGGATTAAAACAAGTTATTGTTTATCATATGAGCACGAATCAATCTCTCTACTGGCCATAGAAGTGATTGGAATATCCTCACATGTTGAGACAATCATCTTGTGAGATTGTGCTTATATCTTGGGAGTGCACATGCAAGATATTTGTACAATAAACTTTTAGGGTCTTCCTTTTTTGGGTTAGCTCCAAAAATTCATTCATTTTATCCTCTCGAAATCCTGGATGACAAAACCTTTCACGATGGTGTACTTTAATGGCATCTCATAAAAATTGATTCTAGTTCCAATGGTTAGATTGACAATAGTGCTTCCAACTAATTTGGCATTTCTTATGATTTTTAGATGCGAGCAAGGGTGAACTTGCTTCTTTCATTGTATCCATCAAAAGTTCAAAACTATCAAATACTTATCATAGCACCACATTTGAAGGCAGTCAGGAGGATTAATACATCTGAGATCTTCATTTTTTTTTGAGAATCAAACACCTAGTGCCTTGGGATTGATGCATCCAAAGATTATCAGGATTAACACGTTTGAGATGATTAGCTTTCTGAAAGTTACACATCTAGTACGTTGGGATTAACACATCTAAGAGCATGATCCTCTAGGAATTACACATCCGAGACCCATGTTTGTCTGAGATGGATTCAAGATCTTGAATGATCGTCCTAGTGTAAAGCATCCAATGGATGGCATTCACACGTCAACTATTCAAATCTTAATGGAGCTATAATTTTAATAATTTATAATATGCAAGTTAATGAGATATATCCTGAAAATTTCTCTAAACAAAGTTTTCTAGTCACTTCAGTCTCTCACTAGTTTCTTAATTTGATCGCCCTATGTTTTTCCTCAAAAGGTTTCCTCCCCAATCTTATTTCTCAAATTTATTGTACAAATATCTTGCGTGTGCACTCCCAAGATATAAGCACACTTTAATAGGATGATTGTCTCAACATGTGAGAATATTCATATCACTTCTATGGCCAGTAGAGATGATTGATTCGTCCTTATATGATGAACAATCACTGGTTTTAATCCCTTGATAGTTAACCTTTGAAAAATAAATCCTAGGAACTAAGATCGGCTCTGATACCATTTGTAAGGTTCCCCCCTTCCAAAATAGGGGAAAACACATAAGATAGTCCACCAAGTCTTATCTTGGAGAAAATTTCCTACTCTCATCGACACCTTGACCATGCAGAGATTCAGGGATACTACCACACTGTTTGAAATAAATAAACATGTAGGTTTGTTAAAACAGCCTTTTTCCACAGTACAATAATGCGAAAGACAAGATTTATAAAAAAAGTTCATACATGAATCAATTCCATACAAGCCAAACCGACTCTCTTATTGTTTTCTTTTATACTGCCGATGATCTAGAATTCGGCCTTCCAGCCTCTACATGTTGGGCAAAACCCTACAGGACTATACACCTCATCGTCGGCCATCTGGCGTGAGGACTCAAGCCGGCCTGTTGCCCCCTCAGGCTCCGTCGCTCGATCCTCCCGTCCCTTAGAGGAATGTCTATGCACTAGGGTGGGCTAATTCACCGCACTAGCCTGGTCCCTTAGAACTAGGCAGCATCACATCACTCGCCTCACTCGGTGAACCTCATTCTCCCAATGGTATGAGGGATACCATGGGCCAACTCTGGGCCTTACTAACATCTCCGCCGTCCGCTATACATCCGGCTATACAAGCACAAGAACGGGGCAGCATCAAGGCAGGGAGAGTACCTAAATTTTACCAAGATAACAATCTATTTATCAACTAAACCATAGGACTAGAATCCATGTTACAATCCTTTTCACAAAGATTTTAGCATTTCAACTTGAGATTGTGATAAGACATTCTTTATTAAGGCATATGCTGTTGTTTAAAAGAATACAAACATAAACTAGTAAATCATCAAAAAGATCACTATTAACAATTAATAGAGAAGTTAGGGCCATACCTCAACCCCTAAGAATGATATATAATTGAAAAATAAAATATATATATACTTTATAGAAATTTGTCCTTACGATTGAAATCATACGATCATCCCCAAGCTTTATCTTCTCTTACTCATACTGTGACTTTTCTCTCTTTCGAAGGTCTATGGCAAAATAGTCTTCTCTTGCACGGTTACGACATACTATTCTTTCTTTAAAAGAAAAGCTATGGAATTTTTGGTCTCTTCCTCTTCGAAAGACTATAGCAATCCAACCTTCTTTTCTAAGATATTAGATAAGAATGAAGGGATATATACATCTCAAGCTCTAGGATCACCTTGAGGCTACTTGCCTTCTTACAGTTTTCCCTGTGTAGAGACCTTGACATAATCAACAAATTGTTTTGGCCATAACTCTCTGATAAAAACTCAAAATATGGTCGTATAGCCAGTCAAAAGAACGAGAAGACATATAGTCTACAAGCCATCGTGGATAGAATAGGCAAAAAGATTTGTATATAGCCGCAAACGCGCCATCTTACGAAACACATTGCTTTTCCACATGTTTAGTATGCATGGACTCTAAATATGTAAAAGTACTCTAAATACGATCTCCTATCACCTAAATTTGAATTTCTATTTTTGGAGAAACTTTTCTCTTAATATAACTATTCTTGTCTTCTTATTTCTTATAGAATTTTTGGAGCTAAAATTTTTGTTCTAACACTTTCCTAATGTTTGTAGGGGGAGGGACCTTACAATCTCCTCCACTCAAAAGATTCGAGATGTCCTTATCTCGCAAGCTGGGGTAGTATCTAAGTAAATCCTCTTGTCTCTTTCAAAGTGGTGTCCCCACTAGGTAGAAATCTTCTTTTATCTAAACATTATTCCGAGTCCCTTATTTCATGTGTTTGGCTTGTTTTGCTGTGCCTCCACAAGGTCTATTATTCTAAAGTTAACTGGCCTTATTATCCTAAGTTCATGCATCCAGATACCTCTCATTTGATATGGACATTTGAATTTCTTATTCTATACCCCCATGTAATTGGTACTTAACAAATTGTCATGGAAAAACGTAAGGGAATCAATCCTTTACAGAATCTAACCTATGATAGCAATTTCATAATCTTAGTATCATCTTGTAGAATACTTCTATTCTTATCATGCACATTACTTCACATGAATCTTGCACCAATCCTCTTCTATGTACTCATAGAAATACTTGTTGAATTCGGTTATCTTTAACCGTGCTATCCCTATTTCTCGACCTAATTTTTACTCTAGCTCATGATTCCTTCTAGCCAGGGGTGGGCTTGATGTTCCTCTTGTATTAGGGGACCTCATCTTGATTAACATGGAAGGACTCATATCCTTCTCGACACTTTCTATATAAAGACACTTTATCATAGTCTCTGGTTATAATTATGGCTTCTAAAATAGAGGATAGTTTTACATTCTTGTGATGAGGTTATTCAAAGGTAGATTAAGCTTCCAAATGAATCGATGGTGGAGAAGAGTTACCTCATCCATCTCTGGAGCAAATCGGAGAAGTTTAACAAAAGTTTGGTGGTATTCTTTTAGGGTCTTCCTTTCTTGGGTTAGCTCCAAAAGTTCATTTATTTTATCCTCTTGAAATCCCAAAGGACAAAACCTTTCACAAAGGTGTACTTTCATGGCATCTCATAAACTAATTCTAGTTCCAGTGGTTAGATTGACAACCAACAGTGCTTCCAACTAATATGGCATTTCTTACAATTTTTAGACGCGACGAGTAAGGGTGAACTTGCTTCTTTCATTGTATCCATTAAAAGTTCAAAATTATCAAATACTTATCATAGCACCACATTTGAAGGCAGTAAGGATTAAATAATTCTTAGATCTTCATTTTTTTAAAAGAATTACACATCTTGTACCTTGAGATTGATACATCCAAAGATTATGAGGATTAACACGTCTAAGATGATTAGCTTTCTGAAAGTTACACATCTAGTATGTTGGGATTAACACATCTAAGAGCATGATCCTCTAGGAATTACACATCCAAGACCTATGTTTGTCTGAGATGGATTCAAGATCTTGGATGATCGTCCTAGTGTAAAGCATCCAATGGATGGCATTCACACGTCAACTATTCAAACCTTAATGGAGTTATAATCTTAATAATTTATAATATGCAAGTTAATGAGATATATCCTGAAAATTTCTCTAAACAAAGTTTCGGTCTATCCTTCTAGTCATTCACTCTATCGCTAGTTTTGGTCTATCCTTCTAGTCATTCACTCTATCACTAGTTTCTTAATTTGATCGCCCTATGTTTTTCCTCAAAAGGTTTCCTCCCCAATCTTATTTCTTAAATTTATTGTACAAATATCTTGCATGTGCACTCCCAAGATATAAGCACAATTTCATAGAATGATTGTCTCAACATGTGAGGATATTCAAATCACTTCTATGGCGAGTAGAGATGATTGATTCGTCCTCATATGATAAACAATCACTTGTTTTAATCCCTTGATAGTTAACCTTTGAAAAACAAATCCTAGGAACTAAGATTGGCTTTGATACCATTTGTAAGGTTCCCCCCTTCCAAAATAGGGGAAACACTTAAGATAATCCACTAAGTCTTGTCTTAGAGAATATTTCCTACTCATCGACACCTTGACCATGCAAAGATTTAGGGATACTACCACACTATTTGACATAAATAAACATGTTCCTTAATTAAGGTGATTTTCACAAGGTTTGTCAAAATAGCCTTTTTTCACAATACAATAATGCCAAAGACAAGATTTATAAAAAAAGTTTATATATGAATCAATTCTATACAAGCCAAACTGGCTCTCTTATTCTTTTCCTTTATACTGCCGATGATCTAGAATTCGGCCTTCCAGCCTCTACATGTTGGGCAAAACCCTACGGGACCATATACCTCATTTTGTCGATGGTGAGGACACGAGCCAGCTTGTTGCCCCCTCAGGCTCCGTCGCTCGATCCTCCCGTCCCTCAAAGGGATGTTTATGCACTAGGGTGGGCTAATTCACTGCACTAGCCTGGGCTCTCTGAACTAGGTAGCATCACAATTACTCGCCTCAATCGGCAAACCTCATTCTCCCAATGGTATGAGGGATACCATGGGCCAACTCCGGGCCTTACTAACGTCTCCGCCGCGTCTGGCTATATAAGCACAAGAACGAGGCAACGTCATCAAGGCAGGGAGAGTTGTACCTGTACCTTAATTTAACCAAGATAACAATCCATTTACTCAACTAAACCATAGGACTAGAATCCATGTTACCTTCTTAAGAAAACAATCCTTTTCACAAAGATTTTAGCATTTCAACTTGAGATTGTGATAAGGCATTCTTTATTAATATGTTGTTGTTTTAAAGAATACAAATATAAACTAGTAAATCAATCAAAAAGGTCACTATTAACAATTAATAGAGAAGCCGGTACCATACCTCAACCCCTAAGAAAGATATATAATTGAAAAACAATATATATATATACCTTATAGAAAATTGTCGCTTATCATTACCTTTGCTCGTCGTTAACAGGAGCTTTAGAACTTAACATATGAGAATAGAGTCTTCTAATACCTTCTCTTATGATTGAAATCATCCGATCATCCCCAAGCTTTATCTCCTCTGACTCGTACTGTGACTTTTCTCTCTTTCGAAGGTCTATGGCAAAATAGCCTTCTCTTGCAGGGTTACTATTGCGTGACAAGTGGAGATCAATGCAAGGATGCAACAAAAAGATGCAAGCAGGAAAACAAGTGACATTCTTATTTAGGGCTCTTGTAAAGAGTTCCAAGTTGTAGATGAGTGTGGGAGTGGGCTTGACAATAATCCCACATGGGAACTTTTGGGAGTTTTAGAGTTTTTGTATAAAAAGTGGCTCATTTGAGAGCTTATGGACACATTGGGCTAAACTCATGTTGGAGCTCTCTTGAGACTAGCTCTCCCTCTTTTTTCCATAGAGGTGCAAGCTCTTCTCTCTCCCCATCTACATTATTGTAAGTTCTTTTTTTTGTTAATTCAATGCAATGAGATGATGTTTGTTTGTCTCTCTTCTCATGTCTATTCTCTAGTGTGCATGTTTCTTTGTTGATAGTTTCAAGGTTTGTGTGCATGCTAGGGAAGTAAGTGCATGAGAATGAAGAATGCTTTGAGCTTGTGTATGCAATAGCTTAGCTTTCTTCTTGTATTGGATGCATGAATGAGTGGGATGATGAGTGAGTGAGTTATGGCAAGATTGAACTTGTGTGTGTGTTAAGTCTATGTCAATGGTAGTAGTATTCTTAGCATTCTCTCCATCAAATAGATAAGCTTTTGTGCACCGGTACGGGTTGAATCCCTAGCTCCGAAAGGGATGCAAATCCCATTGGATTGAGCTATACGTGGATCATACTACTCTTGCTACAAGTGAGAGAGTTTTCCGTTTCTCCATTGGCGCCGCTGCTGGGGAGAAGACTCAAATCCGGTTGAGAGTGTGTGGAAACCACCACTATTTCCTCTTTTGGTTGCAAAACCATTGAGTGATTAGGTTAAGTTCGGGTGTGCGATCCCGGTGTGAGTGGATAAGGTTAGGATAAGAAAAACCCATTGAGCGGTTGAGGTTTCTCCCACATTGTTTTTTTTGTTTTATTGCTTTTATGCTTTTTCAAGTACCATTCATTATGCTTACCTTCATTGTTTTTTATCATTTCATGCTTTCATGCTTTTTGCTAACATGTAATTAGTAAAAAAATAATAAAAGAAATAAAAGAAACACAGGAGAGAGGGAAAAAAGAGGAGGAGAGAGGTGGTAAATTTTATTTTTTATTTTTATTTTTTTATTTTTGTTATACTTTAAAAAAATACACACAACTGGAGTTGAGTTGGCTGTTGGGTGACTGGAGGCGAAGCGGTACTGGCGCAAGGAGCTGAAGGGGCCGAAGAAGACCGGCAGTTGGCTGCAGAGGCAACTGTGTAGAAGAAGAAGGCAGGGTGGTCGGTTGGAGTTGTGAAGAAGTGGGGCCGACAGCAGCTGCCAAGTCGGTGAGAAGGTGGTGAAGGCGGCAGCTGTGAAAGAGCAAGGAGCCGTGTGGCTACTGTCGACTACTGTGGCTAGCGAAGAGCTCAAGCAGACGGGCGAGGGTGGCCACGTGGAAGTATTGAGTGGCCGTTGAAGGCGGGTGTGGGTTGAGGACCATGGTCTGACCGGGCGCTAGGAGAAGCCACCAGTGAAGGCGACGAAGGCCATGGTGCTGAAGAGCTGCTGGCTACGGTGGCGGGGAAAGCAGACGAAGAAGGCCTAAGCCGTGTAGGAGGCGCGAGGTGGCGCAAGCACCTCCAACGTAGGCATGGAAGGAAGTGGCCGCGTGGAGAGTGGCCGGTGGAGTGGAGGCGGCTGGCGAAGGCCGGCGTGGAGGGTGCCTGGGTGCGAAGGGGCTGTAGAAACGAAGGGCAAGGCCGGTGACTCAGGTGAAGGCAGCTGGCGACTAGTAGCCAGGTGGCAAGAGCTTGGTTCGAAGGCGACTGGGGGCTGTGAAGTGGCCGCAAGAAGGCTGTGAAGGAGGTAGTGGCCGGCTGTAGGGAGGCAGTGTGGAAGAGCGCAGCCAGTGGTGGTAGACGAAGGCGAGGAAGCGAAAGGAAAAAAAAAGAGGGCCGGCTGAAGCTGTGAGGCAGTGAAGAAGTTGGTAGCCTGGGCGACAGCAGCAAAAGAAGCAGAAGGCGACAAGGGCCCAGTGTGGAAGGAGATGCAGACGTCGGTAGGAAATTTGGCAGATATTGCTGAAACCTTTTCTGAATCCCAATCTGATACCCTTTCCAGAACAACTAGCTCATTGTCCATGGACAATCTAGGGCCGTCAAATAGTCATCCCTTAGCCCCAAATAGGACACCCACAAGATCTTTTAATCCATTTGAAGCCGACACCATGGGGTTAACAATCAATGTGAGACTCCAATATGTCTACACGAATGCTCAAGGAGCTGAGATCTTTAGGGATCCACAACAACGGTATCTTGTTAAGATCACAGACTTTTTCTCAGAACTTGATAGAGCACCTCTAGTCAATTGACCAGGGTAACATGTACATGGGTGGAGATGGTGTTCGCTAACGAAGTCACCTATCATCTAGAGAATGTAGACAAATTAGGAGAGCTCTCTAAAAGCGAGTTCTTAGACTTATCAAAGCTTTCCAGAGCAAGGGAGTCTAGAGATGATTGGCTCATTGAGCCGGACATGCTTGGACCATCCAATGCCCAGTCCTCAAAGCCATCCATAGATGATTTACTTCTTGTAGATCTAAATTTGGAAAGGGGTAGGAAAGGCAAGAGCAAAATGGATCAGGGGGCTGAAAACTAATGGGAGTTTGTACGACAAGTTCCAGTGATGACAAAGGTCTTACAGGATGACCTGCTTCAAGAGGTCTATAAGGACTCTTTAGAGGGATATTATGCGACAACTAGATTGCCAGAGCTAGATCTTCCTCTAGCACTTGTGGTGGTAGTCGAGAAGCTTGCAAGACACATGAACCGAATCGTTGATAAATGGGCCAATGAATACCGAACCTTAGATTGGAAGGAGATTCAGGAGCTCACGTGGAAAGGACAACCATTATTCATGGAAGTGTTCTCAACAAATACAGCTAAACCAGGAGAGACAGCCTCCTCCCCTACGAGAGTTCACTAGAGAGGGACCCTCAGCATCAAAGTGGACGACTGCAAGTAGCCCAACTCTAGCACCAAGATATTATCCTACACCAAAAGTGCGACCACAGATCACACCACAACAACGTTTCTCTCACTATGACAATCGGAGGGTAGGGGAGCCAACTCGACCTCCCATAAATGCACCTCCTGAAATGCGGGTAACAAGATCTTTGGAGGGGGTTGGTGAGGCAGGCAATAGGGGACCCACACCAATTTGGGATGCATGTGGACCATCTTACCAAAGAGAGGAAAATATTCCCACTGAGAGTGAGAGGCCGTAGGCCCTATGATAAGTATTCAAGACAAGTAAGGCCATCAACTCTTCAGAAATTGGTAAAGAAGTACGAAGGTTCGGGAGATCCATATGACCATGTAGCAGCATTTAGGCAAGCAGTTCGAGCTGAGCAAGTGACAAGCATACTCAAATTGAAGGATTTGGGCTAGGGAAAGGCCCTTGCTTGGTTTCAGACACTAGAGGCTTCAGATAAATCTTCTTTACGAGTTCTGGAAGAGAGGTTCATTGGCTGCTTTTTCCTTGATGGGGATTCAACATGACACGATAGTAAACATCTACTCTTTCAAGCAAGGCGAGACTGAGAGTGTTAGAGATTGTGTAAATAGAATGAAGTAGTACATTAATTGTTGCCCAGAAGAAGAGAAGCCAACCTAGAGTCGATTAATTTCTCTCTTCTTAAAAGGACTCAAAAATTCAACACTGCATACACATCTCTATGCAAAGAAGCATACAAATTTCAATGAGTGTTCCCATGATGCTATGGATTTCACAGATAACTTCAAATTCCAAGATGGTACTGGCCCTGAGGTGAAACCTAGAGATCAGTGGGGTGATGACCAAAGTTTAGGGTCTAGCGCGCTAGTAAATCCAGACCAGATAGCTAACCTAGTACTAAGGAGATTGGGACAAACTTATCGCCCACCCATGTAGCCACAACAACAGCAGCAGCGAATGAGGAGTGTACTACCTATAGGTTCTCATCTTTGTGGAGCATGTGGCAGTAACCATAAAACCGAAGAATGTAATACCTTTTCTCCTCTAGTCACAAACCAACCCACAAAGAAGTGGTGCCAGGCCTGTGCTTGGAACTTTACCCACACCACACAAGAATGTACTCGCATTGCCAGAATGAGACAAGAGCGTAAGCAGCAAAGGGATGGAGTGACTCCACAAATGCATCAACAGTATACTAATTTTGAACGTAAGCCACCGATGGCACAAGAGCAAGCACGACTTGTTCTTGGAGCTCAACCTCCTGCTCCTGGGACTGCTCCTATGAGGGTTGTTGACTACGACAATTCAAATATGTGTAGAGACTTGGTAAACCCAAGCTATGTGGAGGAGGAATATGCATCATATTCCTCCACATAGCTTGGTAAACCCAAGCTATGTGGAGGAGGAATATGCATCATATTCATCCAAGGAAAATCTCTTTGAAAGTCTCGCATATCCAAGCCAAGCACCAGGGGAACAAATTCTTTGATGTTACTAGGCGGCTACCAACCTAGGACTCCAGGCCCCTCAGGTCAATGGCAGTAAAGGAAAGTAGAAGCCAAACTAATGGGCCCCTGTTATGAGTGCGGAGAACCCCATTGGGCTCGTGATTGTCCACATCGCTCAAGGCAAGCAGCTCGATCCAATACAACAGTACCATAGTTTCCACCAATTGAAAGATATTGTCTCGGGTGTTGTGTAGAACACTTCCCAAAGGATTGTTTGCTCTAGAGCTTCTTCGAACTCTGTAACTGGGTTTTATTCCAACTTATGGCTATATTTGGTAATTTTCAAAGTTCAAATTTTATCTTGCACACTTTATCACTACAGACAAGTGTACATATAGACCTGCCAAAGAGTCAAGTTACATGCACAAGCCTTGGTGTCCCATTCCACCAAGACTACAATCGATTCCGTGAGAATTTGATGTCCCATACCATCAAATTACCACCAAACCAATTGATGTGACATATAAAAAGGCTCTTTCCCCCCTCGAAAGATCACCACAAACTCTCGAGCAGTGGGATGTTGACGCATGGCAATAAAAAGAAGAGAAAACCATGCTAGTAAGTTTAAGAACAGTTCTCTTCGATTAACTTCTATAAGGGCATTGAGCATTACATCTCAAGACTATACCCCTTCAGATTTACCTTTGATTTCTACAAATCAATCCTAAATCTACTATTATTATCTAGGCGTATGCTAATCCCTCAGATTAGTATTCCTAGATAAACCATTCAATTGAGTACTACTAGCAGCACTGCTAGCCCCTTTATCCCAAGTAATACACACCTTAGGGATTACTTTTACCAGGAAATCACGTGACTAAATCAAACTAGTCACTAATCTCTAGGCCCAAGTATTGACACTATTTTGTTACTACCAACAAGGGCCAGCTTGCCTCTACGGGCCAAGGCTCTCTTGTTGCTACAAACAGTAAGCAACTTGTTTGGACACAAGGCATAACCACATCAAGACTACGCTTGTACATGGTTCTCATTTGCCAAAGTTTATCACAATCTTCTAGCAAACTATTAAAAGATTGTGAAGGGTTATGAGCACTACGGCTCAATTAGGCTTACCTTGATTTCTCGTGATAAGCACTTTGTCTAATTTGGGCACAACTGACACCATTGCCAGTCCTCTTAGCCCAAGTAAAACACACCGCAGTTTTAGATTTACACTATAGCCAAACTACGTGACTTTGATGGTCAATACTAAGTCTATGCTCAGCTTAAATTTAGTCTCTCTGAACCAAATGTGTGATCACCACATGTGCTACCCTCAATTCACTTTGAACTAGGACCAAGTCACTTCGGACTAGACCTGAGTGGTGACATTGCAGAGAAGGTGTGTCTACAGAAGAACACATTTGTTTGTCACTACAAAACAAACACAAATTTGTCCGAATAAAACTTCAAATCTAGCAAGACGACGTTCGCAAAAGTGGAAATTGAAATCTGGCGAGGCTACGCTCCCAGAGTCTTGAGCCTTGCAGGGATTATCCCTTGCGGGGATTATCCCTCCTCCACATCCGGAGAGAGAGGAGTTGTTTGAATTTAGTTCATTAAAAATGAATAATGAAATATGTATTAAAAAAATAAATATTTTTTTCTTTTTTTTTCTTCTCCTCTCGTTGGTGGCCGCTGATGGTTGGCTGGCCGGCGCCCTGGCTTGGCTGGCGTTGTGGCTGCTTTGGCCGCCGCCGCCCCTGGCTGGCTGGCCGACGCCGCCGCCTGGCTAGCCGCCCATGGCTGGCCAGCGTTGGCTGGCCTGGCTGGCTGGCCGCTCGGTTAGCCGCCGCCGCCGCCTGGCTGGCCTGGCTGGCTGGCCGCCGCCTAGCTGGCCTGGCTGGCTACGCAGGCCAGGTCTCACAGGCAAAGGCGCTCCCCCTCTCTCTACACAGGTCGCACTACTTCGCCCAGCTTCAGCAAAACGGGCCTGGGCTGGCTTTCGCCCCCCCCGCCTTACAAGCTTCAACGAATTTTTGCAAACAATTTCAACGCAGAGAAAGAAAACAAAACAAAAATTGCTTTTGCTTACCTACGATGCTGCTTGCTGTGTGTGATGGGGAGAGAGAGAGAGAGAGAGAGTGAGAGAATTCTTCCCTTCCATTCTTCCTTGGTCGCCTTCCTCCACACACTCCATTGGAGATAAGGATAAGGAGATGAATGGTTAAAAACTATCGAGTGGGCTCCGGTTCCCCGGCGGTCACGCGCGGGCTCTGACAATCCCATCGAACCACGCTCTGATACCAGTGTTAGATATCCGTAACGCCGCTACGAGCGTTACCACAAGAGGGGACGGCCTCTCGCTCACCACCCAGCTATAGAGGAAGAATGAGGATTGCCTCTCATCCCCCAAGCTATATAGTGTGTGGCCTGGCGTCCACACTAGCCTGGCCGCCCATGACTCCGGATGGGCGTCCTCTCCCACTGAACCCCGGATATGGCCATCCGGTCTGCCCGTCGGTCTCACAGGCATTACAGCCTACGTGACAATAACCAATTAAAAGAACTGGAAGACATCTAACCTACAAGCCATCACGGGTAGAATAGGCAAAAACATCTGTATATAGCCGCAAACGCGCCATCTTTAGAAACGCATTGCTTTTCCACATGTTTAGTATGCATGGACTCTAAATATGTAAAAGTACTCTAAATACGATCTCCTATCACCTAAATTTGAATTTCTATTTTTGGAGATACTTATCTCTTAATAGAAGTATTCTTGTCTTCTTATTTCTTTTAGGATTTTTGAAGCTAATATTTTTATTCTAACACTTTCCTAATGTTTCTAGCCTTATTGTCTCACTCTTCTCTAAGTGCATTCTCTTTTCTTATTGAAATCTATATTAAAAGAGACACATACATGGCTTGGGGGAGGGACCTTACAATCTCACCCACTTAAAAGATTCGAGATGTCCTTATCTCGCAAGCTGGGGTAGTATCTAAGTAAATCCTTCTATCTCTTTCAAAGTGGTGTCCCCACCACTAGGTAGAAATCTTCTTTTATCTAAACATTATTCTGAGTCCCTTATTTTAATGTGGTTGGCTTGTTTTGCTTTTCCTCCACAAGGTCTATTATTCTAAAATTAATTGGCCTTATTATCCTAAGTTCATGCATCCAGATACCTCTCATATGATATGGACCTTCGAATTCCTTATTCTATACCCCCAGGTAATATGGTACTTAATAAATTGTCATGGAAAAACGTAAGGGAATCAATCGTTTACACAATCTAACCTATGATAGCAATTTCATAATCTTAGTATCGTCATCTTGTAGAATACCTCTATTTATCATGCACATTACTCCACATGAATCTTGCACCAATCCTCTTCTATGTACTCATAGAAATACTTGTTGAATTCGGTTATCTTTAACCGTGCTATCCCTATTTCTCGACCTAATTTTTGCTCTAGCTTATGATTCCGTGTAGCCAGGGGTGGGCTTCACGTTCCTCTTGAATAAGGGGACCTCTTCTTGATTAACATGGTTTTCCTGATATGGAAGGGAGATATGGTGGGAGTTAATGGAGAAAGGAGATTTTAAATTGACAAGCAAGATTTAATTTATAGAGAGTGAAGATAAAAAATTCAAAAAGTAAGAGAGAAAGTATGAGAAAAGTCCAAAAGTAAGAGAGAGAGTATGAGAATATTCCCTTTAAAAAGTGAAACTAGGGGGTTATGGTTGATATGGCAAGGCAAAAAATAGGGGTTATCATATCCTTTGTCTCCCTTAAGCCCAGCTTTTTAAGCTCTAATCCCTTAAAATTAGGAATCCTTAGGAGGCACTTTTTGGGTCCAAAAAATTCATAATGCTTTAGAAACACATTGCTTTTTCACATGTTTAGTATGCATGGACTCTAAATATGTAAAATTACTCTAAATACGATCTCCTATCACCTAAATACGATCTCCTAGAATTTCTATTTTTGGAGATACTTATCTCTTAGAACTATTCTTGTCTTCTTATTTCTTTTAGGATTTTTGGAGCTAATATTTTTATTTTTACACTTTTCTAATGTTTCTAGCCTTATTGTCTCACTCTTATCTAAGTGCATTCTCTTTCCTCATTGAAATCTATATTAAAAGAGACACATACATAGCTTGGGGGAGGGACATTACAATCTCCCCCACTTAAAAGATTCGAGATGTCCTCATCTTGCAAGCTGGGGTAGTATCTAAGTAAATCCTCATCTCTTTCAAAGTGGTGTCCCCACTAGGTAGAAATCTTCTTTTATCTAAACATTATTCCGAGTCCCTTATTTCATGTGTTTGGCTTGTTTTGTTGTGCCTCCACAAGGTCTATTATTCTAAAGTTAATTGGCCTTAATATCCTAAGTTCATGCATCCATATACCTCTCATATGATATGGACCTTTGAATTCCTTTTTCTATACCCCCATGTAATATGGTACTTAACAAATTGTCATGGAAAAACGTAAGGGAATCAATCCTTTACACAATCTAGCCTATGATAGCAATTTCATAATCTTAGTATCGTCTTGTAGACTACCTCTATTCATCATGCACATTACTTCACATGAATCTTGCACCAATCCTTTTCTATGTACTCATAGAAATACTTGTTGAATTCGGTTATCTTTAACCCTGCTATCCCTATTTCTTGACCTAATTTTTGCTCTAGCTCATGATTCTTTGTAGCAAGCAGCCAGGGGTGGGCTTGACGTTCCTCTTGAATTAGGGGACCTCTTCTTTATTAACATGGAAGGACTCATGTCCTTCTCGACACTTTCTATATATAAAAACTTTATCATAGTCTCTGGCTATAATTATGGCTTCTGAAATAGAGGATAGTTTTACATTCTTGATGAGGTTATTCAAAGGTAGATTAAGCTTCCAAATGAATCGATGGAGAAGAGTTACCTCATCCATCTCTGGAGCAAATCGAAGAAGTTTAACAAAAGTTTGGTGGTATTCTTTTAGGGTCTTCCTCTCTTGGGTTAGCTCTGAAAATTCATTCATTTTATCCTCTCAAAATCCTGCAGGACAAAACCTTTCACGAAGGTGTACTTTCATGGCATCTCATAACTGATTCTAGTTCTAGTGGTTAGATTGACAACATTGCTTCCAACTAATTTGGCATTTCTTACGATTTTTAGATGCGATCAAGGGTGAACTTGCTTCTTTCATTGTATCCATTAAAAGTTCAAAACTATCAATACTTATCATAGCACCACATTTGAAGGCAGTCAGGATTAATACATCTAAGATCTTCATTTTTTTTTGAATTAGACATCTGGTGCCTTGGGATCGATACATCCAAAGATTATCAGGATTAACACGTCTTAGTTTTCTGAAAATTACACATCTAGTATCTTGGGATTAACACATCTAAGAGCATGATCCTCTAGGAATTACACATCTAAGAGCATGATCCTCTAGGAATTACACATCTGAGACCCATGTTTGTCTGAGATGGATTCAAGATCTTGGATGATCGTCCTAGTGTAAAGCATCCAATGGATGGCATTCACACATCAACTATTCAAACCTTGATGGAGTTATAATCTTAATAATTTATAATATGCAAGTTAATGAGATATATCCTGAAAATTTCTCTAAACAAAGTTTCGGTCTATCCTTCTAGTCATTCAATCTCTCACTAGTTTCTTAATTTGATCACCCTATGTTTTTCCTCAAAAGATTTTCTCCCCAATCTTATTTCTCAAATTTATTGTGTACAAATATCTTGCGTGTGCACTCCCAAGATATAAGCACAATTTTATAGGATGATTGTCTCAACATGTGAGGATATTCAAATCACTTCTATGGCCAGTAGAGATGATTGATTCATCCTCATATGATAAACAATCATTTGTTTTAATCCCTTGATAGTTAACCTTTGAAAAACAAATCCTAGGAACTAAGATCGGCTATGATACCATTTGTAAGGTTCTCCCCTTCCAAATAGGGGAAACACTTAAGATAGTCCACTAAGTCTTATCTTGGAGAAAATTTCCTACTCATCGACACCTTGACCATGTAGAGATTCAGGGATACTACCACACTGTTTGACATAAATAAACCAGGATGCATAAAAGAATTTATTTTTATTTCAAAAGAGTTATTCTCATTAATTTTGATTTTATGCATAGAAAGATGAATAAGAATTTATTTTTATTTCAAAAGTGTTATTCTCATTAAAATAGAATTCATGCATAGAAAGATGCATAAAGAATTAATTTTTATTTCAAAAGTGTTATTCGCATTAAAATGGAATTTATGCATAGAAATATGCATAAAAGATTTTTTTTAATTCAAAAGTGTTATTCTCATTAAAATGGAATTTATGCATAGAAAGATGCATAAAAGATTTATTTTTAATTCGAAAGTGTTATTCTCATTAAAATGGAATTTAATTTATGCATAGAAAGATGCATAAAAGATTTACTTTTAATTTGAAAGTGTTATTCTCATTAAAAATTAAATTTATGCATAAAAGGATTTTTTATTCCCACTGAAGTTGATTTTAAGTATAAATAGATGCGTAAAGAATCTTTATATCAAAAATTAGAATTCTCTTAAATTCTATGTTTAAATTAGAATTCTCTTAAATTCTATGTTTAAATTCCATAAATAGATGTGATGAAATGTGATGTGAATCTCAGATAGATGAGAATGAGTGGATGAAATGTGATGTGACTCAGATAGATGAGAATGAGTGGATGAATAGTTGTGATGAGAATAGAGGTGACAAGAATGAGAGATAAATAGATGTGATGAAATGTGATGTGAATCAGATAGATGAGAATGAGTGGATGAACGGATGTGATGAGAATAGAGGTGACGAGAATGAGTGGATGAACGGATGTGATGAGAATAGAGGTGACGAGAATGAGTGGATGAACGGATGTGATGAGAATAGAGGTGACAAGAATGAGAGATAAATAGATGTAATGAAATGTGATGTGAATCAGATAGATAAGAATGAGTGGATGAACGTATGTGATGAGAATAGAGGTGACGAGAATGAGAGATAAATAGATGTAATGAGATGTGATGCGAATCAGATAGATGAGAATGAATGGCTGGATGGATGTGATGTAAATAGAGGTGATGAGAATGAGAGGTAAATAGATGAGATGAGATGTAATGCAAATCAGATAGATGGGAATGAATGGATGGATGTGATGTGAATAGAGGTGATGAGATGGGAATGAATGGATGGATGGATGTGATGTGAATAGAGGTGATGAGATGTGAGGTGGATAGACGTGATAAGATGTGATGTGAATAGAGGTGATGAGATGTGAGGTGGATAGATGTGATAAGATGTGATGTCATGTGAATCAAGATGTAAATGAATGATATGGATATAAGTGGATGATATGTGATGAAAATGGAAGTAAATGTATAAGTGAAGAATGGATGTGAATGTATATGTGAAGAATTGAGGTGAAAAAAATGGATATAGATGTGATGTGATGGAAAGAATGTGAATGTGATGAATATGATGAATATGATGAATGTGAATGTGATAAATATGAATGAATGTGAATGAATATGATGAATGTGAATGTGATAAATATGAATGAATGTGAATGAATATGGAAAGAATGTGATGAATATGATGAATGTGAATGTGATAAATATGAATGAATGTGAATATGATGGATGTGAATGTGATGAATATATGTGGATGTGAATGTGATGAATATGATGAATGTGAATATGATAAATATGAATGAATGTAAATATGATGGATGTGAATGTGAATGTGATAAATATATGTGGATGTGAATGTGAATATGATGAATATGAATGTGATAAATATGAATGAATGTGAATGTGAATATGATGGATGTGAATATGATAAATATATGTGGATGTGAATGTGAATATGATGAATGTGAATGTGATAAATATGAATGAATGTGAATATGATGGATGTGATGTGTTATAAATATATGTGGATGTGAATGTGATGAATATGATGAATGTGAATGTGATGGGATTTGAATAAATGTGAATATGATGGATGTGTATGAATGTGAATATGATGGATGTGTATGAATGAGATGTGATGTGAATGGATGAGATGTAAATGAATGGAAGTGATGAGATGTAGATATGGGTAGATGCGAGTGGATGAGGATAAATGAGGAAATAAGTGATGAGATAGAAAAAGATGTGATTGGATGAGAATGAGAAAACTTATGAAATGGATATGGGATTGATGTCGATGATGTAAATGGATGTGTGGATAATGTAGATTGATGTAGATGATGTGGATTGATGTGTGGATAATGTGGATGTGGATAATGTAGATGGATGTACAGATGATGTGGATTGATGTGTGGATAATGTGGATTGATATGGATAATGTGGATGTGGATAATGTAGATGGATGTACAGATGATGTGGATTGATGTGTGGATAATGTGGATTGATATGGATAATGTAGATTGATATAGATAATGTAGATGGATGTACGGATGATGTGGATTGACGTGTGGATAATGTGGATGGGATGTATGGATGATGTGGATTGATGTATGGATGATGTGGATTGATGTGTGGATAATGTGGATTAATGTGGATAATGTAGATGGATGTATGGAATGATGTGTGGATGATGTGATTGGATGTGATTTGATGTGGGAATGATGTAAAGGATCGATGAAGAAAAATTATGGAATGATGAGAAAAGATGGAAATTTTATTGGAACTGTATTTGAATGTGAAATCTGTTTTTAAATGACTATTTTATGTCAAGAATGCTGGGGAAGCATTTTGACCGTCTTGTGAATGAGGTCGTGGAGACCTATCTGATAAAGTTGCAACATCTGACGGAGAGTCAACGGAGGACGTCTCGCATAGCAAGGTCCTCGACCGCCGAGGTCTTGACCAGCCTCAGTTCGATTTAGATGGTGAGCTTCTGGTACGGTGGCATGAGGGACCAAGGAAGCGGCCTATTGAGTGAAACGCTAGGTGACCATACAGTGCTCAGGCTCTGGGTCACCAAAGCTACCCACGCATACGTCAACGGAGGACGTCTCGCGTAGCAAGGTCCTCGGCCGAGATGTTGACCAGCCTCGGTTCGATTTAGATGGTGAGCTTCCGGTACGGTGGCATGAGGGACCAAGGAAGCGGCCTATGAGTGAAGCGCTAGGTGACCATACGGTGCTCGGGCTCTGGGTCACCGAAGCTACCCACACATACATCACGGAAGATATTGGAACAAGGAGTAAGAGTTCTTTTCTGAATTTGGGCATGGATCTAGTTGATTGACCTTGCTGGTCCTCAACGGATGAGTCCATGGCTCTTTTATATGGATCTGTTGGTTGATCTTGCTGATCTTCAACGGAGATTCTATTTTGTTATGTGAATATATTGCCGGTTACTATGAGCTAAGAACTATCGAAAAGGCCCCTGAGTGGATAGGGGGTGAGCGTTCTGGTTGCCAATGATGCCATAGGTACACTGATGAAGGAATGTTTGTTGGAAATAAGAATTCAACTGGATAATTAGAGGATTATGATCAGTGACACTATGATTTCATTAAATGATTGTTTTAAAGACAACTGAATTTGTAAAAAAGGCAATTTCATATTGGGTATGTAAGTGGTGTGACTAGTTTTAAGTTTGCATGATTATCCGGCTAGGGGACCTGGGAACTCTTTTCTCTGGTACCTGGGACAAAACCTAACCAAATTCTTAATTGGATCCCATCACTACAGTGGTTGGGTAGTTGGCTAACCCATGGGACTGGATGGGGTTAGGGGATTGATGGATCCCTAAATTGAGACTCAATTCTATTTTGGTAAGATAGATGAAGTAAATCCCAGACAAAAATTATTCTATGGAAAAGAATCAACGATTGTACCTCTTGATGAGGGAAAAAGCATTGGTCTCTATGATCCAAGTATAATCTTTTTCCTGATCTGACTATGGGACTTACGGGTTCGGTCAGATCAGTTCAGTTAGTTAAGGCTTTTGACTGCGTTAGAGAGAAGTTATCGTGGAGGAATCGCCCGTGCTTTTTGGGCAAGGAAAGTTTTTTTCGGGTTCGGTTTTGGAAGAACCGATGGATAGTCTCTTGTCCAAACATCCGTGGGCGAGGCCCACGGTTTTGGAAGAACCGATGGATTAGTCTCTTGTCCAAACATCCGTGTGGGCGAGGCCCCGAGTGTGGGACCCTGCCCCGGGAAAGAAGTGCTACTTCCATTGCTACCCTTGAATCTGTTGTGTGGGGAGGGACAGGGATCTCATAAAATGAAGATCTCAGATGTATTAATCCTGACTACCTTCAAATGTGGTGCTATGATAAGTATTCGATAGTTTTGAAGTTTTAATGGATTGGTGCAAGATTCATGTGAAGTAATGTGCATGATGAATAGAGGTATTCTACAAGACGATACTAGATTATGAAATTGCTATCATAGGCTAGATTGTGTAAAGGATTGATTCCCTTAAGTTTTTCCATTACGATTTGTTAAGTACCATATTACATGGGGGTATAGAATAAGGAATTCGAAGGTCCATATCATATGAGAGGTATATGGATGCATGAACTTAGGATAATAAGGCCAATTAACTTTAGAATAATAGACCTTGTGGAGGCACAACAAAACAAGCCAAACACATAAAATAAGGGACTCTGAATAATGTTTAGATAAAAGAAGATTTCTACCTAGTGGGGACACCAATTTGAAAGAGACAGGAGGATTTACTTAGATACTACCCCAGCTTGCGAGATGAGGACATCTTGAATCTTTTAAGTGGGGGAGATTATAAGGTCCCTCCCCCAAGCTATGTATGTGTCTCTTTTAATATAGATTTCAATAAGGAAAGAGAATGCACTTAGAGAAGAGTGAGACAATAAGGCTAGAAACATTAGGAAAGTGTTAGAATAAAAATATTAGCTCCAAAAATCCTAAAAGAAATAAGAAGATAAGAATAGTTCTATTCAAAGATAAGTATCTCCAAAAATAAAAATTCGAATTTAGGTGATAAGAGATCATATTTGGAGTACTTTTACATATTTAGAGTCCATGCATACTAAACATGTGGAAAAACAATGCGTTTCTAAAGATGGCACGTTTACGGCTATATACATACGTTTTTGCCTATTCTACCCACGATTGCTTGTAGACTAGATATCTTGGAGTTCTTTTGACTGGCTATACGACCATATTCTGAGTTTTTATCAAAGAGTTATGGCCGAAACAATTTGTTGATTCTATCAGGATCTCTACACAAGAAAAACTATACGAAGGCAGCAAGTAGCCTCAAGGTAATCCTAGAGCTTGAGATGTATATATGCCTTCATTCTTATCTAATATCTTAGAAAAGAAGGTTAGATTGCTATGGTCTTTCGGAGGAAGAGACCAAAAACTCCATAGCTTTTCTTTTAAAGAAAGAATAGTATGTCGTAACCCTGCAAGAGAGGGCTATTTTGCCATAGACCTTCGAAAGAGAGAAAAGTCACAGTATGAGTAAGAGGAGATAAAGCTTGGGGATGATCGGATGATTTCAATCGTAAGAGAAGGTATTAGAAGACTCTATTATCATATCTCAAGTTCTGTTCTCAATCTAACCCCACTGGAACTAGAATCAGTTATGAGATGCCATGAAAGTACACCTTCGTGAAAGGTTTTGTCCTCCATGATTTTGAGAGGATAAAATGAATGAATTTTTGGAGCTAACCCAAGAGAGGAAGACCCTAAAAGAATACCACCAAACTTTTGTTAATAAACTTCTTCGATTTTCTCCAGAGATGGATGAGGTAACTCTTCTCCATTGATTCATTTGGAAGCTTAATCTACCTTTGAATAACCTCATCAAGAATGTAAAACTATCCTCTATTTCAGAAGCCATAATTATAGCCAGAGACTATGGTAAAGTCTTTTTATATAGAAAGTGTCGAGAAGGACATGAGTCCTTCCATGTTAATCAAGAAGAGGTCCCCTAATTCAAGAGGAACATCAAGCCCACCCCTGGCTACAAGGAATCATGAGCTAGAGCAAAAATTAGGTCGAGAAATAGGGATAGCAGAGTTAAACATAACCGAATTCGACAAGTATTTCTATGAGTACCTAGAGGAGGATTGGTGCAAGATTCATGTGAAGTAATGTGCATGATGAATAGAAGTATTCTACAAGACGATACTCGATTATGAAATTCCTATTATAGGTTAGATTGTGTAAAGGATTGATTCCCTTATGTTTTTCCATGACAATTTGTTAAGTACCATATTACATGGGGGTATAGAATAAGGAATTAGAAGGTCCATATCATATGAGAGGTATATGGATGCATGAACTTAGGATAATAAGGCCAATTAACTTTAGAATAATAGACCTTGTGGAGGAGGCACAACAAAACAAGCCAAACACATGAAATAAGGGACTCGGAATAATGTTTAGATAAAAGAAGATTTCTAGCTAGTGGGGACACCAGTTTGAAAGAGACAAGAGGATTTACTTAGATACTACCCCAGCTTGCGAGATGAGGACATCTCGAATCTTTTAAGTGGGAGAGATTGTAAGGTCCCTCCCCCAAGCCATGTATATGTCTCTTTTAATATAGATTTCAATAAGGAAAGAGAATGCACTTAGAGAAGAGTGAGACAATAAGGCTAGAAACATTAGAAAAAAGTTAGCATAAAAATATTAGCTCCAAAAATCCTAAAAGAAATAAGAAGACAAGAATAGTTCTATTAAGAGATAAGTATCTCCAAAAATAGAAACTCGAATTTAGGTGATAAGAGATCGTATTTAGAGTACTTTTACATATTTAGAGTCCATGCATACTAAACATGTGGAAAAGCAATGCATTTCCAAAGATGGTACGTTAACGGCTATATACAGACGTTTTTGCCTATTCTACCCACAATGGCTTGTAGACTAGATGTCTTCCGGTTCTTTTGGTTGGTTATACGACCATATTTTGAGTTTTTATCAGAGAGTTATGGCCGAAACAATTTGCTGATTCTGTCAGGGTCTCTACATAGGGAAAACTGTAAGAAGGTAGTAAGTATCCTCAAGGTAATCCTAGAGCTTGAGAGGTATATATGCCTTCATTCTTATCTAATATCTTAGAAAAGAAGGTTAGATTGCTATGGTCTTTCGGAGGAAGAGACCAAAAACTCCATAGCTTTTCTTTTAAAGAAAGAATAGTATGCCGTAACCCTGCAAGAGAAGGCTATTTTGCCATAGACCTTCGAAAGAGAGAAAAGTCACAGTACGAGTAAGAGTGATAAAGCTTGGGGATGATCGGATGATTTCAATCGTAAGAGAAGGTATTAGAAGACTCTATTCTCATATGTCAAGTTCTGTTCTCAATCAGTTATGAGATGCCATGAAAGTACACCTTCGTGAAAGGTTTTGTCCTCCAGGATTTTGAGAGGATAAAATGAATGAATTTTTGGAGCTAAACCAAGAAAGGAAGACCCTAAAAGAATACCACCAAACTTTTGTTAAACTTCTCCGATTTTCTCCAAAGATGGATGAGGTAACTCTTCTCCATCGATTCATTTGGAAGCTTAATCTACCTTTGAATAACCTCATCAAGAATGTAAAACTATCCTCTATTTCAGAAGCCATAATTATAGCCAAAGACTATGAATAAGTCTTTTTATATAGAAAGTGTTGAGAAGGACATGAGTCCTTCCATGTTAATCAAGAGGAACCTCCCCTAATTCAAGAGGAACGTCAAGCCCACCCCTGGCTACAAGGAATCATGAGCTAGAGAAAAAATTAGGTCGAGAAATAGGGATAGCAGGGTTAAAGATAACCGAATTCAACAAGTATTTCTATGAGTACATAGAGGAGGATTGGTGCAAGATTCATGTGAAGTAA
This sequence comes from Cibotium barometz, assembly GCF_041138505.1. NCBI lineage: Eukaryota > Viridiplantae > Streptophyta > Polypodiopsida > Cyatheales > Cibotiaceae > Cibotium > Cibotium barometz. The sequence continues at coordinate 6,438,151 of NC_141062.1, read as the reverse complement.
TGTGCATGATGAATAGAGGTATCTTACAAGACGATACTCGATTATGAAATTCCTATTATAGGTTAGATTGTGTAAAGGATTGATTCCCTTACGTTTTTCCATGACAATTTGTTAAGTACCATATTACATGGGGGTATAGAATAAGGAATTAGAAGGTCCATATCATATGAGAGGTATATGGATGCATGAACTTAGGATACTAAGGCCAATTAACTTTAGAATAATAGACCTTGTGGAGGCACAACAAAACAAGCCAAACACATGAAATAAGGGACTCGGAATAATGTTTAAATAAAAGAACATTTCTACCTAGTGGGGACACCACTTTGAAAGAGAGAGGAGGATTTACTTAGATACTACCCCAGCTTGCGAGATCAGGACATCTCAAATCTTTTAAGTGGGGGAGATTGTATGATCCCTCCCCCAAGCCATGTATGTGTCTCTTTTAATATAGATTTCAATAAGGAAAGAGAATGCACTTAGAGAAGAGTGAGACAATAAGGCTAGAAACATTAGGAAAGTGTTAGAATAAAAATACTAGCTCCAAAAATCCTAAAAGAAATAAGAAGACGAGAATAGTTCTATTAAGAGATATCTCCAAAAATAGAAATTTGAATTTAGGTGATAGGAGATCGTATTTAGAGTACTTTCACATATTTAGAGTCCATGCATTCTAAACATGTCGAAAAGCAATGTGTTTCGTAAGATGGCACTTTTGCGGCTATATACAGACGTTTTTGCCTATTCTACCCACGATGGCTTGTAGACTAGATGTCTTACGGTTCTTTTGACTGGTAATATGATCATATTCTGAGTTTTTATCAGAGAGATATGGCCAAAACAATTTACTGATTGTGTGAGGGTCTCTACACAGGGAAAACTATAAGAAGGCATCAAGTAGCCTCAAGGTAATCCTAGAGCTTGAGATGTATATATCCCTTCATTCTTATCTAATAAACTACATAGCTTTTCTTTTAAAGAAAGAATAGTATGCCGTAACCTTGCAAGAGAAGGCTATTTTGCCATAGATCTTCGAAACAGAGAAAAGTCACAGTACGAGTAAGAGGAGATAAAGCTTGGGGATGATCGGATGATTTCAATCATAAGAGAAGGTATTAGAAGACCCTATTCTCATATGTCAAGTTCTAAATCTCTTGTTAACGAGCAAAGGTAACGATAAGCGACAAAGTTCTATAAGGAATATATATTTTTTGTTTCTCAATTATATATCATTCTTAGGGATTGAGGTATGGCCCCGGCTTCTCTATTAATAGTGATCTTTTTAATTGATTTACTAGTTTATGTTTGTATTCTTTTAAACTACAGCATATGCCTTAATAAAGAATGTCTTATCACAATCTCAAGTTGAAATGCTAAAATCTTTGTGAAAAGGATTGTTTTCTTAAGAAGGTAACATGGATTCTAGTCCTATGGTTTAGTTGAGTAATTGGACTGTTATCTTGGTTAAATTATGGTACAGGTACAACTCTCTCTCCCTTGACGCTGCCCCGTTCTTGTGCTTGTATAGCCAGACGACAGAGACATTAGTAAGGCCCGGAGTTGGCCCATGGTATCCCTCATACCACTGGGAGAATGAGGTTCGTGGCCCAGGCTCGTGCGGTGAATTAACCTGCCCTAGTGCATAGACATTCCTCTGAGGGGCGGGAGGATCGAGCGACGGAGCTTGAGGGGGCGACATGCCGGCTTGAGTCCTCGCCAGCGCGACGGTCGACGATGTATAGAATTTAAATCTAATGAAAATAATTCTTTTATAATTAAAAAATGTCCAATATGCATCTTTCTATGCATATAATTTAAATCTAATGAAAATAACTCTTTTATAATAAAAATATTTCCAATATGCATCTTTCTATGCATAGAATTCAAATCTAATGAAAATAACTTTTTTATAATAAGAATATTTCCAATATGCATCTTTCTATGCATAGAATGAAAATAACACTTTTAGAATACACAAACGGTGGGGATTACTCTTTTTGAATAACATAAAGATAAAACTTATTTCCACAAAATTTTAAAAAAATTTGCCATAACCTCCTTTATATGGCTGACCATTTTTTAATTTTTACATTCCAAATTTTACTTAGAAATTATCTCAAGATGATTTTAAGCACTCTAATCTAATCAATTTTCACTTTTTAAAGAGAAATCAATACAAAACTTTTAACTCTATTTATTAGTTACACATTTAGGATAAAGAAGGAAAGAATTCATAATGAAGAGAAGGGGAAAGCCTTTCCATCAAGGCATACATTCATATTCACAATAAAGAAAGAAAGAAATTAGAAAACCTTAAAATAAAATTAAAAAAAGTAGAATTTCTAACTTACATGGAGTTTTGTGAGCTTTCCTTTGGCTTGAGGGTTTGAGGGATCTACTCTTGTTTGCAACAAGAGTGGCCACCAATTCTTTTGGAGAGGAAATGGTCAAAAACAAGTGAATTATCAATGAATTCAATGTTTTTGGCTCTCTGGGGAGGAGTAGAGTAACAGTGCATAAAACACTATTAACCTTTTACAAAGTGGGAGGCTTCTAATTAAAGGAAAAAGTGAGCCTCTAACCAAGCAAACTGATTCTAGAATTTTTCAGATCAGTTTGGTCAATTTTTGACCATTTTTAGGTCAGTTTAGGTTACTTTTTGGATCTAGTTGAAACAGGAGAGAGGAGAGATAAAAATATCTCATTATTTGAGAGTTTAAAACTCAGCCACACATGTGAAATAGGTGCCTCCTTCATGAGGGGAAATCCCCACACTGAGGTGTCAAAAATGCATCATTTCTTCTAAATATCTCTTCTTTTTTAACTAATAACCTTGTCCTTAGTCAACTCTTCATCTTATGTGAGCATTGGGGGATTTTCTTTAATTCTTCCATTTATCTCATCCCTACATTTGGATTAATCTAATTGGTCCATAGGAACCTTAATTTAAAAATTTCAGAGAATCTGGACCCTTAGCCTAAGGTCATTTATTTTAATTATTCCAATTGCACATTGGAAATTATTTTTGAATATCTGTTTCAGGGGAAACCATTTTAGACACTAGGAGGATTTTTATATCCAAAAATATCTCAATTTTGGATTACCTCCCTCTAGGCATTTTATCTCTCTAGGACAAAACAAGATCTTTCTTTTATTTCAGAGAGGGGAATAATTATAAGATCAAAAGGAGAGGTTCTTACACCTGCACACCTTAAAAGCTGGAGGGATGAATCTTACATCCTACCCCACTTAAAAAACGCGAGATATCCTCATCTCACAAAATTAGAGGAGAACTCTTTTCCTTAAGATCCAACTGATTCTGGGATTCCCTATAGACTGATGAACCCAACAGAATCTTGGGATAAAGATCCCTTATATAAACTCATCATCAGATAACAATTCACTCAGATCATAACATTTCAAATCCTTATCACAATAATGGTCCATTGGACCTAAATTTTTATCTAAACAGTCCTTCATGGGAATTTTCAATTTCATAGATTTTTAGTTTGACATCCCTTAACTTGATCCACTGGGTCAAGTGTTAACAGCAGCAATCTGCCACCACAGCATAATCCACTAATCTCATAGTGATTTGAAGTCATTAGCATCATTCCAATTACGAACATCATCACAGGGACTTGTCCCATTCATCCTCATTGTGGTTTTGCTTAGCTTATTACATTTCAACCAAAATTCAGGAATCATCATTTTTTTCAATCAGAATCCAAATCAACTCATCAGTTCTCAACCAGGATTTAAAAATCATATCAATCACATTCGAATTCGCCATCTGGATAGCATTTATGCTTATAATTTCAAGTCTTAGATTTACTCGTATATACTGCCAGTAAAGAGCTGCAATTATACCCTCGGTATATACGGGTAGTCACGGTCCTTGGAACTATAAGGTAAATACCATCATGTCTAGGTCTTAAGCAAGTTAGAGTTTCCATGCAATTGCGGTACTTCTATCTAAAGACCAAATTACTAATTTATGAATTTCAGTCTGAATAACAATTTGTATGAATTTTATCACACAATTCAACCTTTTACTGCTACTTCATAAATTTTTGACATTTTTGGCTTCTTGATTGATCCTCAATTCGCTCTGATACCAGCTGTGAGATCCTTGCCCCCTCCGCACAACGAATTTAGAGGTGCTAGCAGCAGCGGAAGTAGCACTTCTTGCACGGGGCAGGATCCCACACTCGGGGCCTCACCCACGGATGTTCGGACAAGAGACTAATCCATCGGTTCTTCCAAAACCGAACCCGAAAAAAACTTCCCTTGCCCGAAAAGCACGGGCGATTCCTCCAGGATAACTTCTCTCTAACATAGTCAAAAGCCTTAACTAACTGAACTGGTCTGACCAAACCTGTAATAAGTCCCATAGTCAGATCACGGAAAAGATTGTACTTGGATCATAGAGACCAACGCGTTTTTCCTTATCAAGAGGCACAGCCATTGATTCTTCTCCATAGAACAATTTTTGTCCGGGATTTACTTCATCTATCTTACCAAAACAGAATTGAATATCTCAATTTACGGATCCATCAGTCCAGCCTAACCCCATCCAGTCCCATGGGTTAGCCAACTGCCTAGCCAACTGCCCAACCACTGTAGTGATGGGATCCAATTAAGAATTTGGTTAGGTTTTGTCCTCCCGGGTACCAGGGAAAAAAGTTCCCAGGTCCCCTAGAGCCGGATAATCATGCAAACTTAAAACTAGTCACACCACTTACACACCCAATATGAAATTGCCTTTTTCACAAATTCAGTTGTCTTTAAAACAATCATTTAATGAAATCATAGTGTCACTGATCATAATCCTATAATTATCTAGTTGAATCCTTATATACAAACATTCATTCATCGGTGTACCTATGGCATCATTGGCAACCAAAATGCTCACCCCCTGTCCACTCAAGGGCCTTTTCGATAGTTCCTAGAGTAACTGGCAATATATTCACATAACAAAATAGAATCTCTGTTGAAGATTAGCAAGATCAACCAACAGATCCATATAAAAGAGCCATGGACTCATCTGTTAGAGGACCAGCAAGGTCAATTAACCAGATCCATGCCCGAATTCAGAAAACAACTCTTACTCCTTGTTCCAATATCTTCCCCGATGTACGTCTGGTGGATGTCTTTGATGACCCAGAGCCCGAGCACCGTATGGTTAGCACCCTCTAGGATCCTCGCAGGTCACCTAACGCTTCACTCATAGGTCGCTTCCTTAGTCCCTCATGCCACCGTACCGAAAGCTCACCATTTAAACCGAGGCTGGTCAAGACCTCGGCCAACCTTGCTACGCGAGACGTCCTCCGTTGACTCTCCGTCAGTTGTTGCAACTTTATCAGATAAGTCTCCCCGACCTCATTTATAAGATGGTCAAAATGCTTCCCTAGCATTCTTAACATAAAACAGTCATTTAAAAATAGATTTCACATACAAATATAGTTTCAAAAAAATTTCCATCTTTTCTCATCATTCCATAATTTTTCTTCATCGATCCCTAACACATTACATCATTCCCACATCAAATCACATCCAATCACATCATCCACACATCAATCCACATCATCCATACATCCATCTACATTATCCACATCAATCCACATTATCCACACATAAATCCACATCATCCATACATCCATCCACATTAATCCATATCATCCATACATCCATCCACATTATCCACACGTCAATCCACATCATCCATACACCCATCTACATCAATCCACATTATCCGTACATCCATCTACATCAATCCACATTATCCGTACATCCATCTACATCAATCCACATTATCCGTACATCCATCTACATTATCCAAATAATCCACACATCAATCCACATATCCACACATTCATCTACATTATCTACATTATCCACATTATCCACATATCAATCCACATATCCGTACATCCATCTACATTATCCACATCAATCCACATTATCCACACATCAATCCACATCAATCCACATTATCCACATCAATCCACATTATCCACATCTACATTATCCACATCTACATTATCCACATCAATCCACATTATCCACACATCAATCCACATCATCTACATCAATCTACATTATCCACACATCCATTTACATCATCCACATAAATCCCACATCCATTTCATAAGTATTCTCATTCTCATCCAATCACATCTTTTTCTATCTCATCACTTATTTCCTCATTTATCCTCATTCACTTGCATCTACCCATATCTACATCTCATCACTTCCATTCATTCACATCACATCTCATTCATACACATCCATCATATTCACATTCATTCATATTTATCACATTCACATATTCATTCATATTCATCATATTCATCACATTCACATCCACATATATTTATGACACATCACATCTCTTTCCATCACATCACATTCTTTCACAAACACATCTATATCCATTTTTTTCACATACTCTTTCACATCAATTCTTCACATATATATTCACATCCATTCTTCACTTATACATTTACTTCCATTTTCATCACATATCATCCACTCATATCCATATCATTCATTTACATCCTGATTCACATGACATCATATCTTATCACATCTATCCACCTCACATCTCGTCACCTCTATTCACATCACATCCATCCATCCATTCATTCCCATCTATCTGATTCGCATTACATCTCATCTCATCTATTTACCTCTCATTCTCATCACCTCTATTCACATCACATCCATCCATTCATCCATTCATTCATTCATTGTCATCACCTCTATTCACATCACATCCATCCATCCATTCATTCTCATCTATCTGATTCACATCACATCTCATTACATCTATTTATCTCTCATTCTCGTGACCTCTATTCTCATCACATCCGTTCATCCACTCATTCTCATCTATCTGATTCACATCACATTTCATTACATCTATTTATCTTTCATTCTCGTCACGTCTATTCTCATCACATCCGTTCATCCACTCATTCTCATCTATCTGATTCACATCACATTTCATCACATTTATCTCTCATTCTTGTCACCTCTATTCTCATCACATCCATTCATCCACTCATTCTCATCTATCTGATTCACATCACATCTATGAATTCCATTTTAATGAGAATAACACTTTCAAATTAAAAATAAATTCTTTATGCATCTTTCTATGCATGAATTCCATTTTAATGAGAATAACACTTTCGAAATAAAAATAAATCTTTTATGCATATTTCTATGCATAAATTCCATTTTAATGAGAATAACACTTTTGAAATAAAAATAAATTCTTTATGCATCTTTCTATGCATGAATTCCATTTTAATGAGAATAACACTTTTGAAATAAAAATAAATTCTTTATGCATCTTTCTATGCATAAAATCAAAATTAATGAGAATAACTCTTTTGAAATAAAAATAAATTCTTTTATGCATCTTTCTATGCATAAAATCAAAATTAATGAGAATAACTCTTTTGAAATAAAAATAAATTTCTTTATGCATCTTTCTATGCATAAAATCAAAATTAATGAGAATAACTCTTTTGAAATAAAAATAAATTTCTTTATGCATCTTTCTATGCATAAAATCAAAATTAATGAAAACAACACTTTCATAATAAAAATTTCCACTTTGCATCTTTCTATGCATATAATTTAAATTCAATGGAAACAACACTTTTATAATAAAAAAGATTTCCAATATGCATCTTTCTATGCATAGAATTTAAATCTAATGAAAATAATATTTTATAATTTAAAAAATTAACTCTTTTATAATTTAAATCTAATGAAAATAACTCTTTTAGAATTTAAATCTAATGAAAATATGCATCTTTCTATGCATAGAATTTAAATCTAATGAAAATATGCATAGAATTTAAATCTAATGAAAATAACTCTTTTATAATTTAAAAAAAAATCCAATATGTATCTTTCTATGCATAGAATTTAAATCTAATGAAAATAACTCTTTTATAATAAAAATATTTCCAATATGCATCTTTCTATGCATAGAATTTAAATCTAATGAAAATAACTCTTTTATAAGTAAAAATATTTTCAATCTGCATCTTTCTATATGCATAGAATGAAAATAACACTTTTAGAATACACAAATGGTGGGGATTACTCTTTTTTAATAACATAAAGATAAAACTTATTTTCACAAAATTTAAGAAAATTTTACCATAACCTCCTTTGTATGGCTGACCATTTTTAAAATTTTACATTCTAAATTTTACTTAGAAATTATCTCAAGATGATTTTAAGCACTTTAATCTAATCAATTTCCACTTTTTAAAGAGAAATCAATACAAAACTTTTAACTCTATTTATTAGTTACACAAGCGAAATTTATAATGAAGAGAAGGGGAAAGCCTTTCCATCAAGGCATACATTCATATTCACAATAAAGAAAGCAAGAAATCAGAAAACCATAAAATAGAATTAAAAAAAGTAGAATTTCTAACTTACATGGAGTTTTGTGAGCTTTCCTTTGGCTTGAGGGTTTGAGGGATCTACTCTTGTTTGCAACAAGAGTGGCCACCAATTCTTTTGGAGAGGAAATGGTCAAAAACAAGTGAATTATCAATGATTTGAATGTTTTTGGCTCTTTGGGGAGGAGTAGAGTAACAGTGCATAAAACACTATTAACCTTTTACAAAGAGGAAGGCTTCAAATTATAGGAAAAAGTGAGCCTCTAACCAAGAAAACTGATTCTAGAATTTTCTAGATCAGTTTGGTCAATTTTTGACCATTTTTGGGTCAGTTTAGTTAAAATAGGAGAGAGGAGAGATAAAAATATCTCATTATTTGAGAGTTTAAAACTCAACTACACATGTGAAATAGGCACCTTTTCATGAGGGGAGATCCCCACACTGAGGTGTCGAAAATGCATCATTTCTTCTAAATATCTCTTCTTTTTTAACTAATAACCTTGTCCTTAGTCAACTCTTCATTTTATGTGAGCATTTACTCATTTTTGGGAGATTTTCTTTTATTCTTCCATTTATCTCTTCCCTACATTTGGATTAATCTAATTGGTCCATAGGAACCTTAATTCAAAATTTTCAAAAAATCTGGACCCTTAGACTAAGGTCCTTTTTACATGATTTCAATTTATTCCAATTGCACATTGGAAAGTTCTTTTTGAATATCTGTTTCAGGGGAAACCATTTTAGACACTAGGAGGATTTTTATATCAAAAAATATCTCAATTTTGGATTATCTCTCTCTAGATATTTTCTCTCTCTAGGCCAAAACAGGATCTTTCTTTTATTTCAGAGAGGGAAATAATTATAAGATCAGAAGGGGAGGTTCTTACACCTGCACACCTTAAAAGCCGGAGGGATAAATCTTATAATTTTTTTTAAGAATTACACATCTGGTACCTTGGGATTGATACATCCAAAGATTATCAGGATTCACACGTCTGAGATGATTAGTTTTCTGAAAATAACACATCTAGTATCTTGGGATTAACACATCTAAGAGCATGATCCTCTAGGAATTACACATCCGAGACCCATGTTTGTCTAAGATGGATTCAAGATCTTGGATGATCGTCCTAGTGTAAAGCATCCAATGGAAGGCATTCACACGTCAACTATTCAAACCTTAATGGAGTTATAATCTTAATAATTTATAATATGCAAGTTAATGAGATATATCCTGAAAATTTCTCTAGACAAAGTTTCGGTCTATCCTTCTAGTCATTCAGTCTCTCACTAGTTTCTTAATTTGATCGCCCCATGTTTTTCCTCAAAAGTTTTCCTCCCCAATCTTATTTCTCAGATTTATTGTACAAATATCTTGCATGTGCACTCCCAAGATATAAGCACAATTTCATAGGATGATTGTCTCAACATGTGACGATATTCAAATCATTTCTATGGCCAGTAGAGATGATTAATTCGTCCTCATATGATAAACAATCACTTGTTTTAATCCCTTGATAGTTAACCTTTGAAAAACAAATCCTTAAGATCGACTCTAATACCATTTGTAAGGTTCCCCCCTTCCAAAATAGGGAAAACACTTAAGATAGTCCACTAAGTCTTATCTTGGAGAAAATTTCCTACTCATCAACACCTTGACCATGTAGAGATTCAGGGATACTACCACACTATTTGACATAAATAATCATGTGGAAACACATGCTTTGTCTACTTTCCAAATTGACATGCTTCACATACTTTCTGCATACTATATCAACTTTAAACTTAGGCAGCCTTGTCACGATTTCTTTAGTCTGCATAGACTTCATGCTTTGTACATTTATATGCCCAATTCTCTTATGCCAAATGTCTGTATCTGCAACAATTCGTGAATCCTGTGCAAACATTGCAGCTTTCACTTCAGGCATATTAACGTCTAGTGTAAACATTATGCCCACTCTATTGCCTTTTTCAACCAACTTGCACCTGTCTTTAAATCCTTCAACATAACAACCATCGGGGTTAAAGTGGACCTGCGACCCCTCCTCAATCATCTAACCAACAAAAACTAGATTCTTTGTAATATTTGGAATGTGAAGTTCATTTGCAAGATACTTCACTTTACCATTCTGTATATTAATGGCACATTTCCAACATGGGAAATTAGATGAGTAGTATCATCCCCCATTTCAACAAAACCTGGCTTTCCAAGATTTTTCATATCCTTGAACCACTTAAGTGGTCATGTGGTTTGAAGCACCTGAATCCACATACCATACATCATCCTTACATGCTGCTATCTATAACATTTCCAGACACTGCATTAACTACATGTTGCATAACCTCTAATTATCCTAATTATTTTTGCTAGAGGACGCATAGTTATTTTGCTTCTTATAGCAATCTGCCTGCACATGTCCAAGCTTACCATAATAAAAACAGCCTCATGTATCATTATGCTACCTTTGCCAATTACGACCTCTTTGACTCCCCTTGCCTCTCTAAACTGACCTCTTCCACTTGTGTGTTATTGTTGTGAATCCTAGGACTGTTGTTGTTGCTGTTGCTGAGACCATAATTATGATTACCTGTTCGGCCACCACCTTGGCCACATGCACAACCTCTACCTTGTCCTCTACCTAAACTTGTGAAGAAGGCTTGCTGCTCTGAACTGTTTTTGTTTTGTGAAGACTATTAATCTTCACCCAAATTCTTCTCTTCAATAATCAGCATTGACACAAAATCTGTAAAGTTGGGAATGTTCTCCTCCTGAGTATGAATAGACGTCTTAAATGCCTTGTATTGTGGCTTGAGACCATGTAGACATAATTCCACCTTATCATCATCATCAACAGAAGCACCAATAGATGCAAGGGATTCCATAATGCCCTTGATCTTCAAGGCATAATCATTCACATACATGTATTCTCCATAGTATGAAGCTCATTATTCAACTGCCTTGGTGTTAGTTTCATATAGCTTCACCGAGGTGTCCCATGCATCCTTGGGTGACTTGGCATCGTGTATATGCCCAATCATGGTGTCCTATATGCTAATAGAAAGCCAATACATTGACTTTCCTTGCTCCTTGATTCCAATCCTTATATTCTTTTACATCTGTAGTAGTTGGATTAATCTTTTGTATCTCTGGTGCCTCCTCATGTTCACCTTCAAATAGCCTTTTCCCATCAAAAAATTTATTAATCTACACCTCAAAGCATGGAAGTTATTCTTTTCAAGCTTCTCTGTAACAATCTGGTTAATTCCATCATTTCACATCTTGTCTGCAACACAAACTCACTAAAAATAGTACTCTTGTTTGTTTTGCACAAATTGTTGTATTCTCTATAGCGGTACTATACTGCACCCAAATTGTCACAATAAGTTACCTCAATTTGCATGCATACACCCAATAGCACCTATAAGACCTTTTCGCAATACACACAGTATCTGCACAACCAATCGCCCTTCTTGCAATACCAAAAACAAAGTTTTACAGAGAATCAAAACTTACCCGCAATGCACATGAACGCCTACGAACTAAAAAATAGAGGTCTAGATGAGCTCGAAACACGTTTTCGACAGTAAAAACTTCATCCAAAGGACACTATAGTTTCCTTGTAGCTCCACTCCCACGAAGAAAGCTCCTCAATCAAAGTTCGTTTTGCTCGTGTCTCCCGAAGAGCTCCCGACAAGGGTGTAGTAGTTAACACAAAGGGGGAAGAGTAGGTGAAGCTCTTACCCTCGCACGGATTCCTATGCTTCTCTTGCTTTGCTGCTTAGCTTCTTAACATGAAATTGGCTCTGATACCATGAAAAGATGTAGGGGAGAAGGGATTTTGAGCTCCTGCAAAGCACACACACACACACACACACACACACACACACACACACAAACCCTAGAAGAGAACACACAAGGTGAGAGGCTGAAAACCTGTTCTTCTTCTTCTTCAACAAAAGAGTTCTACAAAGGAGATAAAGTGGCTAACACACATACTAGCTCATATATACAAGTAGTCCATAATGTGAACACGCTAAAGTAGAGTGGGTAGGTGTGGACTAGTCGGTGTAGTCCCCAGTTGTAGAATCTCCAGCGAAGATATATCGGGTGCCAACTACCAAACCCACCAGTGATGTAAATGTCGAACGATCACGTAGTCGCCACGTGAGTGTCAACTCATGTTGAGCTTGAAATCTCAACATTTATTGAGGATGTAAAGCCAGCCATCTCGCCAATGATCCCCCCTATTTACCTAGAACATCACCATCGTAATACATGTAGTTTTTTGTAGTTTCTTGTTTTGTTTGATTTCCTACCCCTGAAGTGGAATGTAATGACTATCATGATGTATGGTGTATCTATCCTATGCATCTTTAAACATTTTAATGAACATTAATAAAACTCTCTCTCTCTCTCTCTCACACACACACACACACACACACAACTCTCTCTCTCTCTCTCTCTCTCTCTCTCTCTCTCTCTCTCTCACACACACACACACACACACACACACACACACACACACACAATAAGATATGGAAAAAAAGACAAACAAGAAGAAGGTAACTGAACACCTGTTGCATCTATCCAAAGGGGATATGAGGGAGAGTGATCTACAAGATCTGCAAAGGTCTACACACACACACCAACTAATCTCTCTTTCTCTTTCTCTCTGTATCTCTCTCACACACATACACATACACCTCTCTCTCTCTCTCTCTCTCTCTCTCTCTCTCTCTCTCTCTCACACACACACACACACACACACACACACACACAAAGTGTGTTGCATTAGGACGATGGTCAATTTGCGAATGTCATTGTAGACGTAGTACAACGATAAAATTTATTTGTCTAATTGTGATGTCCTTTGGGACAGACTAGACATCTCTATGTGATGGCAAGTAGTCGCTTCAAAATATGGGCGTCGCTCTGTGGGACAACCGTCTCATCGCATCAATAACTCTCGTAAATGTTTTTGTTAATTTTGCCCTAGTTGCTAAGAGGGGGCATGTGTTATAGTGCACATACTTGTGCACACACACATCCACATATAAATGCATACATGTACATATATATAGAACATATACATACATACTTGACATTTTTGTAGGGCATTCTCATGTTGATGGAGAGTTTGGGATACCAGCTATGAGAACACCTGGTGTAAAGAAGGCTATGGAAGCCATGAATGCAAAGTTGCGAAGATCTAGGAGAGTGAAGAATCCTGTGCAGAGGTTTACCTATGATGGTTATGTGGCACATCACTATGCATACATGGCAAAAGTTGTGCAGGTTGTAGAGCCCACATGCATTGATGAGGCTATTGGAAATGTGTGTTGGGAGAAAGCTATGGATGAGGAGATGGATGCACTATATGGAAATGAGACTTGGTATTTAGTGCAATTGCCTGAAGGCAAGAAAGCCATTGGATGCAAGTGGGAAAACAAAGTAAAACATAATAGTGATGGAAGCATAAGCAGGTACAAGGCTAGATTGGTAGCCAAAGGATATGCGCAGACATATGGCATTGATTATGAGGAAACTTTCAGCCCAGTTGTTGCCAGGATGGCAATAGTGAGAGTTGTGATAGCAGTGGCTGCGTCAAAGCAATGGTCTTTACATCAGATGGATGTAAAGAATGCATTCTTGCATGGGGATTTGCAGGAAGAGGTGTATATGTTGCAGCCACCTGGTTATGAGGATGTGAGTCACCCCCCCCGAGCATGTTTGCAGGTTGAAGAAAGCCTTGTATGGCTTAAAACAAGCACTAAGAGCATGGTTTGACAAGATTTCTGAATATCTTGTCACTATTGGCTTTCATGTAGCCAATGTAGATTTCTCGCTGTATGTGAGACACAGTGATAGAGGGGTTGTGCTTAATGTCATCTATGCAGATGACCTGATTATTACAGGGGACCATGATACAGAGATCTTTGATGTAAAGATCTTGGTTAGATAGAAGTTTGAAATGAAGGATCTGGGGGAGCTCAGATATTTCTTGGGCATTGAGGTGATTAGGTCACCACATGGTATTGGATTACTGTAGAGATAGTATGGCTTGGACATATTGTCCAAGTATGGTATGATAGGCTGTAAGCCTATCTTAGTGCCATTGGATCAGAATGGCAAGTTGAGTGGAGATTCAGGAGAGATTTTGGAGGATCCTACTATGTATAGGCGCATAGTAGGGAGCTTGATCTACATGACGATCACCAGGCCAGATTTGAGCTATGCTGTTGGGTTGGTGAGTCAGTTTATGCAGGTTTCTCGGAAGCCGCATTTGGATGTATTGAGACGCATACTGAAGTATGTGAGGTCTACTTTGCATTGTGGACTATTTTATGAAACTGGGACAACATAGATATGTGTACATGGGTACATAGATGCTGATTGGGCTGGTAGTATCTCAGATAGAAGATCTACTAGTGGCTTCATGTTTTCTTTGGGGAGTGCTGCTGTGACTTGGAGTAGCAAGAAGCAGCCTACGGTTGCTCTATCTAGTACATAGGCCGAGTACAAAGATGCTGCTATGGCAACATGTGAGGTAGCTTGGTTGAGAAAGCTATGCAGATTTGGGTCTATCAGTGGATAAACAAGTAATTTTTTGTGACAACATTAGCAGTATACAGTTGGCTAGAACCCAATTTTTCATGGTTGTATGAAGCATATAGAGGTCCACTACCATTTTGTCAGAGAGAAGGTCTTGGCAGGAGACGTTGACCTTATTTATGTCAGCACACAGGATCAGGTCGCTGACATCTTCACCAAAGCATTGGTGGGTACAGAGAAGCTTCGCAGATTCAAGGCTTTGCTTTTGGTGTACATGAGATGGAGTTGAGCTCGAAGGGGAGTGTTGAGATATCGAGCTCATCTAGTGAGGTGGTGGGGACACTGATGACCCGCCTAAGGGATAGGCCCCACATTACACCACTGGCATGGTTGGTGAGATCATGGGTGATATGCGGCCAGTGGGATGACAGACTATGTGACAGCCATTCTGGCATAGTTATAGTGCCAGCTCATTTAGTTGGGTTCACACTATAGAGAACCCTAGTATGTATTTGGTTGAGTACCTTTCATATTGTGTGTACTCTTATCTTTGTATATGGTGTGTTGAGTGTTGTGTGAAGAAGAAAAGATTTTCAGCCTCTCACCTTGTGTGTTCTCTCTTAGGGTTTTGTGAGTGTGTGTGTGCTTGCAAGAGCTCAAGCTCTCTTCTCCCCTACATCGTTTCAGCAGCACCATATCAATTGATTACCGGAGAACTGTATAGACTGGGCAAAGACAATGTGCTCAGACGATGCATAAGGGAGGATGAATTCGTGACCATACTGGAAGAGTCTCATTCCGGGATAGTAGGAAAGTATTTTGTCGGAGAGAAATCACAGCCTAGAAGGTGCTCCAAGCTGGACTCTGGTGGCCCATGTTATTCAAGGACGCCAATGAATTCGTCAAAAGATGCAAGGAATGCCAACGTTTCAACGATTCCACAAAAAAGAGACAAGATGCCACTAACCCCCATCATTGTCAGGCAACCATTTGAGAAATGGAGAATAGATTTTATGGGGCCTATAAGGGGGGCGACTCATCCATCACAAGCTTGCTACATAATCGTAGCCACTGATTATTTCACAAAGTGGGCGGAGGCCAGAACTTCAAAGAAAGTGGATGCACGAACAACTGTGAAATTTGTATATGAGCAAATCATATCACGATTTGGCTACCTATTGGAATTGGTGAGTGACCACGGCTCACATTTCATTAATGAGGTGATTAATCACTTACTTGTTGTAGGATTCTTGGTAATCCATCAAAAATCGTCACCATACTACCCTCAAGCAAATGGTTAGGTAGAAAGTACCAATAATATTTTGTGTACCATCCTGACAAAAACTATGGAAGCACTTGCTTGTTGTAGGATTCTTGGTAATCCATCAAAAATCGTCACCATACTACCCTCAAGCAAATGGTTAGGCAGAAAGTAACAATAATATTTTGTGTACCATCCTGACAAAAACTATGGAAGCAAATCGAGTAGATTGGGAGCATAAGCTTTACAGCAACTCTTTGGGCCTACTGCATATCCTATAAGGTGGCAATAGGATATACTCCTTTCCGTCTAGCTTATGGTGTTGAAGCAGTTATGCCCATGGAATACTTAGTCCCCAGCTTAAGAATTGCTATACAAGAATGTCTAACTGAAAATGCATTAGCTGAAAGGCTAATTGACTTGGAGAAACTGGATGAAATCCGGTTGATAGCATCACACGGACTCACGGTTGAAAAGTTGTGCAGAAAACATTGGTTTGATAGAAACCTCAAGTAGAAAGAGTTAAAAATGGGGGACCTTGTCCTCATGTATGGTGTGGGAAGCACCAAAAAAAAGAAACTCAAATACCATGGTCTGGGACCATTCTGCGTATCAGAAATCACACCTCAAGGGTTTGTTCGAATAGAGACAATTGATATGGAGGACTATGTCAGTGGGAGTAAACTAAAAAAATACTTTGGACCATTAACCCAGGAGATGCTCTTCCAAGAACACCTCTTAAAAAAACAGAAGTAATTAGCAAAAGAAAAGATCCAGCAAGTGCAAGATGAGGCTAAAGCTAGGCAAGCAAAAGCTAAAATGCAGGACCTGATTCATGTCAATATGGCATCCATAACCATGGTGGACGAAGAGGATCTAAACGTTGAACCAGCAAGACTCAAGTTGGGACTCACTACAACAAATAAGGGCATTGTAACAAGTGTTGCATTGATAGATACAGGATCGAGCCACAACCTAATCTCATATGATACTTGGATAGCCTTAGGGAGACCAAACTTGGAACACACGGATGCAAAAGTTCATAGTGACAAACCACAAAGGCCGTTGGGTGTTTAAATGTTAACATTTCCATCAGTAAAATAATCCCTTGGTTGGAAAGGTGTTTGTAATGCCTACAGGTATAATGGAAGAGGAGATGATCTTAGGACGATCCTGGATCTGTGCCAACAAGTGCAATATCCAATGCGAAGACAAAACAACATCGCTAACCATCGGTGAAAATGTCATGTCCATACCAATATGGACCTTGGCAAATCAAGGCAAACAAATCGTTACAAAAGCGGTACTTTTTCAGAAACCAGAATCTACACCCACCGTGTTCAAATTGCCTACACAAAGCCCAACATACAAGAGTACATATAAATGGGTACCCAAGGTTCACCCAAAGGGTGAACCTGAGAGGAAGGAACCAAATGAATGATGAACATTCTCATGAGAGAACCCAGTTCAAAAGTCAACCATTGACACCACCTATACAAAGTGGCAGAAGGTCAAGAACTTGCAAAAGCCTCATGACTACTGGCAACAATGGATCCAAAGGACCTACTGCGAGCACAAGGTTACTATCAAGGCAATACAACAATATGGCTACCCAAAAGAAAATCTATGACAGACGCCACAACAGGTTTGAATCAATATCCAAAGGACCTACTGCTGCGAGCACAAGGTTACTATCAAGGCAATACAACAATATGGCTACCCAAAAGAAAATCTATGACAGACGCCACAACAGGTTTGAATCAATATACAAAAGAGGGTAAGGGCTCAAGCAACAACATTACCCACAGTAAATAAAGAATTGAACAATATGTGTGAAGGACAAAGCAAGGATGTCCCCAGTATAAGCAATACAAAACCAGACACCGTAACAAAAATATTTAATTGGGTGGAAGGAACACTAAAAATCTCCCAATTAGAATTAAAAAGATTTCATCAAACAATGCCTAGAAGTACCAAAGAAAACCTTTGGTTTCCATGGTAAAATTAAAAGAAAAGGAAAATCAATGCATCATCATGTGCATGCGGGTGTGTTTGAGTACAAAAGATTGATTTTATAAACTTTACGTGAAATAGCAGAAAAATACTTCACGCCATGAAGTACCCAAAATGTTTCACGACGACGTGAACTATTTTTGGTGTTTCACACCGTGAAGAAGAACCCCAAACTATTTCACAACATGAACCTTTTTTAGTGTTTCATGCCGTGAAAAAGTACAAAGAAGTTCACGCCGTGAAACGGTAAAAACTACGAAACTAATCACAAAATGACACATGGATTGATCATTTAATGTACCCGCCCTGTCCGACGGCTACACTATAAAATTGATCATTTAATGTACCCGCCCTGTCTGACGGCTAAGCTATAAAATCGATTTGCTTTCTTGATTTTGTCACTTTCACTGGTGATTTTGCGTTCTCTTTCATCGATTCCTTGCGTGCTTTCGACTCCTTGCTTCCGACATCGCCTTCCCGACCTCTCAAGGTGGGAGCTATACCTTTCCTTTCCTTCTTTTTGTTCCTTGTTTTTTGTTGTTGTTGTTTCTCTTGAATGTGTATATTTTTTGGGACAGGTGTTGAAATTGTATCTCTTTTGATTATTATTACTGATTCATGAAACTTATCAACAAATGAAAACGTAAAAATGCAAATGTAAAAACGTAAGATATCAACCTTCCAAGAAAAATCTGCATGAATACATAAGGCGTAGAAAACGTAAAAAACTAGCCTCATTGTCACGCAAAATTTGTAAAAGTCTGCAACTTCATGTATGAGAGATCTTCACGTCCCCAAGTTTGCAACTTCACGTCCCTAAACTTCATGGGAGACCTTCACAGGAGACCTTCACGTCCCCGAACTTCACGGGAGAACTTCATGAGAGAACTTCACGCGAGACCTTCATGTCCCCGAACTTCACGGGAGAACTTCACGTCCCCGAACTTCACGGGAGACTTTCACGTCCCCAAGTCTGCAACTTCACGGGAGAACTTCATGGGAGACCTTCACGTCCCCAAGTCTGCAACTTCATGGGAGACCTTCACGAGAGAAATTCACGTCCCCGAACTTCACATTCACACCTATTGCTTCACAGCAGAGAAACCTTTCATGCCTTCAAATTCACACATTCTACTATATGGGAAGGCCCTCATGAACCTTTTCCTAACATACTAACACTAATTAACACCCAAAAAAAAGGATGGCTTTCACCAGCCATTCGACTGACAATATATGGTTGTACATATGTCTATGTCAGAATCTGAGTCCCAGGAGCAACGACCTCCAACACAAGCCAGTGGTGCCATAGGGTTCTAGAGTGCCAGCAAGCTGAGGAGCAACTTCTTGGGCCCTTACACCCAGTCCTTCCAGGGAACTGTCATCAAAAGACAGGTCACTACACCACATGGAAAAATCACTCTCTACAGTGCCACAATAAGGAGTGCCTCCATCTATTGGAAGATACGAAAGTAAAGGATAAGCTGGAAAAAGTTGGCCTCGGCAGAATGGCTACACTGCTGCTACCCAGAGGGATCGACACAGAACTCTGCGCAGAATATCTCCGTACATATGATAAGCAGACAAAGAGAGGAAAAATTACAAAGGCAGATGGTACCACGGAAGAGCTGCTCATAACAGAAGACCTCATCAGAGATGCTTTATTGCTCCCCGGGGCAGTCAAGGCCCACAGACACACAATAGATACAATGCCCATCAAGGAGATGCTAAAGAGAGATTCTTATAACTCCAATGGGGCAGAGTACGAGAACATCAAGGATGAAGCCATAGAGAAAGCTTGCAGCAGGGCAATGTCGTTGAGATGATGCAAATTAAACCAGTTGACAAGTAGAATAGGGTCAGCCTTAACACGATTGCCAAAGCTCATGAAGAGAAGGAGGATGATTGGGCCTTTTTATGCACAAGGAAATGGAAAATTATCTCAAGGCACATTAGTCCAAGGTCAGCAACCCATACCTGCAAAGGAAAACCTGTCGTTAGCCCTAATCCCCAGTCAATCTATTGATTCTACTAGAAGGGTGGATGAAGGACAAGCAATGTTAATGGAGACAGAACAGCTCATAAAGTCAATAAAGAAAGATCGAAAGAAGAAGACTGACAAAAGGATGAGAGGGCTACTAGTGGATGTCACCACAGAATCTCAGCAATTGGAAGCAGATCTGGCATCAGAGATCAAGACATACCAAGAGGCTCTCTAAGAAAAACTACAAACTCCTACTATGCAGGAACAACACTAACAGCTCTCCCCTCCAACGAGCCCTGCACAACTAATATTCAAAGAAAACTAGCAGAGATACACACAGAGGAAGCTGGAGAACAATCACAGAGAGATCATACCTTGGAAGGACCAACACCTGAGGAGGCATCATAAGCCAGCAGAATCTAGTAAGAGGCCTCACTCCTCCCCAGAGACATCCATGCCAAGCAAACAAAGAAGATTCGATCAAGATGAGCCACTACCACATCTTGGTTCTTTCAAACAAGGAGGTGGATTCTCAACAATTCCTCCAAGATACCTTGGAAGGCCTCCACACACTCCTTCATGATCCCCTTACAAAAATAAGTGCAGCCACTAGTACCAACTGGGAACAGGAACAGAAGGTATGGCATTGCCATTTGTTGACAACACACATGCTGCACGACAGGAACGCCAGCCTATGGAAGTAGCTAGAGGAGGCCAATGCACAAACACAAAGTGTGAAAGATACTTTGGCGACAACAGAGAAAACTCATAAAGAAGCAATTATAAAGAGTTTACAGGCTACAGAAGAACAAGAAACAAGATAGAGCGCATTGGAGAGCAATAACTTGGTTTTGAGTCAAACCATTGTACAAAAAATCAATGAAAATGCTGACTTGAATGCAAGGCTGGAGCAAGCAAAGAGAAGATACAAAAGGAGATAGCTCACACACAGAGCCTAACAACTAGGCAAGGAAATGCAAGAGTACCAAGAGAGTGCAAAGCATACTAAGGATCTGCCTCGACAATAAATAGAGCTCCTCACAGCCAACCTCAAAGAAGAACAAGAAAAAGTACAAGGACTGCAACAGGAACGAGAGCAGATTAACAAAGCACATGCATAAAAACTCAAGGTTCTCAATGAAATTATCATCAATTTTCATCAAACAACGACGCAAAGAAGCCAAGAAACAATATCACAACTAGAAAACCAATTACAGGATGCACAAAGATTGGCAACACAAAAGGTATTTCAAATTACTGAAGCCAATCAAAGAGAAACTACTGCCAGAACAGCACAAGAAGTGGTAACAAGAAGATTCGAAGCGCTGGATGCTGAATAAATGATCAGAGAAACAACCATTTCTATAGAGCTCAGCAACGCTGATATCCGCATATGCAAGAACTAGCCCGCCAACTAGTCACACAAGGAAGGAGTCAAAGGCCGGAGCCCACAGATGACTTACGTACCCTCCTTGAGCGCACCTCGGAATTGGGGCAATTGCGAGTAACTCCTTAGGCCCCTTCTCAAACTCATAACTTGTTTTTGTCTACACTAACACTCTCATTACTTGAATATGACATTAACTTAGCTGAAGATATAGGTTTAGGAGAATTAACCCTTATTAAACAAAATACCAAGCGAAACCATCATTATGGGCATTTTGAGGGGGGATCTGATATTAACTAACCCACAAGATATATTCTTTTATCCTTTGCATCCAATAGTCCTCAACCTCCATAGTTGGTGTCCTGTCTTACAAAATTCAGAAATTTTGGACAACAGGGTCGACAAACTTGACTTGTTTGTTCCAGGATGACATACGTGCAACACCAGCCAACTACAAGGTTGTGGCTAACACTTATCAATGGGTAATCAGTCATGGGTGGTTACAAGTATATAATACCCATCAACATTTAAATCTTTGTGGGTCTACCTTATATCACCCAGTGGGCATCCTTAAGCTATATACTAATATCCATAAGCATTTAGAAGCTATGCTTACCAATGTAAGCAATAATTTTGATGCAACTCACATAAATTACCCAGATGTGGATAACGAAGAAATCCTTGAAATTCAAATCTTTTTCCAAGCTCATAAACCTAGCCACCCACCCCCTAGTTCGGGACACGACGGTGAGGATGACGGTCCATCTTCTTTTTTCAAAAACACCTACCTGTGTATACTGATATTGCCACAGTAGGCTTCTTGATCCCTATCCAAGCACGCCTCCTACTACTTCTTCATAAGCTAGATGCATCTACTCTTCCTTCTCCCCACCAAAATTAGAATTTCCCACTAACACTCTTGCCCTCGAGGAGATATTGGCACCTGTTCCATCTCCACCAAGGCGACCTCAGGAGGTACGTAATCTGCCTCCAGGAGGTATGTAATCTGACAATAATGTTTTGGATTTCGTGATAGTTGCAAAATATGAAGAGTGCATACAACAAGGCAATCCAATGTTAAAGCCAGAGCTTATGTTCAAGGCGCTGATGCAGATTACCCTGTTTGATCCTACTAGCAAGATTCTTCCAGAGGCATATTCTGCAGTCACCCCCACATGGCAACATTATGTGCCGTACCCTCTCTGGGCCACTTGTCCATAATTAGAGGAATTACTGCCATTAGCTAGAGAGGGAGCATTATGGGCCAATGTCACAAAACACACAAGGATGGCAAACCCCCATCTCTTAGACTTGTTGGAAATTTGCATGATCACTTTCATGATCAGTTATTTTTACAAAAGATGGAGGAGGAAACATCCAGTGCAGGTGGATACACCACCATCCACACGACTGAAGAGGCACCACACCTACAGGATTTTGGAGTGTAACCTTCATGGAGAAAGGAATTTTTAGCAGTAAACAGAATATAGTAGCATTTACATGAGTGCGCCGCCAGCATTACGAGTGGATCCACTCTACATGCCTATCAAGAGGAGGTGGACACCGCTGGAGTTTCAAGCTGCAAAAGAAAGGAATTCTCATATCTGCTACAATTTTCCAATATTTAACCTAGCAACATTTGCCACTATTCAAGCATAAAGACAAGAACTGCTCAATTGGATCAGAGCTTGGCGAAAAATACTAGATCTTGCAATTGTAGCCAGTGTCAGAATCATGAAATTATTAGTGGTTCTGATAGACCAACCTAGAGAACCTTATGATGGCTATGAGGCTCAGCATCTACAGTTTGACATGAACCAAGGGCCATCAGACACAGAGGTATAATGCTATATTACCATTGTCTAAGATGTCTTCCACGTTATATGCACATAAAATTTGAAGACATGGTTGACACCGTGTTTTGGAAGTCCCATTCGTCGACATTCCGGCGCCCCCGCACACTCAGAAAACTTCAATCTCGCCGCCGCAACTTCTATCGCCACGAATTTGGTGACCAGGTCTTCAAACCTCGGTAATAAGTTCTGAGGATAGAACCTACTTCAAGAAAGGGGGAATGTTAATCCCATTTGGATTAACACCATGATCCTCAATTGATGAGGACATTAATAAGTGTCATGTAGAGGCACTATAAAGGTTGTACATTATGAGACATTGGCCACCGAAGGCCTAGTTAGTAAGTTTTGGGCGCCCAAGTGTGAATAAGGGCCAATTGTATATAAGGTATTTTCTCATAATGAAAGGACACAATCCCCTTTGTGCTATTGGGAACTCTTCCCTTCTACTTGTGAGAGAGTGAGGAGTGAGAGCATGTAGCATTGTGCCTCTTTCATGCTTGTGTGTTTATACTTGTATGAGAGAGTGAGAGAGAGTGTGATTGGCCTATGTGATAGTGTGAGCAACTCCACGGTGACAGTATGGAGGTGGAGCTTGGAGTTTGGAGCATACATGCGAGCTTGGAGGCTACAAGAGACACGAGCTTGAAGCATTGGTAAGTACCCCACAGTATTTGTGTCTCATTGCTAATCCATTAGGTGAATGTGTAGAGTTTCCTCTTGGAGGTGTAGTCAAGCATAACAGTACTTTGCATTTTGTTTTATTTCTTACCCAAAATGGAATATAATGACTATCATGATGTATGGTCTACTTGTCCTTTGCACATTTGAGGTGTCTTAATGAAAGTTAATAAAGCTCTCTCTCTCTCTCTCTCTCTCTCTCTCTCTCTCTCTCTCTCTCTCTCTCTCTCTCTCTCTCACAGTGTCTTTTGAGGCATCTTAATGAAAGTGAAATTGGCCAAAGTAAAGGAATCTAGAGCAAAAATGGGAAATTTAATGAGAATGTAAAGTAATAAATGAGGTGTTAATAAAGCTCTCTTGATGTTTTAAGTACTTTGCATTTTGTTTTATTTCGTACCCAAAATGGAATATAATGACTATCATGATGTATGGTCTACTTGATGTAAAGTTAATAAAGCTCTCTCTCTCTCTCTCTCTTAGTGTCTTTTGAGGCATCTTAATGAAGGTGAAATCGACCAAAGTGAAGGAATCTAGAGCGAAAATGGACAATTTAACGAGAATGTAAAGTAATAAATGAGGTGTTAATAAAGCTCTCTTGATGTTTTAAGTACTTTGCATTTTGTTTTATTTCGTACCCAAAATGGAATATAATGGCTATCATGATGTATGGTCTACTTGTCCTATGCACATTTGATGAAAGTTGATAAAGCTCTCTCTCTCTCTCTCTCTCTCTCTCATTTCTCAACATAAGTGAGCCAAGATTCATTGAAGCTAAAGGGAGACATGCAATCATCCATTACATGAGTCGAAAGGAGTTTATCAAGAATCTCAAGCAGTCTAAATCCCTCAAGGATACCAACCCTTGGATCTCAAATGGGCTAAGCCCCATGTAGCTTAGAAAATAAAGTGTAATTGGCCAAAGTGAGGGAAGCTAGAGCCACGGGAAAATGGGCAATTTATCAAGGATGTAAAGCTGGCCACCCCCCAATGACCCCCTACTATTTACCTAGATCATCACCATCATAAGACTTGTAGTTTTTTTGTAGTTTATTGTTTTGTTTTAATTCCTACACGAAGTGGAATGTAATGGTTATCACAAAGTGGAATATAAAAACTATCATGATGTATGGTGTATTTGTACTATGCATCTTTAAGAATCTTAATGGACGTTAATAAAGGCCTCTCTCTCTCTCTCTCTCTCTCTCTCTCTCTCTCTCTCTCTCGCTTTGTTCTAACTTATCAGTTGAATCATTCAGGATTAGATCAAAACTCGGACCTGGATCTTCCAGAACTATTTGGGAGCTCTAACCACCACCAAGGTGTATAGGCTGTGCTAGAATAGTTTGAGAAAACCCCCCATATCCTTGCATAATCTTCTCAGCATCTATCTCAAAAACCGGCACTATTATTGGATTAGCAGCCAGATACATATCTTCCTCATCATCCTCTACCTCATTTACAAAATTGATAGTCCGAGCTACCATTGGCCTATGGCATCTCTTCAAAAAAAATTCCTTCAATATTTTTCCTTTCGATTCAACCTGGATAGTTGGTACTTTATAATCCATCACATGAGTCTCTACCTGGTTTAGCAGAGTTGTTGGATCCTCTGGACTATGCTGAACAGTTTCTTGCTTAACCGGCTCTGCTCACATCCGAGGTCAGAAGCTTTGCCAACAACTACTCCTGGAAACTAGGTATGAAATTCAGTACTTGCTGAAAAGTTAGATGAATCAAAGAATTCAACAAAGCTTCAAAAAGTTCTGACGAACCACCCCTACCTTCCTTTATGTGGGTTGACTCTTGCTTAAAACTTGACGAACCACCCCTACCTTCCTTTATGTGGGTTGACTCTTGCTTAAAACTTGATGAACCACTATTTCCCCCAAGCACATCTTGGAGCACAGGGGTATCGGGAGGAGGTATTACCTTTCTTTGGATCTTATTGATGTCCTTCTTCAGAACCCCTTGCCAAACCTCATCTTATTCTAGCCAATCCATGGGTCCCTTAACCTTCGAGTTACTGTAAAAGCTAGTGCTTCCTCTCCAGACACTCGTCAATCTGGATACATGCTAAACAATCACAATTGTAATGATCTCCAGAAGTTATTTTAAGAGGACCCTCTACCAGTTCCCCCATTTCCCCCAACACCAAGGGGCTGTCTGCCCCACGAGATACAAGAGAATTAGATAGTTCTGAACTTTCTAGAGACTCACCTTCTGAATGCATTTCCAACAACACCGCATTTGTTGTTGAAGTTGGTGGTTGTTGTTGTTAAGGCGTTGGACTAGCTAGCCTGATTTTTGACCATTGGCATCCCTCTTTCATCCCTATGCCTAACCCACATCTCACATAATGGCCCAACCCTATGACCTCTAAGACCACAATAATCACACATTTGCACCCCTAGTGGACCCTCTTGCTTTCTTTGTGGTCTCAGCCAATTAGGTCTGTTCTGCAACCTCCAAGGTGGTCGATCAAAATTTCTACCCCCTGATGTTCAAGCATGACCTGATTTGCTGTCGTTTATCTAATTTCTCCCCTATCTAGCTGGAATCCTTCCTCTAAAGCTAGGATTATACCAACATCCCACTGTTTCATGACCTGGCTTTTGGAATATGTCACAAAACTTCTCCTTCACACCTGATGCACTAAAGCCCAATGTCTTCAGACTCTGTTTTATTTGCTTTTCCAAAGAGCAGTTCCCTCCACTTTTGTGGGGGACCTCTTCCTCTTGGTCTTTTTAGACTTCCTGGGAAAATGTTACCTTTTCTTCTTATTTTCCTCATCAAATTCATCTGAACTAAGATTCATGTTTGCTTCTTCCAAACTTGAACTTTTACCCTCTGAATCAGACTCTGAATGTGAATCGGAGTGATGCTTCTTCTTCTTCTTTTCTTTTAACTTTCATATTCCCAACCTCTTTTCTACTCTGGTGGCTGCCCTAACTAATTCATCTAGACCTTCAGCAATATCCACATTTTGTACAGCCCCTTTGATTTCCTTTCTCAACCCTTTGAGAAAATACGTGGCCAACATCTCAACTGAAGGTCTCTTAGCTGCATTCAATCTCCTGAACATGCTCGTAAAATTTTGACCATAATCGTCCACCAACATACTTTTTTGCTCCATCTTTTTCAATTTCCTAAGGATACCATTGGTAGTTCTCTCCTTCTCCGGAACCTTCCCAAAAAAGCTGTCTTCAACACATCATAAGTGTTGAAATGGGCTAACCCATATTGGCTAAACCAATTCATCGCCCCTCATTCCAGAGTAGTAGCAAATTGTTGTTTCTTCACCCCATCCCATACAAGGCATCAAAGCCACTTGCTTGCCATCGTGTCTCAAATTGGGCTATGTGGCAATCGGGATATTCTTTGGACTTTTCCAAAAATTTGGAGGCTCTGACCTTGGGGTTTCAGTGGTGGAGGTACAGGTTGTGCCCTGATTGGTTGAGGTGGTATTCTACCCCTTGGATTTCTCGGATTAGGCCTTGATGGAAGTGGATTGAAAATTAATTGCCTTCTTGGAACCTACCCCAAGATGGTTAATACAGCCCCACCTAACCATCTATGAATTTGAACACGATTTACCTCTTTTGGAGATGGTTCTTTTGGGACCGCTGGATCCAGTGCAGTGCCTGGATCATCCCGGTTTTGAATTTCTTGATCTGCGCCTTCATGAATGACCCTTTGATGCTGACAAATCCCTCCAAGATTTGACCCCTTGCCTAGCACTATCACAAGTCTTAAGCCTTTAGACATGCTAGGTACCAACCCTTTGCAACCCCTAAATACCCACACCTTGGACGTATTGACTAATCTAAGAAGGGGGGTTGGCCAAGGTAGTAAGTCCCTACCCCTAAATACCCACACCTTGGACGTATTGACTAATCTAGGAAGGGGGGTTGGCCAAGGTAGTAAGTCCCTACCCACATTAGTACTCACACGTGACCTCAGTGACTCGTACAAAAACACGACCGTATAGATTTCCAAAATTATGGGCAAATACAATGAAACGATTGATCTTTTTCAATTCATATAAATGTTTGAACAAAGATGTGAAGCCTTTGGAAATCCAAACTTCCCCACTAAGATACATGCATTGAACCGATGCTTTAGTGGGAAAGGCTAGTCGATGGTTCATCACATTGATGCCGGCAATCAAGACAAACTTCAGGACCTTGAAAACGGCTTTTATCCATGGCTTTTATCCATGGCTTTTCAAGACAAGGTGATCGGAGGAGTGCAACCAAATGAAGTCTATTCAATTGAGCGTTAGCAAAATGAAACTATCAGAGATTTTTTCCTTCAGATAAAAATCTTAAACTCACGATGTGAGCCATGGGAGAAACTAAATGATGCTCAACTAAAGAGATGTTTCATGATGGGCTTAAAGAATAACAACTTACACAACTTGATCATTGTATCCAATCCAAAACATTCGATCAATGTTGTAAAGAAGCAATATGTTTAGATGACAACATGATGGAGGATGATCATGATATGAGATGTCCCTCATCTAAACCAAGTGAAGCAATGGCTAAAGAAAATTTGATTTTGGAATTGTCATTCCCTGAATTCTACGCAGCCTTGCTTAAATTTTTTGAACGAGAATCTCCAAGAGAGGATGATCCCCCCTCGAAACCAATCATCCTTAATGCCTCTCCAAGTGATGGGTGAAATGCCTTGTGTATTCATTGCAATTACTACGGCCATCCCAATCCCCATTCTGCGTACAAGGCGCCTATCTTTCTGTACTGCATATATTGCAAAACCTTTGGTCATGACACATTGAAATCTCCCAATTCATCTACAATGTTCTCAAAACCTCCATCTCCCTTGCCCCAACCAAACACGGTTCAAAAGGTCAAAACTGTTAAGAAACAATTTAACGAACACTTCAATGTTTCTATTGTTGTGGACTACACAAAGTGGTAGAATGTACAGTTTGGAATACTTCCATGTCCATAGCCACTAACACTTTGTAACCCATATGTGAACAATGTGGCATCAATCACATATTCCAAGATTGCCCAAGGCGAGTTGCTTCAATGCAACATGTCTCACCCCACAGAATATAACTCTTAACATCTTGAGTGTGCAAAATGGAAAATTATCCACGGTACCCTTGAATGTGTTCACACTTACAAGCTAAGGCACGATATTAAACAATAAAAAAAAATGCAAAAGAAAACACTTCTAATTGGGTAGAAGAACATGTTTTAAAATAGAAACCAAAAACAAAAGCAAAACCCTCTAAACCCAAGAAAAACAAGGGGCAATAAATTGTTGATACCAAAGTTAAAATAAAGAATAGGAGAAAAGAGCCTGTGGAAGACATAACCCCAATAGAACCAAAAGCTACACATGATGCAGAAGCATCCACCTCAAAGGCTACTACTCAAAAGAATATCCCAAGAATTATGGTTGGATTAGAACTTTCCACTCGACTTGCCACAATTCAAGAACATCTTTATCCAACGTAAGAGAGTAGAATGTCATGACCCTTGAGTTATGGGATTTGTTAGGTCAACCAACACTCGGGCTCATCCTGAAAGAGTTCCACTTACACAAGACTTGAACATGCCATGTTTGGGGTACTTTGAACATATAATGTATATTGAAACTAACCCCCTTACTTGCAAGGTTTTTGTGGTTGAGTATGTGTTGGAAGCCGATTTGATCTTGGGACATAAATGGACTATTGTTGCCCAAGCACCACTGTGCTTTGCTAGCGATAAGGTCATCATGATGGTCAATGACACAAAGTTAACAATATTATACTGCATGGAAGACGATCCAACCCTAATAGATTTCTATGATGTTGAATGTAAAAATTTACAATCCTCTTCCATGGAAGCCTCTCTACACAATGACCTACCAGTTGCATCAATGACTCCGATAAAGCATCTACCCCTTCAGCTCCATCCTCACCAACAAAGTCCAATACCACAACCTCGCAATCAGCAGCTACTCTTGAAAAAGTTCCCCAAGCACAACCATCTATCTCTAAAAGGAACTCAAAGAAAATGCTGCGACCTCGACAACTCCTTGTTCACCACCCTCACCACAGGAGACGGTTGCATGCTCAAAAGCCTCATCCTCAATAGCCACTCCACAAGAGACTCTAGCCTCATTGTCAACAATGCCCATGAGTCTTAAACCCGTAACCTTAGCACCAATGTGAAGGAGGGCCAAAAACCTTCCGCTTCAACCAAAAAGAAAACTCCACCAAGACAACCAAAATTAAGGTATCTTAATGGTATCAAAATGTGGGTGGAAAGGCAGTTACTTATAGCTCAAGGCTACTACAAAGGTGCCAATCCAATTTGGGTGCCTTGACAATCAAAGCTTCTTCCTCAACGCAAAACACAGAGGCCAAGAAAGAATAAAAGTACTCCACAACATTGTCCACAAAAGACTATGCGAGTTCATCAAAGAACTCTAACAACTCAACAAGTGTGGATACCAAAAAATTTACTACAAGCACAAGGGTACTACCAAGGTAATACTAAAGCTTGGCTTCCCAAGTGCATCAAGAAGTCACCCACGCTTGCACAAAAAAAGAAACCTAAAGGCATCAACCACCATTAACTCCTAATGTTCATCAGAGATGGGTGCCTACTATGAACGTGCTTCAACAACAAGGATATTATGATGGTAGTACCTCCATATGGTTGCCAAAATTGAACAAGATGAAGACACCCTCACCGACTTCAATCCCAACAGCTTCACCTAAAGTTCAACAAGAATGGAGGTCTATGCAAAACCAAGCAAGCCACTCAACCCCTCTCATGCACATAACACATACACAAGAGCTTGTGTGTTTAGTCAACTCTAATGGTGGTAACCAACCAAAAGCTGCACCTATCGCCTTGACAACAATTGAGCCACACTCAAGAATCAATTTCTACGTCTGCACACAGAGACTTATAAGCATATCAAGAACAAACTAACAATGCTTTTTTCACTCCTCTGGATGAGAAGCACGAGTGCAAAAGCTACGCAGTAGACATAAGAACCTATTCTCTCAAAAATGAGAGTAGACAAAGAACCTGTTGCTTGCAAGGTGGTAACAAAAAACAAAATGAGTCATAGTATTGCCTACCTCAAAATGGTAAAATATCACAAGAAACTCTCTTCACTAGCCAATACATTTTGTGTTAAGCTTATAGCTTACTATTCTTTTGGCTAAGTTAATGTAGCAGCTGTTCCATGAGTACATATCCATACTCATGCACTAGAGGACATTTACATTTTGGCCTTATCATCAACAACTTTCCAGGTACATCTCTAGATGGGGGGGGGCATGGTGGGCGAAATCCTGGTTAATGGTACAACCCATCGCCTGGAACTTTCCTTCAAATTGAAAACCTCTCCAAACACAAGTCTTCAAAACACATGGATCTCTAATCCTTAGTGAAGATATCTATATTATTCTTGCAAGTCGACGTAATTCTTTTAAGCTTCACCCCAACAAGTGACTACTTCAATAAGAGCAGATCAATAAGAGTCTATGTGACTCAATTCTTGTACTTCATGTATATTTGATTCATAAGAGAACTTAAATATATATAAAAGAATAAAAAATCACATGGGAGGAAGCATGCAGGAACGGGTCCTACTCAACAACACTTAGCAAGAATCCTACCACAAAAAGGGACTTCATCGAAGGCCAATTTATTCAAATGATGAATGTTCAATGAATCCATTGAGGAATTGAGAATCACAATCTCATCCTGATGATTTTGTCTACGTTCCTCCGGATCCTCCTTCTCTTCTCCCCCATTATTAACACCTCTTAGTTTCCTAACTAGCACAAATCCCATGATGTAACTCTGCTTATGATTGCTAAAAAATAACGTAAGCAAAAATATCAAAAAAGAAAGCTCACAAAAATATAAAAATGCAATCACTCACAAAATCCCCACCACCCCACCCCATTAGGAATTTTCACTAACCTCTAACCTTTTCATTTAATAACTAGCCTTTCTTATTCCTTTCGGAGGAACAATGACCATTGAATGTCACTCAACATCAAAAGCCATCAATAAAGCTTGCCAATTTCCCCACACAAAGGTCTTGAACGCAATTGACATCAGGAAGGGGGGAATGTTAACCCTAGGGTTAACAAGAGCTACTGCCACTATCTTATATCAAGGAGTCAAGTTAGATACACCAAAAGGTCATACATTCAAGATATGAAGCAATGGTGTCCAAATCTACAACTTGGACGGGCACCCATAATGGTCTTATATGGAATACTTATGGTGATTTTCACTTCAAGAGCATGTGGTAGTAAGTTAGAAGGAAGTCCCAAGTGATGTACTTCATGGATATATTATGAGAGTAGTCATTGCAATATCATTAGGCCTTTTATGACACTAAAGTACCCGGTCGGCCACAGTTTAAGTGAGTGTGCACTTATGGCCATGTATATAAGTGAATATCTCTCATAATACAAAGGACTCTCCCATTGTGCAATAGAGTCTTGCTCTTGCTAATCCTCTTGCTAATATCTCTCTCTAATGCATTCTAGTGAGTGAGTGTGAGTGAAGTGAGGTGAGAAGAGGGACGAGTACATGTAGTACAATGCATTCTAGTGAAGTGAGGTGAGAAGAGGGACGAGTACATGTAGTACAATGTGGCAGTGTGACAACGCTCGTGGGAGACGTGGTGGAATTACTTCTCAAGGAGTTGTAGAGCTTTGAAACCTCAAGGGTTATGAGCTCAACCATTGGAAAGATCCTCATGACAATTGCGGTTCACCTGGTAATCTCTTGTTGATGAATGTGCTTCAAGGGGGGTTAGGGTGAGCCATAACAGAGCCTTGATAAGGAGCTTGGGATTCCAGCAAACAATGAGGATACCTGGTGTAAAGAAGGCTTTGCCATGAATGCAAAGTTATGAAGATTTTGAAGAGTCAAAAACCTTGTGGTGGAAAGGTTGACTTTTACGATGGTTGTGTCGCACATCAGTATGCTTATATGGCAAAAGTTGTGCAAGTTGTAGAGCTCACATGTTTTGATGAGGTTATTAAAAATATGTAATGGGAGAAAGCTATGGATGAGGCTGATTTTTACATCAGATGGATGAGGCTGATTTTTACATCAGATGGATGTAAAAAATGTGTCCTTGTATGAAATAGTGACTTGCAAGAAGAAGTGTATATAGATCAGCCACCTAGTTTTGAGGATACAGGTCACCCAGAGTACATATTTAAGCTTCGCAAGGCCTTGTATATTGGCTGAAGCAAGCTCCACGAGCATGGCATGACAAGATTGCTGAGTATCTTTGTCACTATTGGTTTTCATATGGCAGATATAGATCACTCTTTGTATGTACGCAAGAGTGATAAGGGTATTGCAATCATCACCATCTATGTAGATGATCTTATTATTGGGGGTGACAACTTGGAAGAGATTGAGCATGTGACAAGTCTTCTCAAAAGGAAGTTTGACATGAAGGATTTGGGAGACCTATGCTACTTTTTGGGAGACCTATGAAGGATTTGGGAGACCTATGCTACTTTTTGGACATTGAGGTCATTCGCACACTTGATGGTATTTGGCTATCAAAGAGACAATATGTATTGGACATGTTGTCCAAGTCTGGGATGGCTGGTTGTAGGCCAATCTCGGTGTCATTAGATCAAAATGGAAAGCTCAGTGTGCGGATGCAGGTTGTAGAGGATCCTACTATGTATAAGAAGATTGTGGGGAGTTTAATCTATGTCACAATCAGCAGGCCAGATGTGAGTTACACTATTGGCTTAGAGAGCCAGTTTATGCGCGCAAAAACCACATATTTTTTTTTTAAATTTAAAATTTTTATATCTTTAGAGATGCTTCTGGTCTACCTCCCTGACTCACTAGGTCATTTTTACACGCATAAAATGCCTCAAAAGATCACTTTTAACCTTAAGGGTACGTTCGCGTGCATGGAAAAGTGAGCTAAAACTGCTATTTCGGGCCTACGCGTGCACCATTAAAGCTTTTT
The DNA here is from genome assembly GCF_041138505.1 of Cibotium barometz. Classification (NCBI taxonomy): domain Eukaryota; kingdom Viridiplantae; phylum Streptophyta; class Polypodiopsida; order Cyatheales; family Cibotiaceae; genus Cibotium; species Cibotium barometz. The sequence goes on along the minus strand of NC_141062.1, from coordinate 6,403,988 downwards.
TAAGCTTCCCTGCACACCATGGATAACTTTTGGTCATGGTTGCATGGCCCCAAGGCCTCCATTCCATTCGGTGGCACCCCAGCCTCGATTTCACAGTCACATGTGATCGCCATGTCGCACATGTTTGGCCGGGAGGGCGAAACGATCTTTGAAGAGTCCTCATCTAGTGGGGCCCCTCCATACATGCACCTTGACATGTGTTAGCCCAATTCTAGGGTTAACAAGATCTACCTCCATTATCTTACATCAAGGAGTCACGATAGATACACCAAAGGGTCATACATTCAAGATATGAAGCAATAGTGTCCAAAGCTACAACTTGGATGGGCGCCCGTAATGGTGTGACGGAGTATTTATGGCGATTCTCGCTTCAAGAGCATGTTTTAGCAAGATAGGATGAAGTTCTAAGTTACATACTTCATGGATACATTATGAGAGTAGTCATTGTAATAGCATTAGCCTCTTATGAGCCTAAAGTGCCTGGTCAACCACAGTTTAAGTGAGTGTAAACACTTATGGCCATGTATATAAGTGAATATCTCTCATAATACAACATACTCTCCCATTGTGCAATTGAGTCTTGCTCTTGCTAATCCTCTTGCTAATCTCTCTCCCTAATGCATGCTAGTGAGTGTGTGTGAGTGAAGCTCGATGAGAGGAGGAACGAGTACCTATAGTATAACGCAGTGATGTAGCAACGCTCGCGGGAGGCACGGTGGAATTGGTGCTCAAGGAGTTGTAGAGCTTGGATACCTCTCAAGGGTTATGAGCTCGGCCATTGGAAATATCCTCACGCGACAGTTGGAGTTCACCAAGTAATCTCTTATTGGATGTGTTTCAAGGAGGGTTAGGGGTGAGCCATAACATTTTTGGCACCATTGGTGGGGCCGAGGATCCATCCCTTGGCTTTTTCCATTGTTTTTCCTCTAATCTATGCATTACCCATTGCTCATTATCTTGATTAATGTTTTTCCATGAAAAAGATGTGGATTTGATGGTGATTTGTGTGTGATTTGGTGTAGAATAGCTCTCTTTTTTGTTTTTGAAAAGAATACTTTTTTCTTAATTTTTAGCTTAATTTGTTGTTTTTATTGTTGTTATTGTGGTTTTTCATGTTCTTAGGGCTTGCACATAGTTGTATTAGGCTTAGTATCCATTGCATCAAACAATACAATATAATGCAATTTTTAGTGAATGTTAGCTCTCTTTAGTATTAAACATAGAACTAAGATCATTAATTTTAGTTTAATTGTGTGTTGTTTGTTGAAATTGTTTGCATTAGAGTGTTAGCAAGCATTAGGAGTAGCTTAATCTTTCAAAAAAAAATTTAAAAACCATTAAAAAAATCCTTGAACTTGACTAATTTCTCTTAATGGATTGTTTTTTATCATTAAGAGTGATTAATCTTGTTTAAGAGATAAAAATTTTAGAAAATGTATTAATTGGGATTTAAATTGATTAGATGAATAGTCAAAATTATTATTTTTAAGTGTTTTGAAAGCATTTGGATACATCAAAACACCTAATTATATTAATTTCTTCATAAATTAGAGTAATTTGACTCTCTTTGCTTAGTTTTTTCTTAATAGAGGAGACCAAAATTAAGAGTCTAATTAATCTCTTATTTTAGATTAATTTACACATTGTTGATGCACATAGATTAGCATTGTCTTGCTCTATCTAATGATGTGCTCAATTGTGTGAATTAATTAAGAATTAGTGGTTAATTAGAGTCCTCGATTAGTGTAAAAGAGGGAAACATTAGTGAAAGGATTAATCTTAGATTAATTATTAATCACTTTTTTACATAACTCATTAAGGCTAAAGAGCAATCAATGCGTAGATGTTCATGAGTTGTCAAATTGTCCATTTTGGGGATCATTTATGAAGGGGGTGTCTTATTATCAAATGACGAGATTTACAATATAGTATGGATGCCCATTACATAAGTATGCGGGCATAGTTGCCATAGGAATGTGTTAACCAATATGTGGTTAACAGATGCATACTTCAATATTTGAGGGCCACTGTTGATCATGCTGATTGAGCAGGTAGCATCTCAGACACGAGATCTATCAATGAATTTATGTTTTCAATGGGGAGTGCTGGTGACATGGAGCAGCAAGAAGCAGCCCATAGTTGCCTTGTCGAGTATATAGGCAGAGTATAAAGGAGCTGTGATGGCAGTGTGTGAGGTAGCTTGGTTACGCAAGCTACTTACTAATTTTTCCTCATAAGTCTCTGTCAGACGTGGGAATTGATTCTTGAATTTTTGGCTCAAATATTGTCGAGGCGATAGGTAAGACTGCTGATTGGTTACCATTGGGGTTGCTTAAACACACAAGCTCTTGTGTAGGTGTTGAATGCACGAGAGTGGCCGAGTGACTTACTTGGTGTTGCTTGGGTTTCCAATCTTGTCGAACTTTAGGTGGAGTTGTTGGGGTTAAAGTCAATAGTGAAGCTATCTTCACTTTGTTCAATTTTGGCAACCATTTGATGGGATTACCATCAGAGTATCCTTGTTGTTGAAGCACATACACAAGCACCCACCTTTGATGAACATTATAAATTGGTGGCTGATGCTTTTGGTGTTAAGGTGTCTTTCTTTGTGTAGGCTTAGGGGACTTTTTGATGCACTTGGGAATCCAAGCTTCAATATTATCTTGGTAGTACCCTTGTGCTTGCAATAATCTTTTTGGTACACCCACACTTGCTAAGATGGTAGAGTTCATTGAGGAACTTGCATAGGCTTTTGTGGACGGTGTTGTGGAGTACTTTTCTTTTTCCTTTGCCCCTGAGTGCTGCATTGAGGAAGAGGCTCTGACTGTCGAGGCACCCAAATTCGATTGGCACCTTTGTATAGCAACCTTGAGCAGCAAGTTGTTGTTTCTCTACCCACATTTTGATACCATTAAGGTACCTTGATTTTTGTTGTCTTGGTGGGTTTTTCTTTTTGGTTGAAGTGGAAGGTTGTGAGCCCTCCTTCACATTACTTGTTGCTCATAAGTTGGTAGTCCAAAACAAACAAACAAACAAACAAACAAACAAACACAAGGGAGTCACACATATGGCCTACCTAAAAGTGATAGAATATCACAAGAAACTCCCAAGGATCTTCAATAGCCATTATATTTTGTTAAGCTTATAGCTTACTATTCTTTTGGCTATGTTAATGTAGCAATTGCTCCATGAGTACATATCCATGAGTACATATCCATGCTCATGCACTAGAGGACATTTGCATACCAAAGCTTCACCATCAACAACTTTCCAGGTACATCTCTGGATGGGGGGCCATGGTAGGCAAAATCCTGGTCAATGGTACAATCCATCACTTGGAAGTTTCCTTCAATTTGTTAATCTCTACAAACATAAGTATTCACAACACATGGTCTCAAATCCTTTGCAAGGCTAATAAGGATTTGAGATCCTTCCTCTGGATGATTATGTCTATGTTCCTTTGGATCCTTCCCTCTCTTCTCTCCCATTATTAACATCACTTAGTTTCCCCACCACTAACACAAATCACATGTAACCCTACTTATGATTGCCAAAAACAAAGTGAGCAAATAACCCAAAAACTTTATTAAAAAAAGCTCACACAAATATAAAAATGCAATCACTCGTCGTAAAAAACCCCTCACCTACCCGTTAGGAATTCCCTAAAAACCACTAACCTTTTCATTTACTAACTAGCCCTTTTCATTCCTTCCGAAGAAACAATAACCATTGAACATCACTTAACATCAAATCCATCAACAAAGCTTCTCCATTCTCCCCACAAAGGTCTTCAACGTGATCATGAGGATACGATCGCTATCAGGAAGGGGGGAATGTTAACCCATTCCTAGGGTTAACAAGAACTATCACCACCCGTCCAAGTTGTAACTTTGGACACCATTACTTTATATATTGAATGTATGACCCTTTGTTGTATCTACCTTGACTCCTTGATTTAATATAATGGTATTAGCTCTTGTTAACCCTAGGAATGCGTTAACAACAACCTTAGGAACTTCCTTGCCATTAGGAGTCACCCATGTTGTTCCTCGCTTACCCCATGTGTCTAATGTGGTTGTCATGTGAATCCAATTCAAATCATCTCCTCATCTATGGCATGTGGTTTTTAGGTTGAATCCTTTCCTAGGCTTATGTTAGTATCTTTTTTGCAAGTGAAGTAGTACTGTAATGGAATTGAATGGATTGTGCTATCAAATTGATTTTCAAAAATTCCACCACTAAGGATTGAGTTATCAAACTGCAAAGAGACATGGTTCCTCACCCAATCATGGACCATCTTAGCTTCATGCATAAAAGGACGTCCTAAGATCATCTCGTAGGAGTCCGGTTGTTTGGTAAAATCCATCATAATGAAGATATGCTTCACTCGATGTTTCAACACTTTGATCTTAAGATCTCATAGAATTCCAATAGGCTTGGCAATTGTTCCATTTCCCATCTTAACAACAATGTCAGAGACTTCAAGCCAAGGTCTACCCATCTTTTCTCCTGGTGATTAAACTCACTCTTGTGCCACAGTCTAGGACTCCTATTATTGTGATTCCTTTGGCACAGTGATGGAAAGGGTTGCATTAGTCTCATCACTCTCAAATTATTGCTCCAAATTTTTTAATGGAATTGTGATTATTATAGACTTAGTTTAGTCATCCACTCTCAAAGTATTGCCTCAATTTGTTCAATGGAGTTTTGACTACAGACTTAGTCTAGTCATCCACTTGAGGCTATGGCACCCTCCCATATGAAGAATGTGGCTTATGCATGTTTACGATTGGTGGTAACCCAACATGAAGTTTCCCATTGAGGAGAGATTTCCGTACAGTATAAAGTTCTAGGTCACCACCCAAACATGCAGTGATTATGGTTTCTATTTTTTTTTAGGCTATGAATTCCATCAATTCGGGAATGTTCACAAAACGGAGTACCTATCACGTCTCTGTTATATGAAGGCACTAGTGAGGTTGGAAAATCCACATCTTCAAGGGTCTCATAATTTAACATTCTCCTAAAAGATCAAGATCCATGCTTGGGATAGGTGAGACTCATTTTCTTCTAGGATGACACTAGGAATGTCCAAAGATGTGTGGGTTCTCATGGGTTATAGATTGTTAGGATGAACAGCGTCTAAGACTCGCACTAGTTTTGGTTTTGGTTCTAACACATCTTGGGTCTTTTTAACCATATCCCTGAGCTCATGAAGTTGTTTCAATTTTTGTACTTCATGAGCTCAGGGATATGGTTAAAAAGACCCAAGATGAGCTCATAGATCATAACCTGACATTTTATAACGACTCACCTCATTGGGAAATCCTTGATTTAATGATCTATGCCACAATGATTTACAGGTTGCAGGTGGCATGCTAAAAGATGTAGCTTGAGGGATTGTTGTGTGCTTGTTGGGACATTCCATGATTCTGTGTGGTCCTTGATAGTGATACCATTGAAGAGGCATTCTCTTAGCGGTAGCATTGATGTCTCGGCCTCTTCACATCTAGTTGGTACACTGGTTTGACTCCTCCTCCAGCATCAACTACATAGTAGTTAGGGTAAATGTCTATGGAGTCTTCAGTGACATGAGATGCAACCTTGAACTCAACCTTATACTCGGGATGATCAACAGGTCCCTCAATACCTATTTGATTAATCCTTGGAGGTGGGGGTTGAGGTCCTAAAACCAGTGGGAGTAACGATAAAAATTTCCTTGGAGATAGATTGTGTTGGATTCTCAATGGTGGTTTGAGATGTGGCAGCAAGCACCATAGCTTGTGGTTGTGGGGGTGTTGGTAAAGTCAATTAGGGCCTAGAATAATTAGTGAAGCTTCATGACCATAGTGTCCACAAAAAGTGCAATTTCTATTGTACCATGTCCATAGGACTGGACACTCTTCTATTGTATGCCCTTGTCAGTAGATTGAAAACCATTGTAGCTCCCTTCTTGGGTATATATGTACATTGTCAGGAGCCCTGTTGGCTTTCATTTCCTCTTGGAGTGCTTTCATGAAATCTGTGAAGTTCACCTCCGCTAAAGTATTACCTTTAGCTATGGGTTTGATAGTAGAATAATTAGTGAAGCTTCATGACCATAGTGTCCACAAAAAGTGCAATTTCTATTGTACCATGTCCATAGGACTGGACACTCTTCTATTGTATGCCCTTGTCAGTAGATTGAAAACCATTGTAGCTCCCTTCTTGGGTATATATGTACATTGTCAGGAGCCCTGTTGGCTTTCATTTCCTCTTGGAGTGCTTTCATGAAATCTGTGAAGTTCACCTCCGCTAAAGTATTACCTTTAGCTATGGGTTTTGATAGTTGTGGTGTTATGACCACTAGCTTTGGAAGAAGCAACACATTTCGAATCAAAGCCTCAGACCCCTTTGATCATGAGGTTATATTCGAGTTGGATAGCATTAGTTGTAACTTCATCCCATGTGGTGATTCCCCTAATGACCAAACCATATAGATCTCCTCATGTTTTAGCCCATGTCAAAGAAATTGATTATTCAAAAAGCGTTTATGGGAGGTGCAACGAGAGTTCAAATGTTTAAGCCAACTAATGATGAAAACTCTAACCGACTCTTCTTTCTCTCTCTCTGCTTTGTGAAGCTATGAAGATACACTCTATAATGCCCCTTCATGCATGAAATGCTTTAGGAACAATCTTCTAAGAACCGTGAAGTTTACACATTCCTTAGCCCTAAGAGTTCTATACCAATCCCCAGCTTTACCATCTAATGTAAGGCTAAATACGATTGCATTTCGTTCTCCTAGGGCCTCACAGACTTAATCGAACACTTCAACATGTCTCCAAGAGTTTCCAACCCCGGTGAATTTGTGAGTCAATTTGGCTATTTATGCAGCCCTTCCAGAACGGGTTCACCATCGTCTCTCATAATAGGTGCCATAAGGCTTGTGCAAAGGAAACTAGGTCTGTGATAGTAGAGAAGGTGCTGGTATGAGGGGCGCAACAAAGGGTGCTGGTAAAGGCACAGGTGCAGCATGTGGTATAATATAAGAGCATAGTGGTCTGTATCCTAGCAAGGCTAGGTGAGGAGCATATGGAGGTGGCATGGGTCCCACTGGTGTTGAAGCTAATTGAGCATGGGTCCCACTGGTGTTGAAGCTAATTGAGCATGGGTCCCACTGGTGTTGAAGCTAATTGAGCATGTGGTGGCATTGTTTTGACTCACGGTATCATTCTCACCCTAGGATGTGAGTGTGGCACCTATGTACTAGAGTGAAACCTTGAAAATGGAGGTTGTGAAGAAGTGGATGCTCCTCCCATGGCTTGGTTGGCAACATTAGCTATATCAAGAGCATGAACTATATCTATAGGGTGGAAGAAACTGTGGTGGTGGCTACCATGGTAACCATGGGCAAGAACTATATCTATAGGGTGGAAGAAATTGTGGTGGTGGCTACCATGGTAACCATGGGCATGTAGCTAAGAGAGGTAATGATGTTACATTAGTCACACAGGTGTCATAGTTAGTGGTGTGGCACCAATCACAGGTAATGATGTTACATTAGTCACACAGGTGTCATAGTTAGTGGTGTGGCACCAATCACTAGGTCAAGAAGTGTGCTACATCGTCTTGTGTGGAGAGAACTCTAGAATCTAGGAAGGTGAAGTTCATGCTAGCTGGTTCTTGGGTTCCTATAGAGCCTTGTAAGATAGAGGGTGTAGCTTGGTCTAGGGTATAGCTAACTAAAACTACAATGGTAGGGTCTTGTGGACTTATAGGAGGAGATGTTATCATTTCGCTCATTTTGGGGGCTCTATCCTTGGATGTCTGACTTGTTCCATAGGTCTTTGGATCTTTTCATGTTCGGTGATGATCCCATATATGCATTCACAGATACATATATTGATGTCCCGACTTGCTCCATAGGTCTTTGAATCTTTTCATGTTCGATGATCCCATATATGCATTCACAGATTACCTACAAGCGTTCCTCCTCAGTCATGGCTCCAGAGACTGTTTGGACAAGCTCTTTCCAACTAACACGGTCGTATATTTGGGTTGTCCCAAAATCTATGAGTTTCTATTGTTGTTATGTCATACTCCCAGTCTCATGTGAGTAGATGTTGGTTAAGGATTTTCACACCTAGTTCCCTCTCAAAGGCATGTGCAATGTTACCACGCGTGTCTTGGCCCCTCAGGTATTACTAGCATAATACTCACTGTGTCAACCACAAAGTCTCTTCTTCTTTTGCTCTATAGTGGCCTGAATTAGTGCCTCTACTACCTGCACTTCTTCCAAAGTTTTACCGTCAAGTATAAGCACTTCTGCAGGAGTTGGATCAATGGGTAGAGTAACAAACGGGTGCAGTAGGAGCTGCTTGGTTAGGGATATCAACGAGGCTACATCTAGTGTTTCTCTCTCTGGAGTCAACCTCAACTCCTTCATTGATGGGCTTGTATATGTGTTGTAGAGTGATTCAAAGGTAGCAGGTGAAGTCAAACCTATGAGATAACTCGTCATATGACGAAATAGGCTAGAAGTCGGTTTAGCTGACACACGGCTGTGGGACAGGGCTCTCTCTCCATAAAACTTGAGAACCTTCCATTGAGTCTTCAAACAAGGTGTCACTAGTGTGGCAAGTCTAAGACCCTGTACTATGCTAAATTGGGTTGTTCCAGCCAAAGGTCCAAAGCCTAGAGTAGGCTGGTACGTCCCTACCTCAACGGATGCGATGTCCTCTAAATTGGTCTCTAAAATATGTCCAGACCGTAAGTGCATGCGACTTGGGGCTGGTCGGGATGTTAGAGAAACTTGTCCAAAGTAGGTTTCCGACAATTTTGAACACTTTGGAAAGAGTTGTGTATGTACCTTTTTGGGATACCCGTGCGAGCTTAATACTATGCAAATTTTACAATTTTTAAGGTGTTGTACACCAACGTGATCCCCATGACCTAAAACAGGTCTCTAGTGAGTTTATGCATGTGCTTTTCTAAAATTTTCCTTTTTTTTTGCTAGGGTAATATTTTTTTTTATTTTTTTTTAAATTTTTTTAGAGTTTCGGTTTTTGGTTTCAAAGATAACCCAAAAAGGAATGTTGTCAAGATTTTTGGTTTTTTCCTAAAATCCCTCTAACTTGAGACCTAAAAGTCAACTAAGGCTAATATAACTAGTGGCCCAAATTATAAGGAGATTAAGCCAAGTTAATTTTCGTATTAGCACTAATGTAAAAATTAAAAAACATGCAAAATACAAAAATTAATCTGTTTTGCAAATCTTGTCCAAATCCTTGTTTTTATCCCAAGTTCTCCATGTAAGGAGTCGAAATTGGAATAAACCCCATTTCTAAAAAATAATTTTCATGTCGATTTAACCAAATTGATTTGATTTTAAGCCCAAATTAATGTTTTTTCTTCTCTGCGCAAAAATGAAAAACGAACAACAAACAGAAAATACAAAAATTGACCAAAATAAGAATTGTGGAAATTAAAAGACAATTGTAAGAGTAACAAGAAAAATTAAACATAAATTTCTTAAGACAACAAGAAAATCCAACAGAAAACAAGAACAATGAAGCAAAATAAAAGGTGTTTTAAGATTTCATTTCTACTCCATTCTTGAAAAAACCAAAAATATAATAGAATTAAACTATTCACAAGCATTCAAAATGCATTGTGGCTATACGATGGGGTTGTTCCCCGACAGCGGTGTCATTTGTGGTAACTCTTTGTGCCATGAAATGGGCATATGAAACTACTCTTGTTGTGGGGCTTTGCCGCCTCACTGCCCTCAAGAGCTCGTGGAAGCTCAATCGAGAAACTAATATGCTATGGTATAACACACAAAGCATGTATGCATTGCGTGCATAGAGCTCCAATGAATCCTATGCATGCATAGAGGCATAACTAAGTTTTGTCAAAATTTGAAAACATTTGACCCACCTTTCAAAGAAATTCATTTTTAGTGAGCAGACCGAGGTCACAAGCAAAGCTGGCACATTCACTTAGAGCACTTATAGGCGTTGACTGTAGCTAGTCCAAACACCTTTTCCAAGTCACATAGACTCCAGACAAGTAGAACCCATAATACTCACATGTCGCAGTTTTAATGAGGGAGGTTGTACCGACTTAAAAAATAAAATGATTATGAAAAATCTCCAAGCTTACAACTTGTGTTATGCCAAAAGATAGACAAACACTGAGCTTACGACTTAGGTAATTCTACTAAGATACATTTAAACTAGGAAATTAGCGTAGACTAGCTTATTGGGCCCCCGAACACTACTTAGACGACCGAGCATTGTACAAATGAGTTGTATATAAGACAATTTGACTAATGAGTAAACACATAATCCCATTCTCACAATTGTGTTCGAGTTTCTTGCTCTTGTGATTGAAGTTGTTTGTATGCTTTCTCTTCTTCTTCTTTGTTGCATGCATAATTAGGGATTGTGTGGTGAGTGATGTTGTACCGACTTAAAAAATAAAATGATTATGAAAAATCTCCAAGCTTACGACTTGTGTAATGCCAAAAGATAGACAAACATCGAGCTTACAACTTATGTAATTCTACTAAGATACATTTAAACTAGGAAATTAGCCGAGACTAGCTTATGGAGCACGGAGCAACCCTGCAAGCTTGAGTTACATGATTACAAGTAAGTATTTTACTCTATTTCCTTTGATTCATGCTTATTTCTTCTGGCATTTGTAAATTTCAAAGTTTTTGTTCAATTTAAGAATTAATTTCACCATAAATCTTTGAAAAAAAAACCATTAGATTGCATTGTGTATATCATTAAATAGGTTAGAAAAAGCTTATTATGCAACTCCTACTTTAGTTGTATCTTAGCGTTGTGTTTGTACTGTACATCTTCACCAAGACATGCCATTTTAAGGAGGAATTAGCGAGCAACCCTACATTTTTTGACCAAAACATAGAAAGTTGCTCTCTAGTTTGCTTACGTACGTGCTCAATTGAGCCTACATATGCATGTTTGCAAGCAGGAATGAACATTCCTAAGTCTGACAAGAAAGATCTATACAATATACTCATTAAGGAAAGGCCAGATAATATTCCATAAATGTCTATAATGATAAAACGGTTGAAAGCTGGCCATCACATAGCCCAAACTTCCACCATTGTAAGTGGTGGAGACATATCAGAATAACCTGTCAGAATTATGTACGCACGTGCCAAAGTGGGAACGCATGTTCTCAATGCGTACCCACTTCTGAGTGCACATTCAGAAGTCCACTAACATCTGTCCATGCATATTCTCTCTTTTCTGGTCACGCACGTCCGTAGTTTCTCACGCACGTTCCTAGGTTTGTGAACACACGTTTGCAAGTTTAACTGGGACCTGACCCCGCATGCTCCTAACTCACCTAGCCACGTTCGCATCTTTTGGCACTATGCCTTCAAAAGTGGGGGACAAAGGGAAAGAACCACAAAGCACACCAACCATAGGAGACCTAGCGGCCGCGCTTATGCAACAAATGACTGAGCAATGGAAGGTTAGGGTAAGAAAAGACAACATAAATCAATTGCATCTGTACCCGAGACGTGAATTGGTCTGGTGTCCAATATGCCATGCTAACCACACATAAGCACGAAATAACCCCACCTAAGAACAAGACAAGGAAGAATCTCCTAGTGTGCATACTGCATGAGGATAGGAAACCATGATACTACCCATTACTGCAAGAGTCAACCTCAAAGGCAGCACCCAACCGCTAGTCGTACTAGCTCCATTTGTCCGACACCTAGCACACTAACTACCTAGAACCCCTCGAAGCTAGTCTCCCAAGTCAAATCCTAAGTCACTGCGTTCAAGATGGCGATAGTGTCTACCTTGTATATATAGCCGTAGTGCAATCCAATAGGGGGAGGCATATCAATGCCTTAGGATCCCGTATGTCACTAACAGGGCTATCACTACGAGGGACCTCACCGGGTGGCAGTGTCCCATCAAGAAGACTATGGCTGCACCAAACCAATCGACAGCCGCTAGTACGACTCTGCACATGTTGTGGTATTGAACACATGTACAAGAATTGCCCATTCAGAGGATTTATTCCAGGTCCAGCTGGAAAGCATAAACCAAGTACAAGTCTTAACTTGCTAGGAGTCAGGGATGGGCTATTACAAATGGTTCCTCTCAATGTCATGACTAATATGCAAAATAGGAGGAGAGCTGCCGCTCAGGAAGCTGGACAAGCTTCAAATTCCCATACTCAAAGGGCACAAAAACCGACCTGAATCCTACCAGCCGACGAAGTTTCAGAACATGCCAGAGTCATGGCAAGATACGGTTCAGCTTGATCTTATTTTATGATACTCAACTACATCTCCATTTGTATAGCAACACTTAGCAGCTTCATAACATCCAAGTAGAACACCATCACAAAGTGATGCAGCATTGTCCAGCCAGGTACTTGGCAATGAAAAAGAGGGAGAAAAGGTAGGTGCTTTTTTTAAGTAACATTGCCTATGTGGATCTGTTCCCAGTTCATCTGTATTTGGTACAAGTCTGCTTTTAATTATTCCAGTGGCAGATTACACAAACCAGGAGAGGAACTACTGTGTAGAAGAGAACCCTTTGAAAAACCTGCTCTCTGCTTATCCATACTTGTTCACGAGCATGCCTTTCTTGGTCATGTCCTCCCACAGCTTATGAGCTGCATGCATTTTGCCTTCTTTACAAAGCCCATCAACCAAAGCACTAAATGTGACTACATCTGGAGCAACACCTTTCTCGATTGTTTCTTCCATGAGCTCATTTGCTTCATCCACCCTATTCTCTTTGCAAAGGTGGTCAATTAAGCCGTTGTATGTGACTGGGTTGGGAATCATACCCTTTTTGAGCATCACCTTTGCAATCTCATATGCATTATGTGTACTTTCTGATTTGCAGAGACCATCAATGACCGTACAGAAAGTGACAGCATCAGGATCACAGCCATTCTCATCCATTTCCACCAACATCATGTACGCTGCTTCCATGTTATTTGCTTTGCAAAGGCCATCAATCATGGTGGTGTAAGTAATGACGTTAGGCGTGCACCCTTTCTCATGCAGGAGCATCCGAGCTTGATCGAGATTGTTGCTTTTACAAAGACCATAGATAAGAGTACTGTACGTCACAACATCCGGACTACAGCTGGTGCAGCTCAATTTATCCAGGATTTTAGACATCTGGCCCACTTCCCCAACTTTGCACAGTTCTTCCATTAACATGCTATCCATAACGACATTGGGAGCACAACCATACTCAATGGTTTTGAAGAGGAGTTGAAGGCCCGGTCCCTCCTCTTTAGCCTTACATAGGCTGTTGAGAAGGATGTTCAAGGTGGACGTGCTAGGAAAGCAGTGTTGCAAGAACATTTCATGAACAACTGTGAAGGCCGTATCCATCCGTCCGATCTTGCATATGCCACCAAGCAGGGCATTGAAGGTGACAGTATCAGGCACGCAACCTCTCTCTAGCATCTCTTCATAAATCTGGTGAGCTTCACAGATTCGATTCAATCTACAAAAGCTCGCAATAAGAGTACTGTAAGTGACTACATTGGGAGTGCATCCTTGCTCAAGCATGTCTTTGAAGAGCTTGCAGGCATCATCCAGTTTGCCACTTTTACAAAGACCATTGATCAATATGCTGTAGGTGTACACATTGGGTATACATCCTGCTTGCGTCATCCTTTTCAGAAGCTTGCATACCTCAGTTATTTTACCAGCCTTGCATAGACCTGCAATCATTGCACTATACGTCACCACATTGGGCATGCAATCCTTGGACATCATCTCCGTAAGAAGCGCATAGGCTTCGTCAACAATGCCAACTTTGCAAAGGCCATCAATGACCCTCGTGTAGGTTATCACATCCGGCTTGAAACCATTTTGTTCCATCTCCTGCAAAATTTTATGGGCCCCTCTAACCCATCCCGCTTTTCCATGACTATGAATCATAATGTCATAAGTAGCTTTGTTTGACGGGCACCGTTCACGGGCCATCTGCACATGTATCTCATGGGCGGATGCAAGTTGATTGGATTTTACAAGAGAATCAAGTATAGCATTGTAAGAGAAAGTCGTGGGCCTGCTACCAAAGCTTTTCATCTGTTCCAAGGTCCGGATAGCTTCGTCCACCAGCCCTGCACGACAATAGCTCTTGATAAAATCATTCCATATCTCAACAGGTACCATATAGCCATCCCTTCTCACTCTATCAAGCATTTCCTTCACTTCTTTCAACTGTTTTGCACCCTTTATAGCTCCCACCAGGGTATCACTCACAAGAGCGTTGTACCAGAATCCCTGTTGCTGAGAAGCTGCCCATATGCAAAACTTCAAGGCCAAGTGCAGAGATTTCTCTGCCTTCACAACCTCAACTACAATCAATGGTGAAAGCTTTAGTGCAGGCTCAGAAAACATGCTCTTTAGACCCTGCTCCCATCCATGTGTTCGTAAAATGTCACATATTTTCTTCACTATTGACCCGTGGACAGCATCACTTCCTTTGTAAGCATATTTTTTGTGGATTTCACTCTGCTTAGAATGCAAAACAGATTTAGTTTGTGAAGCCGCCATTTCAGACTTGACTTTTTCACCCTGCCCACATGTAGCACTAGATATCACCCCTACATCTCTCACTGCACCCGAAGCACTTCTGACTAGCAGTTTATACAGGTAGCCAGCCGTTTCAAACTGAGAAAACGGAAAAAAAATGGTGATAGACCTCGGCCATTTTCTCTTTAGACTTTCCATCTTCAAGGCTCAATGCAGGTACACTTCATTGAAAAATCACAGAACCTGTCAAAACGCAGATCCAGAAGTCATAAAAGCATCAATGCCCTTGGTGAAACCAAAGGACGAGTTCAGCAACATTCCATATTTAAAGTAAGAGCACACACCCCCCCTCTCTCTTTCCAAGTGTGCATGTGCACACACACCATATACTAGGGTGTAAAATCTGACAAGAATTCAAGAACACTGCATATTTAAACATGCGCACACAAGCACATCCCTATATAGTAGGGCCATCAAACAAAAGGGAACTACTGCAAATGAAAAGGGGTAAAAGAGTGTTACAACTTACAACCCGTGTCATTACTAGACAGTACATGGCGTGTCAATGAGGTGGAAATGCATAAGGGATGAAGAGGCTCAGTTATATACCATGGTTTAGTCCATTGGAGGAAGTGAGGTATGAGACAAAGCATTGATGATGTTTAACCTAAGCATGTCCTTGAAAGGATAGGCCGAGTAGAGCAAGTCAATGATAAGCTTAATGTAAGCTCAAAGAGCTGGAACATCCCCCCTCCTCCCCCCTGCCATCACTCCTCTCCCCTGTTCCCCATCCTCTCTCTCCTCCTGAGCACCTGCCTGCCATCGCCTTCCCCCCCTCCTGTGCGCTCCCCTCCTCCTGCAAGCTGCTTCCTGCCTTTCTGCTCGCACCTTGCCTCCTGTGCGCCCCAGCCTTCCACCCTTCTGCCTGCCTCCTCTGCGGTGTCTGCCCATCTGCCTCCTGTAAGCCCTCGCCTCCAACTCGCTTGCCGCCTCCTTCCGCCCTTCCTCTCCGCCCTCTCCCAGCCTCTTCATTGCCTCCTCCCTTCCTCCAGTGCCCACCCCTCCTTCGCCTTTCCTTCCCCCACCTCGCTGCCCCCCCTTTCGTGCTTCCATCCGCCGTCTCCTCTTCCGGACGGGAGTCCTTCCCCCTTTGCCACTCTCTCCCTTCTTCTTCCTCCCATTGCCCCCCATTCTTGCCGTCCCCCCTCCGCTTCTCTCTCAGCAGGTTTTTTTGCGTTCAGGCTGTTTTTCTTTCGGCAAGTGTGGGCGTCTTTTGGTCTTCACCCCCTTCAGGAGGACTCCATGGCAGCAGCCTGTCATGTGCACGCCCATGCCATGGCTAATCTTCGGCATGAATAGCATTAATCCCTGATTAAGTCAGCATCTAGCATCAGAAGGGCATGGACAGCATTAATTCTTGATCAAGTCAGCATCTAGCATCAGAAGCAGCATCAGTAGCACCAGCACTAGCAGCACCTCATCATCATCATCATAATCATCATCATCATCCTTAGGAGGGTTGGGAACCCTGTCAGCAACCATCAGGGGGCATTCAGCCTGCTGTCAGCAGCCCATAGGGGACCTAGACAGCCTGTCTCAGCAGCAACCAGTACTGGCCAGGTGGTGTTGGGCAGCATACAGGGCAAAGCGTAGCATTTAAAGAATTATTCAAGATTATTTGTCCAACAAACAGGCCGACAGCTACAAGTGCTGGCTGACCTGTACCTCTCAGCATATATATAAACATTCCTCAAAATTCAGCAAGGGCATCAAATTCATTCAGTTCATTTCCTCATTCATCAGCATAGATATTATGTAAAGGGGCCAAAGGTCAACCCCTCCGGGGCTGACCAAGGGCCTAATCATGTACAAGCATTCAAACACCTTTTTGTACCATATTAAAATACAAGAAAAACCCTGACACCAATCTCTCTCTTCTTCTCTCTCCTCTGTCTTAATCATGTTTAAATCAGCATCTTGTTCTTAATCAACCTTATGGTTATGGATCGGTACAGCAAGGCTTCCGCGCATGCAGCACAGCCACTCCGCCCGACCTCTGCCTTTTCTCTGAAGCGGACCTCCAACTCCTAGCACCAACAGTGGAAGCCTCAACACTTGTATGCAAGATTGTGGGTAGCCGCCCAGCACATATTTAGGTTCGTGACTTGCTCCAGGCCAGCCTCCTTGGCAATCCGTACCCTCAAGCGCAGCTCCTACCAGATGGAGTTCGACAACCCTGCAGCTTCGGACCACATGCTTCAGCTGAGCCCCGTTACATTGCGCACAGCCCAAGAATTTTTCACACGTTGGTAGCATGGCTTTGATCCCACCTCCGACCCTCTTGCTGGAGTATCCACATTCCCAGCCAGTCTATTTTCCAAGCCTCAAGAAGAAGTACCTTCCACTTCTCCTTGTTATTGGGAAAACAATAGGGCAACTGTTGGAATGCCCGTCGACAGCCGCCTCGATGTTGGCGCGTGTGGCTGGGATCCCTTCACTTAGCATCAGCATTTCCTCACCGGAGACAATACCACACGCCATCTCTCGTCGATGCCTCCAGGGGGACCTCATCCTTCAGTAGGCCTTCCTGACCAATGTTTCATTTGCCACCAGCTGGGTCACCCACCAGAGCTTTCCCTCGTAGCTCCTTATGCCGGTCCAGCCGCCTCCCCCCCAAAAGTGGAGAGGGTGTACCAAGCGCCTTAATGCCACCCCTGCCATCCGGCGAGACAAAGCCCCAACACCCTATCCCCAAGGACAAGGATTGGGGTAGGTTGCAGATGACCGGGCGGAGGCAACCACAGCCCCAACCAGAGAGCAATACGCCGGTGCCAGGCGAGACAGTACAACGGGACCCACACAGAAACGGTAGTGTCAGAGAACCGTTTCGAGCATTTATCTCACGATCACCTATCTCGAGTGCAGTTCCCACCCACCCCCCGAAGGGTCCCAACGTTAGGACCAGCCTAGAGACCGGTCCCACAGAGTGGTTCGGTACCAATCTTCCCAATTTTTTGGAACCACTCCGGCTCCCGCACCCTCAGGAGGATCTGATCCCCCAACAACAAGTGCCCTCTCAAGATCAGGGACCCCCCCCCCCCCCCCTCTCTCCCTGCAAAGCTTCTCTAGAGCACTCCCACCGACCGCTAGCAGCCCCCTAGCCTGTTAGAATTGTGCATCTCAGTGTTCTGGGGCTTCTACTATTTATCTGACATTTTATTGTATTTCTCCTATTTATTTGTCCTATGAGCCGTCGGCCAGCCCTAGAGGCAATCAGCCAGCTCACTGAGGCACTATATAAGGAGTTCCCCATTGTTCACTTCTTCATCCAATCCACTTGCACATAGTTCAACATTCAGTTGTTGCTGGCCTTTGCCATTGTAAAGCTTTACTGCTGTTATAAAAGGTGATCTTGTCCAACTCTCTCTATCTCCTTTGAACTCTCTCATATGTTTACAGTTCATGCTTCTGCATTGTGCTATCTCCTTCATGGTAACATACACTGTTATAAAAGGTGATCTTGTCCAACTCTCTCTATCTCCTTTGAACTCTCTCATATGTTTACAGTTCATGCTTCTGCATTGTGCTATCTCCTTCATGGTAACATACACTTAGGTCCAGGCTCCTCCAAACCCGGTAAATCTGCCCACTTTTGATGTACGTTTTGCCTCCATCACTTCTCTGGCTGCAGATCGGTCCATACAGTTGCTGCGTTTTCAGTACCTTGCTGCGTTTCTGGTCCAGCCCTCTTCTAGTTGCTGTCGGCCAGCCCTACAGGCTGTGTTTTTCTCTTCAGAGGCAGATCTTGAAGTGCTTTGGCTGCGTTTTCTCCTACAGAGGCTATCAAGCTAGTTTTGGTGGCTGCGTTTTCTCCTACATAGGCAAACGGTGGAGTTGTGGCTGTGTTTTCTCCACCGGCATCAGATTTGGTGAGTTCTCTTGCATGTGGAGTTGCCAGACAAGTGGCTGTACATTTTCTTCTTCCTCCACGAGTTCCCTGTCCTTCCGGTAGGAGGTTCCCGATGGATCTTGGACTCTTTTGCTGCTGTCCCGCCTCTTTCTCTCTACGGTTTGAGAGGGAGCTGATTGTTCCTGGTGCCTCGCTTCGTTGGAAAGCACTTGAGAGAAGTATTTGAGAGCTGAGATTTGTTCTTTGATGCTGTGGATATGGCTCCCCCCTGTACGAACAAAGATGACAAGTTGAAAGGACCCACCTACGCTCATTGGAAGCTTCAGATGCGGGTCTGGTTCATCCACAAGGGTTCGTGGGACATTGTTCAAGACACTAAAAGGAAGCCCGAGCATCCTCAAAACTCTCGGAGGTGGACTCGGATCAGGAGGATGAATTTGTTGTAGAATTACAAGACTAGTAATGAAAAACAGGTAGAGGGAGAGGAGACACACACAGAGGAGCAAACCCTAATGTATATTGCAAACCCTAACCATAGAGGGAAGCCATCTCCCTTCTCACACAACGCATAAAGCCATAATCCATAATCTACAACACACACTATGTGTTGTGTCCACACACAGCTAACCCTAGCTAATGTCCACACACACTGACCAGCTGGACGCGGTCATTTATGTCTCACACATTGCTACCTAACATGCCAGCACATAGTGCAGCTGGCACAAGCTGACATCGAGCTTGCATCTCAACAGCCCCTCTCAAGCTCATGATGTACTGCCATAGATAAAGATGTAGATGAGCTTGGGCTATCAAAGCTCTCAACACTCCCCCTCAAGCTCATCCCACGTACTCCCAACATAGTACGGAAGTACGCAAACTTCTCCCTGCTAAGTGGCTTTGTAAAGATGTCGGCCACCTGCTCTTCACTCTTCACATACTGCAAATCCACTGTACCATCCAACACTTTCTCTCTGACAAAATGATAGTGGACCTCTATGTGTTTGGTCCACGCATGAAAAACTGGATTCTTGGCCAACTGTATGCTGCTCATGTTGTCACAATGAATGACAACCTTTCCATCAATAGGCTCACCCAAATCAGCCAAGAGACTCTTTAACCATACTCCTTTACATGTAGCAATGGCTGCACCCCTGTATTCAGCCTCTGTACTAGATAAAGCAACAGTAGGTTGCTTCTTGCTACTCCAACTCACCACTGCACTTCCAAATGTAACGGCATAACCACTAGTAGATCTCCTGTTATACGAGCTATACCTGCCCAATATGCGTCTGTGTAGCCATGTACATCCAAGCCTTTACCATGCTCATAAAGAAAACCATAATGTGCAGTGGTCTTTATATATCGCATAATGCGTCTCACTGCATCCAAATGAGGTTTTCTGGGGCTTTGCATAAATTGGCTTACTAGCCCCACAGCATAACTAAGATCCGGGCATGTGATAGTCATGTAAATAAGACTGCCAACCATCTTTCTATACATAGATGGATCATCCAACTCTTCACCAAAATCAGCCCGCATTTACATTCTTCTCCAAAGGTGTATTCATTGGTTTACACCCATTTGAAACCAATGACATTTTTGCCTTATGGTAAGGCAGCCAAATCCCATGTTTCATTTTGAACCAATGCATCCATCTCAACATCCATTGCCTTCTCCTATACATGCTTCCCAATAGCTTCTGTATAGCATGTAGGTTCCACATGCTTCACCAAGGAGGTCATATATGCATAATGCATAGCAAAGTCACGATATGTCAACCTGTCAACTGGATACCTTGGGACCTCCGCAATGCATGCGGATCACTCTGAACACCTGTCACTCTAGCATGTGGGGGCACATATCTATCCTGCCTTGCACCTAGTGTGCGTAAAACTAGTATGCCAAGTTCCTTATCCAAACTTTATGAACTTGACGACTCATAACCTGTAATGCCAATTTCTTCAACCTTCTTTTTTCCTTTATTCACAGCACTACTCCCAGTGCTCACACTCTCATGTCTCAAGCGTTTAGTGCTACTCTCAGACTCTGCTAGCCCAGACATAGAAATAGAACTTGCTTGTGGCAAGTTCACATGCACATCAGCATCAACGGAATCAATGACACTCTCATCCTTTGCTTTGTATCAACTAGCAAGTTCATCAAACACCACATCTCGTGAGATAACCACTTGCCTAGTTTATGGATTGTAACATTTATATGCCTTGCGATCCTGTGCATAACCAACAAACACACACTTTTCTGCCTTAGGATCCAACTTCCTCCTTCTCTCGTCAGGCACATGTACATAAGCTATGCAACCAAACACTTTGAGATGTCCAATGTCTGGCCTAAAACCTGTAAGCCGCATCTCTGACATACTTCCATATATGGCTGTTGTGGGTGTCTTATTAAGTATATACACCGCGGTGGCACACGCTTCTGCCCAATAATAGTATGGCATGTTCTTTTCATTGAGAATTGCCCTGGCCACATCACAAATGACTCTATTCTTCCTCTCATTAATACCATTTTCCTGAGATGTGTACCTGCAAGTTAACTGTCTTCTTATGCCATGCTTTCTCAAGAAATTCTCAAAAGCATGTGAGGTGTATTCACCACCTCCATCTGTCCTCAAACATTTTATCCAAGAGCTATATTACTTCTCTACAAAAGCTTTGAAGTCCATAAACTTTCCCAACACTTCACTTTTCTCTCTGAGAAAGTAAATCCAAGTCATTCTGCTGAAATCATCAATGAATGTCACATAATACAAGCTGCCTTTAATGGATGGGTTTTATGCAAGACCCCATACATCGCTATGAACTATCTCAAGTGGCCCTACTACTCATGTTGCCTTCTTTAGGAAATGGCTACCTCGCCTGCTTTCCAAACTGGCAGACATCACAAATATGCATATTCCCATCATACTTCAATCTGGGCAACCCACTAACTACAAGACGCACGCACGCACGCCCAAAAAAAAACGTACGGATCGATCCGTTCGTACGGATCCCCGTACGGTACGGATGTACGGTGCGGATTGGATCCGTACGTACGTTTTGATCCTACCTTGGAGGGAATACAAGCCCAACCAAGAATTCAATAGGCCATTCGTGGTGGGAGCCCTACAGAGGGTGTTTGGCACTCAATATTGTGTCCTTTTCTCCTTCTCTCTCTCTCTCTCTCTCTCTCTCTATTTCTGCACATCTTCTTTGTGCATTATATTCGTCGTGAATGATTGCTGAATTCTGAGCATTTAAGTTACTGATTCAACCACAAAGCTTACGCATGTTATAGAGGCAAACCGACATCGGTGCAAACATAAACAACCTCACATATGTCAAGGCGAAGATAAAAGTCGCGAATGAGGAGATTGTGTCAGAATATGCAGCGGAAATGATATCCAAACTTGGGTAGACAAGAGCAAGTAGACTGCAGAAAATAATCAGCACAAGAAACACAGAGAGATGTGTGTAAACTCTTCTCTATACACAAGATCCCGGAAATACTGAATGAGAAAGTGGAGGAGGATGAGGGGCAATATATACAATCCCACATGAGCAGTCGGCCAGCCTCAGATGGTGCCCACGACTGAGATAAATGTCCACGACTGCTGTAAATAGCAGTCAGCCAGCAAAACAGATGCCCCACGCCTGGACAGAACAAGTCGGCCAGCACTCCTACAGCCCACAACTGATACAGATGCAGTCGGCCAGCTTCAGAGTGCTCCTAGCATCAACTAGCAGCCCTCCAGCCACTAGGAAAAAATGGAAAAAATAGGGGAAAAATAGGGGAGTGTGGAAAAATGATATACGGGCGGGCACACCCACAACAGAGGCCCTGGTGTATACAAATAGACAGGAGATGACTTCTAACACCCCCTCTCAGCTCCTGGCTGTGTAACCAACCCCAGGGAGCTGGAGTGCCGCCTGAGCGTAGCCTGAGGTAGAGACTTCGTGAAGAGGTCCACCGCATTGTCCTCCATCGAACAATAAAGTAGCAAGATGTCACCCGCCAAGATCTTCTCACGAACAAAGTGATACTGTATCTCTATATGCTTGGTCCGGGCATGGAAAACCGGGTTCCGAGCAATAGCTATACAACTCTGGTTATCACACTGGATGACTGTGGGCTCCCTCTGTGGAAACCCCATCTCGCCTAGCAGCCTCCGCAGCCATACAACCTCACAAGCAGCACCACAAGCAGCCCGATACTCTGCCTCTGTCGAAGAAAGGGCAATAGTCGGCTGCTTCTTGCTGCTCCAAGAAACCGCTCCTGAGCCGAGGGTAAAAGTGTATCCTGAAGTAGATCTCCTCGTGTCTGGATCTCCTCCCCAATCTGAGTCACTCCAACCTTGGAGCTTGACTCCATTCCCTCCTGTGTAAAAGAGTCCCAGATCCTTCGTACTCTGCAGATACCGCAAGATCCGCAATCCTGCGTCCCAATGAGTCTTCAATGGCGTCTGCATAAAAGAGCTCAACAGCCCCACGGAGAAGCTCAAGTCCAATCTGGTGTTCAGCAACCAGATCAATGAACCAACCAACTTCCGGTACTGCGAGGCATCAACTGGCTCACAAGGATCTGTAACGGTTAACTTTGTGTTCGGGTCCATCGGCGAAGTAATAGGCTTGCAGTTCTCCATCCCAAAGGCCTCAAGCAACTCATGAACATACCGCTGCTGAGAGACGAAAAACCCCCTCTGGGTCTGCCAGATCTCCAATCCCAAGAAGAAGTGGAGTAAGCCTAAGTCGGTCATCTCAAACTCCTTTGACAAGGCAGCCTTCGTCACTCCAATGTGCTCCACATGACCGCCGGTGAGAATGAGATCATCCACATAAAGGATGATGAGTGTGACCATGCCGCGTTCCCGAAAGAGATACAGGTTCGGATCTGCAACCGATCTCTGAAATCCAGTCCAAATAAAGAAGGAATCAATCTTCTGATTCCAAGCCCTCGGAGCCTGCTTAAGACCATACAAGGCCTTACGTAACCTGTAAACCATCCCTTCCAATCCTGGAACAATAAAGCCTGGAGGCTGCTCAACGTACACCTCCTCCTGCAGGTCACCATTAAGGAACGCCGATTTTACATCCATCTGGTACACGGGCCACCTCTGAGAAGAAGCAAGGGCAAGAACGGTCCGAATCGTGGTCATCCGCGCTGTCGGTGCAAAGGTATCCTCGTAGTCGATGCCTCGCCGCTGAGCATAACCCTTAGCCACGAGCCTGGCTTTGTGTTTGTCCACCGACCCATCAGCCGCGTACTTGGTCTTAAAGACCCATTTGACACCAATGACTGACCGCTTCGACGGCCTCGGTACCAACTCCCAAGTGTTGTTCTTCTCGATGGCGTCAAGTTCCACCTGCATGGCTTCCCTCCAAGTATCCTGTGAAAGGGCTTCCTTTACGGAAGTGGCCTCTTTATCCCGCATGATACGAGACATAAGAGCATAGTTCACCTGAAGAAGCTCCGCCGTGTTGCTTTTATCTCGAACTCGATGTGATCTTCGAGGGCCGTCCTCTGTGGTCCACTCGGAGGGTAGCTCCGTGACACCTGACTCCCGAAGGGTGTCTAACAACCACCTAGGTACTCGAACAGATCGTGGAGCCTCCTGTGATCGCGGGGGCTCAACTCCAGCTCTGGGCTCAACCTCCTGTGATGACTGAGGTGGATCAACTGGAGTGGTAGACTGGGAATCATCATCAGACTCTGGATCTCCAAGAAGTGGCGGCTCCTCGACAGTGGATGCTGGAACATGCTCGTCAAAGACCACATCCCGGCTGACAACAATCTCGTTCCTCTCTGGATCATACAACCTGTATCCCTTGGAAAGAGAGTTATACCCCACAAATACCAGCTTGCGGGACTTGGAGTCAAGCTTCCCCCTCTGCTTCTTCGGAATATGTACATACGCGTCACTCCCAAAGACACGGAAGTGCGAGACATCGGGTTTCCTGCCAAAATATGCCTCAAATGGAGTCATATGGGGTACAGAAGTCGTCGGAGAGCGGTTAATGGTATGGACAGCTGTTGCCACAGCCTCACCCCAAAGTGGACGAGGAAGATCACGATGCTCCAGCATAGTCCTCGCCATCTCTACCACAGTCCTGTTCTTACGTTCAACAACTCCATTCTCCGAAGGCGATCCAGTATTGGCCAATTCCCTCTTGATGCCATGATCTGCACAAAACCGGAAAAATACAGTCGAGGAGAATTCACCTCCTTTGTCAGCCCTGAGAGTCTTGACCTGAAATCCAGACTCTTTCTCCACCATCACGTGCCAATCCTTGAACCGAGCAAAAGCCTGGTCCTTTTGTGAAAGAAAGTAGACCCACGTGAATCTGGTACAATCATCAACAAGCAGCATGAAGTAGAGAGATCCTCCCAAGGATGGTATCTGCTGTGGTCCACACAAGTCAGTGTGAATCAACTCCAAAGGTTTCGAAGCCCGCCTGGAAGCCTGCTTCGGAAAGGATTCCCTGTGCTGCTTACCATGTATGCAAGAACTGCAGCGTCCTTGCCTACTACCAACATCTGGCAAGCCAACCACCATCTGGTCCCGGAAGGCGCGCCGCAAAGCATCCACATTTAAGTGGCCAAAACGAAAGTGCCACAAATCTCCGACCTGCGAGCCTGTCAGTGAGGAGAGTGCAGAGAGCTTGTAGATGCCATTCTCCACACCGCCTTCCCAAACAACTTTGCCTGTCTCACGGTCCCTTAGAGCAACTGAATGCTCCTCAAATTCCACCCGAAAGCCAGTCTTGCATACCTCATGCACTGACAAAAGATGAAAGCCCAGAGCAGGGACATAAAGAACACGGGAAGCATGCTTGCCCCCCTTGCCGTCGGGAATGATCTCCATCCGGCCCTCACTATGTATCGGAATAGTGGAGTTATCGCCAATAAAGATACGACCTGACTGTCGTTTCAGATCCAGGAAGAAGTCACGGGATGGAGTCATGTGCCTGGAAGCACCACTGTCGAGAATCCATTCCCGAGTATCCTTTGCGGTGAAGCCAACTACCTCCTCGCTCGAAGACGATGAATCATCGGAGTCCACCATCTCCAAGTGCACAAATGCCGGAGTCTTCGCAGCTGAGGCTGAGGAATCAGCACTCTTCCCTGTCCGCTTAGGACACTTCCTCCAGTAGTGGCCTTTCTCGCCACAATCATTACACGATCTTTCGGCCTTCAGCTTCTCTCGTTCTGGATTAGGCTTCTTCTCGGAAGACTTCTCCGGTGAAGCCTTCCCTTTGCCCTTGTTGGTATTACGGCCTTTCGACCGTTGGCCAGTTAAGGCCTCCGAACCTCCGCCGTGAGGAGGGTTCGTGAAACGTTCCTCCTGGTCCAGGACCATTGGCACAAGCTCCTCCCAAGTAATGGTGCTGAGCCTGCCACTCGTGATCAACGAGGAATAGAAAGCGGAATACTGACCAGGCAAGTGGGAAAGTAACGTGATGGCCATATCTTCAGACGATATCTCTTTCCCAGCTTGAAGGACTTCCTGCTGAAGGGCCTGCAGCTTGTTAATGTGTTCCCGCATCTTCGAAGACTTTGCAGGGTTCATAACCCGCATCTGCACTTCCAAGGATATCCGCTTCATGGGTGACACCCTGTTGTACAAAGAAGCCAAGTGCTCCCATATGCCTCTCGCCAGCGTCATGTGCTTCACATGGTTGATCACCTATGGTGTGCAATTGAGGAATATAAACGGCCGGACCTTGGCGTTGACACGGTCCCACATTTGTGCCTGTGCCTCTCGGTCCTTCCTCGTCGATAATAACTCCCCTTCCTCAGCTTCCGGCCTTGGCACCCCTTTGATAATAAAATCAGCAAGATCATATGACTCCAAAACTGACTCCATCATGACCTTCCAGATGCCGTAATTGGACCCGTCCAACTGCCGATCCACTGGGAACGTGGGGAGAGTCGGAATCTTCACGTGCTTCTCAGCCATCTCGAGTAAATCCGCCATCTCGGAGAGTAACCTGAAAGGGTGGGTGGGTGGGAAAAATCTGAAAATCAGAAAATATGCAAGTGGCTGTCCAGCCCCTCTGCCCGCCTTCCTCTTGCACCTTCACTTCCCGTTCAGCCCGAAACAGTCCACCGATCAGCAACCTGTTGCTCCCCCTCTTGCTCAGAAAAACGCCCAAGATCTCCTAGAGCCTAGGGCTCTGATACCATGTCAGAATATGGCGGAAATGATATCCAAACTTGGGTAGACAAGAGCAAGTAGACTGCAGAAAATAAACAGCACAAGAAACACAGACAGATGTGTGTAAACTCTTCTCTATACACAAGATCCCGGAAATACTGAATGAGAAAGTGGAGGAGGATGAGGGGCAATATATACAATCCCACATGAGCAGTCGGCCAGCCTCAGATGGTGCCCACGACTCAGATAAATGTCCACGACTGCTGTAAATAGCAGTCGGCCAGCAACAACAGATGCCCCACGCCTGGACAGAACAAGTCGGCCAGCACTCCTACAGCCCACGACTGATACAGATGAAGTCGGCCAGCTTCAGAGTGCTCCTGGCATCAACTGGCAGCCCTCCAGCCACTAGGAAAAAATGGGAAAAATACGGGGAGTGTGGAAAAATGATATACGGGCGGGCACACCCACAACAGAGGCCCTGGTGTATACAAATAGACAGGAGATGACTTCTAACAGATTGCACATACGGTCATCGATTACAACCTCTCCTTCCATGTGCTCAAGGTCCCACAATCCCACAAAATGGTGAAGGCATTGCAGATGGCATGGTATCACCTACCATGAGATGCGCACCACCGCGCTCGATAACGAGAGGCAAAGGATCAACAACAAACTCACACCTGTGCGGGAAGGATGGGCGAAGTATGGTTGTTCTATCCTCTCCGATGGATGGAGTGATCAAAAGAAGAGGGGTATCATAAATATCCTTGTTTCATGCGTTCTCGGCACATACTTATTTAGCGCCATGGATACTCAAAGGCAGGGTAAAGAACATTAGGGGACTTCATCTATCTTCATATCCAGTAAGCCATCCTAGAGGTAGAATTTGAATGTAGTATGTACTATGTACTATGTACTATGTGTCAGAGTGCATGTGGAAGCGGTACGGAGACAAGAAAATGAGAATGAGAGAAACACAAGATAGCTATCTGAATATATGAAGCAAGTACAACAGCCCTGCGTGGAGCAGTGTGTGACTCTGTGGGTAGGGCTTGTGCTGCGAATGGAGAAGAAACTAATGAGTGAGCATAGGGGTACTTATATACCCCCTCTAGGAGCTAGCCGATTGGTCCTTAAAAGAGGACAAAAGGAAATAATACCCCCTCTAGGAGCTGGCCGATTGGTCCTTAAAAGAGGACAAAAGAGGACAAAAGGAAATAATGCTAGAAGGCCCATAAAGGTGCCTAAAATGCATAATAAAAATAGCCAATGCTACCTAAAATAATCAGAGCTCCTAAGTCCCCCACTGACTCAGTGATGGGGCTCACAACCAAGAGATGATTCATGCTAACACCCCCTCTCAGATCCTGGGTGTGGCATAAAGCCTAAGGAGCTGAAGTAAGGAACCGTGGAGGGTTGTGGAAGGGCCTTTGTAAACAAATCCGCTGCATTTTCCTTGGAAGGACAATACTCAATGAGAATCTCCCGTGCCATAATCTGCTCTTGAACAAAATGATATTGTATCTCAATATGCTTCGTCCGAGCATGGAATACTGGGTTCTTGGCAATTGCCAACTCTGGTTGTCACAACGAATCAAGGTAGGCGCCGTCTATGGACACCCAATCTCTGCAAGCAGTCGTCTAAGCCAAACCACCTCTTGAGCAGCCTGCAGAGACGCCGCTCAGTACTCAACCTCTGCAAAAGACAATGCCACCGTAGGCTACTTCTTAGAACTCCATGAAATAGCTCCGGATCCAAGAGTAAAGCAAAATCCAGATGTCGATCTCCTCATGTCGACGTCTCCAGCCCAATCAAAATCTGACCATCCTTTAAGAGTAATCCCCTGGGTATACATGATGCCATAGGACCGAGTACCCTGCAGATATCGCAATACCCACTGTGCTGCCTGCCAATGCACCAATAAAGGGGTGGTCATGAATGAGCTGAGAATGCCCACTGTAAAAGAAATGTCAGGTCTCGAATGAATGAGCCAAATGAGAGACCCAACCAAGGTCCTGTATCTAGAACCATCTGTAAAGTCACTAGCTACCTCCGAGGACAGCTTCTGCTCTGGGTCCATAGGGAAAGAAATGGGGTGGCAATCTGCCATGCCAAATGTCTCTAAAAGCTCTTAGCTCACAGACATATCTCTGCTGAGACACAAAAATACCATCACGAGTCTGGAAGATCTCCAAGCCGAGGAAGAAATGAAGGAGTCCAAGATCTGTCATCTCAAACTCCTAGCCAAGTTTTTTTTTTTCGAGAAAAGATCCCTTCATTAGTTAAAAAACCCGCCCACTAGGCTACAAAAAACCTCTCTTGCTCAAAAGAAGATCCAATCAAGGCAGCTAGGGAGACTCTCCCTAGGTGCAAAAAGGTACAAAGATCAGTACAAAAAAACCTGAGAGCTATATCATACAATAGGAGGGGGGAAAAGCCAAACAGGTGGCATGTAGTGCCAGCGGGGGGCTCCCGCGTGTAGTGTATAGAAGGGGCCGTTGCGCCAAGTGGTGTGGAAGGCCTAGCGCCGCAAGATCGCCGCATCCCAGTCACCCCGGATGCGGTCATACTGTCCGCACAGGGTGTGGATCAGCTCCTGCAAAATCCCCCGAACAGTCTCTGCTGGTGGCTCCAGTCTCCCCTCAAAGGCCCTGAAACACCGAGCTCTCCAGGTGAACCAGATGGTGAGGCTGCTGAGGAGCTCCCATCGTAGATCCCTCTCCTGTGTCCAGACGACGGACAACTCCTGGCCAAATTGTTCCTTAGTGTGAGCAATATGTGCACTGTGGCCCCCCCAATGAGAATCAAATCATCCAAATAAAGATATACTGTGAGCAATATGCGCACTGTGGCCCCCAGTGAGAATCAAATCATCCAAATAAAGAATAATAAGAGTAACCAGCCCTCCTTCTCTGTAGATGTAGAGATTGGGATCTGAATCCGATCTCTGAAAACTAGTCTATATGAAAAAACTATCAATACGCTAGTACCATGCTTTGGGTGCTTGCTTGAGACCATATAAGGCCTTCCGTAAATGGTAGACCATATCCTCTACTCCTGGAATGAGGAATCCTGGGGGCTGCTCAACATAGACCTCCTCCTGTAGAGTTCCGTTGAGGAAGGTGAACTTTACGTCCATCTGATAAATGGGCCAATGATGATGAGCTGCGAGAGCAATCACTGTCCTCATGGTGGTCATCCTGGCCGTAGGTGCAAAGGTTTCCTGAAAATCCACGCCAAACTTATGGGCATAGATAGCCCTTGGCAACAAGACGAGCTTTGTGCTTATCCAATTTGCCATCTGAACGATACTTGGTCTCATAGACCCAGTGGACTCCAATCACATTACGTCGTGTAGGCCGAGGGACCAACTCCCATGTCTCATTCCGGTTAATAACTTAATGGAATCCAACTCTGCCTCCATAGCACGCCTCCAAACATCCTGTGATAGAGCCTGCTCAATGCTAGTCGGCTCACTATCCTGTAAAACTCGCGACATGAGTGCATAGTTCACACTCAAATTCCCCACATGTGTCTGACCCTATTGCTGAAGTCTCTGGGATCTCCTCAAGCCATCTTGGCTGGTCTCCGGAAGCTCGGTAACTCCAGAATCCCAGACTGTCTGAAAGAACCATCTAGGTACACGCCATGCCCTAGTAAGGCGGTCCTGAGTGACCTCTGCATCCTGATGCTCCTCTAGGGCCCCCTCATGAGAGGGTATAGGCGCTATCTCCGGTATGGGTACGGGAGGAGGAATGCGTGGCAACATGGCTGGAATGGACGGAGACTAAGAAGCAAAAGGTTGACCTGCCTCGTCAATGTCTCCAGACTGCGAAGAAGAAGTAGAAGAAGCCCCCTCTGAGAGACTAGGGGTAGTCTCCACAAAGACCACATCTCGACTAATCTCCACCTTTCGAGTATCGGGGTCATAGAGCATGTATCCTTTGGTCATGGTGCTATATCCAACAAACACTAGGCGCTTGGATTTGGCGTCCAACTTCGTCCTGTCTGCCTTAGGCACATGTACAAAAGCGTCAGATCCAAAAACTCGAAACTGAGTGACGAAAGGACGTGTACAATAATAAGCTTCATAAGGAGTCTTGCCGCGAATAGCAACTGTAGGAGACCGATTGCGAATAGCAACTGTAGGAGACCGATTGCGAATATGAACCACAGTAGCAACCGCTTCGGCCCAAAGAGGCTTTGGAAGCCCCTTATGCTGCAGCATGGTCCTCGCCATCTCCACAATGGTCCGGTTCTTTCTCTCCACAACACCATTCTTTGACGGTGTCCCTGAATTGGCAAACTCCATCTGTATGCCATGAGTAGCACAGTAGTTCTTAAAGGTATAAGACTTGATATGGGTGAGAACCGCATCCCGGCAGTTAATGAAGATGAAGGATCTAGCTCGAGCATTGAATCGGTCCCATAAAGCCGCCTCCTGCAAGGTACGAGATGTAGCCGTCTCTGTTGAGGTATTTGGCCGAAGTATAGGGGTGGTGACAAACTCCCAAAGGTCATATGTCTCTAGAATAGACATGGCCTTGACCTTCCATAGGTCAAAATTGGTGCCATCCAGCTTTGAAGATTCGGGAAAATTGGGAAGAATGGGTATATGCACTGATGGTGCTTGAAGCAAGGGCTATTCCACAATGTCATCAGCCATGATCCCACAATAGAATGCTGTAAAGAGTACTTACTGCTTCAAAAAAAAACGCAGCCAAGAAGAGGGCTGCAAATCAGCCACAAAAATGCAGCTGAATGAAGTGTTCTCTCTCTCAAGGCACCACCACACTTGAAAACGCAAACCCTTGATGATGAGGGAAAGCATAGAGTAGGAGGAAGATGTGGCTTAAGAAAGAGGAAGGGCTGTCAGAAGGGGAGGGTGGGAAGCTGAAAAACACAGCCAAGAAACTGTAAGCACCAAGGAAAAAAAGGCAACAGAAAGGGGAGGGAGGAGGGGCTGAAAAACGCAACCCCTAGGGCTGTAGAGAGGAGGAGGAGCAGAAAACGCAGCCACCAAATCTGTCCAACAGCCGGGAAGCAGAAAATGCAGCTCTCCAACGTCCGGATGATGATGCCCGGGCTGAAAAAGGCCTCCTTGATGAAAACGCAGCACCCCTTGATGATGACAATGCTGGCCGCCTCTGAAAAACACAGAATTCAGCAACTTCTTCATGATGAAATCCTCCGAAAAGATGCCTGGTGCTCTGATACCATGTCAGAGTGCATGCGGAAGTGGTACGGAGACAAGAAAATGAGAATGAGAGAAACACAAGATAGATATCTGAATATATGAAGCAAGTACAACAGCCCTACGTGGGGCAGTGTGTGACTCTGTGGGTAGGGCTTGTGCTGTGGATGGAGAAGAAAGTGATAGATAATGAGAGAGCATGGGGGTACTTATATACCCCCTCTAGGAGCTGGCCGGCTGGTCCTTAAAAGAGGACAAAAGAGGACAAAAGAGGACAAAAGGAAATAATGCTAGAAAGCCCATAAAGGTGCCTAATATGCATAATAAAAATAGCCAATGCTACCTAAAATAATCAGAGCTCCTAAGTCCCCCACTGACTCAGTCATGGGGCTCACAACCAGGAGATGATTCATGCTAACACTATGTGCATTGCGATTTAAGTTTTAACTCTCAAGTCTCTAGGTTCTATGTTCAAGCTTCTAAGAATATCATTGCATTTGCCATTGTGTTACATGTAGGTCGGGCATGAAAATGTCATTCAAGTCATCATTGACAATAAATCCAATTGCTACAAAATGGGACCAGTGGGTGAAGTGGGTGGTCGCACAAGGCCTATCAATTGTGAATTTCTTCACAAAGAAGGTGAAGGTACTCACTATGTTTCGTGAGCAAAGCGACTTGGAGCTTAAGAAGCCCTCTTCCACGTGGTTTGCCTACATGTGGCTTCTCTTGGAGCGGCTATACAACGTGCAACCGAAGCTCCAGATGACCGTGGTCTCCCCAGATTTTGTCACATGGCTAAGAGAAGAGATGGTGACTAGTGTGAACGAGGCCCGAGCCGCTCAACGGCTATGCATGAGAAAGTCCTTTTGGCGCGAGGTGTGTGCCATTGTCATTGCAGTGACTCCCTTGTATAGGGTTTTACGCATGGCCGACATGGAGGACTCCACATTGGGGCTACTCACCCACTCCATGTGAGAGAGACCCCACCCGAGATTCGTGTGACCACCGTGCTTGATGAGAAGGACCCCGACATTCCTATGGAGAGGATTAGGTAAACCCAAGTCCCATGTTTTCAAATCTCATTTTCAAATCTCTTTCTCTTTCCTTAACCTTTAAGTGGCCTTTCTAGGGATCCCACCGAGCCTCCACCCACTCCACGACATAATTCGCTTCTAGCGCTTGTGGAGAGGAGGTGGCGGTGGATGCATAGACCAATCCATGGTCTTGCGGCCTTGTTGCATCCCGCCTACAAAGTACCAAGGCTCTTCGTCACCAATGAGAAGCTACTTTCCGATCAAGATACCTACTTGCCAAAGATACTTCCTGTCTACGAGTAAAGAGAGTTCCTCCAAGAGCTCATTCGGTACAATGATCAAAGGGGAGCCACTTTCACGAACCCACTTTGCACTTTTTTGATAGAAGTCATTTAGTTATCAAATGGCTCACGTACAAAAAGTGGCTTTGAGAGTCTTGTCACAAGTGACTATTGAATATTTAAGACTTTTAACTTTAAAGTTTATACTCTAGAGTAGTAACTAGTTCTTACATTCTAACTCTCTTATTTTCCCATAGAATTGCTCTTTGGAGGCATGTGAGAGGAACTGGAGTTTCTACTCACTTAAACACACAAAGATACGAAATCGTCTGAGCACTATGCGACTAGAGCGGCTTGTATATTACCACACTAACATGCGCATGGTGGAGAAGATGCATGACATGAAGATCTCCA
Source organism: Cibotium barometz (assembly GCF_041138505.1). NCBI lineage: Eukaryota > Viridiplantae > Streptophyta > Polypodiopsida > Cyatheales > Cibotiaceae > Cibotium > Cibotium barometz. Next base: position 6,370,442 of record NC_141062.1, on the reverse strand, counting down.
TGCAAATAGAAGCCTTAGGATTTTCATATCATTCATGGCTGCATTTTGCATATCATTCATCCATTGCATATAGACCATTACAGAAGCCTTGAAATAGCATCTAGTATTTTTAGGATATTTATTAGCATTTATCTACCATTTTTTTCATAATTTACAACATTTAAATATCATTATTTGACTTAAACAAGACGTGTAGCACTTTATGCTACAGTCGGCCAACATTAAATACCAACCGACCAGCACTTGTGCACATAGCACTCATTCTAATCATATCATAAATCAGACATCGACGTTGGAGCCTTCAACATAAGGAGCATAAGCGATTGATCATTCAGCCCTAGATCACATCAATCCTCAGTGTTTTCAACCAGTGTTTCATCCTTCAGCAGCTAGAAGCATCAACGCATGTGCGTTCAGCCTACATCAACCAAAACGCATCAGCATACAGCATTCAACCAACAAGATACCTTGCGTTTTCTGCATAGAAGCAATTTTCAGCATACATATCTTCATCATTTTGCTACAGCACTTTGGTGACGGTAAAACTCAGCATTCGTATTCATTTCAACATTCATTCACAGCCTATACCTCAGCCTCTGATTTGCAGCCTTCTCTCATTCCATTGGAAAAAGTGCATAGACTCGAGATTAGTCATCATTGGTGTTTCTACAGCCGTGTACACTTCATCCCAACTCTTGGTCCTTCGAGATCTTGTGTTTGGCTTATCGTCAGTCCAAAGTCAATCTCTTCAAGTAATAAAGCAAATACTATTCCGGTAACGGGATAGGAGACGTAACGGGATAGGGAACCCTTCAGTGGGTAATTCGGGACCCCATACGGTGTACAGTTCATCTCTCTCTCTCTCTCTCTCTCTCTCTCTCTCTCTCTCTCTAAATCTCTTAAAGTTTGAAGTCATAAAAGTGGTTTGCTAAACTCGCGAAACTCTGGATACAGAAGGCGGTGTGAGACTTGTGTGACAGGATCCTTAATTACAAATACTTCCACTGCATGTTACAAGGGGAGATATATATTATATACACATACATCTCTCTATCTATCTATCTATATATATATATATATATATATATATATATATATATATATATATATATATATATATATATATATATATATATGACTCAGATTTGACATTCCCAGCTCATGGCTCTCGTCTTCGTTTTCTTTTGTACCATGATGAGATTACATGGACACTATTGTATCACTTTTGGTCTCACAGACCCACTGGGTCTTTTGAAGACATTTAATATAACTCTCTCTCTCTCTCTCTCTCTCTCTCTCTCTCTCTCTCCATACATACATACATACATACATGTATGTATGTATGTATGTATGTATGGAGAGAGAGAGAGAGAGAGAGAGAGAGAGAGAGAGTGTGATGTACAAGTATATATATGTATATATACACATATGTATATATATATGTGTGTATTTGTACATACAAACAAACATAAATACATATCTATCTATCCATATATATACATATATATCTATAGATATAGATATATTTACATATATATCTTTATGTATCTAGCTATATATATACAATCCAGAACTCATGTTGTAGAGTGATGAAAATCTCCAAGATGTCAAGCCACAGGAACAGAAATAGTCTCCAGCAAGAGCCTCCTTTGCACCAAGCTTTCAATGTGTAACAAGTGAGGTGACACCAAAGAACAGAGCCCTTCTTGAACTGGAGTCTTCATAGAAGAATGGTGAGGGTGAAGAAGAAGTGGTGACTTGCTTTATCACGAACATGAGAAACAACTGAGAGTGTCAACATAATGTGTGTTGTTCAAAGTAGACCCGTGCAAATGATTATTCATACTACAAATTTAAACCCCAAATGAACAGGAAGCCTAAAAAACAAGAAGTCGAAGAACAAACCAGAAGCCCAATCTAAAATTCCAAGAACACCACACATAAAAACAGCGAGGAGAAGATCTCCAACTGATGAACGGGACCAATGTATAGGACTGGCGAGAAATAAGATCCAGCTAAACAGAAATATGCAACATTATCAGAAAAAGACGAAATCGACTTACTTCCAACCATTGCCTCTCGAAGCGGGCAGAATTGCGGCAGGTCAATGAGACTGCAACTAAACCGAGTAGCATGAACAACACTACTGACTTGGCTGCAAGATGTGTGTTGATGCATAAACTCCACAAGATCCCCTCCTCTTCTGATGACAGAGTCTCTGCAAATGCGTATTGCGACAGGAGCAGGTCTGGCTATCACACGCACCCATATATATACGTATGTACGTATGTATTTGCGTATTTTTATATATATGTATGTATGTATAAATATACATACATACACACATGCTACACATGACCTTTGCCGACCCATACACATTATTCTCACATACATATGACTATACGTAATATAGATTGCTACAATGCTACCCACAAATAAATCATAGATCACATAAATCTACATGGCTTGACATGCACACATCCATTTGTGTATCACATTTTCAACACCCCTCCTTGGTGCCCTGATGGGTCTTATCCCAAGAGAGTAATGGGGCATACATCATCAGTGGTGGCTAGAGGTGTTTACATCAACATGATATGCGACGTAATATGATCATAGACATAGAACATAATCACAGACATCATCATATCTAGAAAAGATGTTCTTTTGGAGCATCGTCAAGAGTTGCTTCCACCATTACATTGGATTGTTGTTTTTCCTTTGACCAAAAATTCTTCTCAAGGTGACCTACCTTGCCACATGCATTACATACAAGCTTGGGCTTGTTTTGATGACAACATTGGGTCATTGCATACCCCATCCTTTTACAATGGTTACATTTAACATTGGTTTTGTTAAAGAAAGCAGTCTCCCTACTATCTGTTAGGCTTTGTTGTGTACCTTTTAGCTTCTTATCCTCTTCAAACACACGCATGCATGCACGCACGCACATACCCCCCTCATGCATACACAAGTTGAGAAAATACATGATTTGAGATGGCTATGGAGTGTGTGAGAGTTATAAGAGAGAGCTATGGTGGGTGAAAGATAAAAGAACGCATCATTAGAGTGTGATATCAACACTAATAGAAGTGATTAAGGATGAGTCAAGACTAATCAAAACATCACAACTTGCATTAGTGAGGATGGCATACAATGCACCATTTTCAGCCACATGGGGTCTTGCATACATATCTCTAAGAGATAAAGACACTTTTGGTCCACGTGCTTGTCTACATGCTACTTGCCTACATCCACATAAACTTGTAATGGTTTACTTTGCATCGTAAAATGCATGTGTATGACCATGTCGTGTTTGGAACATTATCTTTTGGAATACTATTTTCTTTTACCAATGAATGTGGGTGTGCTCCTCCCATGATCAGTGTGATGGACAAGAGGCGGCTCCCACAATACCAGGGAGGTTAACACTTGTGAGAATCGACCTCGCGCAAGTAGTTATTGTGAGGGTTCCTATGCTTGGTTGGCTGGAGCATTCATACCTCGAAAGAGCTATGGCTAACAAAAGCAGCTCCATGTGAAATTCTACACAATGTCGGCACTAGGAGACATATGGGCTGCTATGGCTAACAAAAGCAGCTCCATGTGAAATTCTACACAATGTCGGCACTAGGTGTGAGACATATGGGCTGCTATGGCTAACAAAAGCAGCTCCATGTGAAATTCTACACAATGTCGGCACTAGGTGTGAGACATATGGGCTGCTCGCCAAAGCGGCTTAGTGGTCTCGCGAGTGTTCAGGCGCAATAGTGTACACTTTCCAATCCCAAGATCACGATGACAGATCACCAGATATTACTTCAACATCGGCACTAGTATGGGCTCCTCACCAAGCGGCTTAGTGGTTACGGGTGTTCAGGCGCATTAGTGTACACTTTCCAATCCCAAGATCACAATGACGGATCACCAGATATTACTTCAATTACCTAAAACATGGGATGGTAATCTAAATGGAATAAATGTTACAACATGTTGAAACCATGTTCACTCAGCTTGGTATGGTTGAGTCGATGCGATGTAGAATATGCCAAGGATTGGAGGATTCCACACATTCTCCTAAACTCTACCAACCAATGATCTGATCTAATGTATGAGTATTAATCAAATGACTCACATTCGTCAAGCGAGGTCCAAAGACCATACTTGTTATTAACTGAGACAAAAAAGACCAACTAACATGATCATACACTTTTTTAATGTCAAGCTAAACCATTATCACCTCTAGCTTCAAATTTTGAGCATGATCAATCGCAATTTGGACACTGAAGATATTATGTAATTTGTTTCGCCCTTTAATGAATTCATATTGATGAGGATAGATCGTTGATGTGGTGACAACTTTTGTAACCTATTTTCCAAAACTTTTTGTGAAAACTTTATACATGGTCCCCATAAGCATGATATGTTGCCACTACTTTAAACTAAGGGAAACTATAGCTTTAGGAGATAATTAAATCACACCTATCTTCTTCTAATTGATAGGCATTATACCTGATCAGCATATTTCGTGGCATATCATTGTTAACACACCACTCAATTTCTTTGTAAAAGAATTGAAAACCTCATTAGGAATACCATCCCAACTAGGGTTTTATCCCTTTTCAAATGATTCGATACATCATCAACTTCCTCCTTTGTTATGTCAACATCCAAAGATAAAGCCTAATCTTGAGAAATCTATCCAAAGATCGAGTCTAACATCCAAAGATAAAGCCCAATCTTGAGAAATCTATCCAGAGAAATTCCTTTGCAAAAGAATTGAAAACCTCATTGTTTGGGAATACCATCCCAACCAGGGTTTTTATCCCTTTTCAAATGATTCGATACATCCTCAACTTCCTCCTTTGTTAGGTTAACATCCAAAGATAAAGCCCAATCTTGAGAAATCTGTCCAGAGACTGAGTAACATATAAACCTTGGCCACCAACATAGAATTTGACACTTCATGTCTCAATGCCACAATAGATCATGAAGGATTCCAAATACATATCCACCACTCCTTTGAGTATGCATAACATCAGTAGAATCTTCAAGACAAGCAATAGTCTCTCTTTCATGTTTATGATGCAGATTGGCATAAAAGGCATGGGTTGGACAACGTTATCCTTAAGAGCATCCAATTGGGCAAGCAAATCGACCATATTGTTTATCTTACATATAAGCTAATTGACATGCCAACCAATCACAATGGCCATGTGCGTCTCCTCACACATTGGACCAACCTATGCAAAATCTTAAAGTCTCATTAGAAGATCCTTCAAATATTGAGTCTGATGCCTCTTGTTTGATGCACAAAAAATGCCATACTATCATGCCAACATATGAGCATTAGCTACATGGAAACATAGCCATACCCTTAACACCCACCCAAACCTCAAAATGTTCCATAAGATGTTGCATATATAAATGAAACCTTTCATGAGCCAAATAGGTTTTATTGAACCACAAAGTTTCCTAAGAAAATATTTATATACATCCGCCAGATGAGGAATCAACTCTAGCATTATTAGATAATGATTTGACAAAACATGCTAATTATTTTCCAAATGCAGTAACACAATCTCCGAAAGAAATAACTCATGGTAACATACATAAATCCAATCTAACCTAGCACAAGTTCATGTATATTGTTGGTAAGAATAAGTAAATCTTAGCTCAGAGGTGTAACCATGACCACATTTCTTATTTCAAAGATAAAGAAATCATCTCTTCCCACGCTAGATGTTCTCATCTATCCCATCGCAGAATTCAAAGAGGAGGCCTAGTCCAAATGTTCACACACATCAAAGCCAGCCCATCGAATAGATTAAATGTCACGATACTATGGTCGAAAGCTTCATAAACACCATTTTGTTCCACATAGACATCGACAGGTGGAGAAAAGTTTAGTACAATAATCATCCACATCACACGATGGCCCACCAGCTGAGGTCAAGGAAATTGATATTATAGAGCCAAGGGAAAGAACTAAACCTGTTTATATCGCTAAGGACTTGACTCCAGCTGAGGAAAAGGAACTTGTTGCTCTCCTCAAGAAGTTTAAGGATTGTTTTGCTTGGAACTACAAAGAGATGAAGGGCGTACCACCTGAAGTTGTACAACACACGATCCCAATCATGGAAGGATAAAGACCAACCAGGCAAAAATCATACCAGATGAATCCAAAATATGTAGCAATTGTAAAGGAGGAAATTGATAAACTCATTGTTGTGGATTTCATCTATGAGATAGAACACACTGATTAGTTATCACCAATCATGAAAGTGCCGAAAAAGAATGGGAAACTTAGGGTCTATGTCGATCTCAAAAAGGTTGATGCAGCTACTAGGAAGGACCATTACCCCCACTGCCTTATACTGAACACATTTCGAAAAGAGTAGCCGGGTGAAGAAGCTTGCAGCTTCTTAGACGGATTTTCAAGTTACAATCAGGTGTCTATAGCACCCGAAGAGTAGCATAAAACAGCCTTCAATACAATTTGGGGGACATTTGCTTACAAAGTTATGCCTTTTGGTCTCACTAATTCCCCAACAATGTTCCAACAATTGATGTGCATAGCCTTCAAAGACTACTTGCAAAAGTGGTTTGAGGTATTCATTGATGATCTGTGTGCACACTCACGATGGTTGGACCATTTGGCTTGCTTTGAGAAAGGTGTTTGAGCGATGTCGATTATATCATATATCCTTAAACCCTTTGAAATGCCAACTTTGGGTCAAACACGGTGTGATCTTGGGACACACACTGTCTCTAAGAACGGTATCTCCACAGACGAAAGCAAAGTCAAATTGATCTTGGAACTATCCCTAGCCACTAATTACCAAGGTGTATAGAGGTTTATGGGCCATGTTGGGTATTATCATCTCACTGCTTCATAGTATTTTATGCTAAAATTGCTAGACCATCATATAGGCTACTCATTGTCTTTGAATGGACTGAAGAATGCCAAGAAGCATATGATAAATTGAAGCAAGCACTGGCCACTGCACCAATTTTAAGATCACCCAACTGGGATCTTGTATTCCATGTACACATCGATGCATCAATTGCTATGCATACTAGCACAGCTTGGTGAGTTAAAATTGGGCTACCTAGTCTACTTTGCTAGTCGCCAATTGAATGATGTAGAGGTAACTTATATCACCACAGAACAAGAGGCTTTGGCCATGGTTTATGTTGTCAAGAAGTATTACCTATTGGACAACAATTTGTATTCTTTGTGGACCATCAGGCTTTATTATACATGGTGAATAAGCCTTGCACCATAGGAAGAATCACATGCAGGTTGTTATTACTATTGGAATTTGACTTCACAGCGGTGGTTACAATAAAAAAGGAAACACAGCATGTGTTGGCCGATCATATGTCAAGAATTCTAAATGGGGAACCGGAAACTGGTGTTCATACGACATCCCAGATGCTTGTTTGTTCAAACTAGACATGGTGCCTGAATGGAGTGAAGAAATATCAGACTGTCTAGCTTATGGTTTTTCGCAAGAACAACCTTTGAACAAAGATAAAATGTGTTAGCTTATTAAGCTGGCTACACCTTATCAATTAATTGTTGGAGAATTATACAAGCTAGGTAAGGACAATGTCTTAAGGAGATATATGTGTGGGAAGACAAATTTGTCACAATATTAGATGAAGCACACTTAGGAATAGATGGAGGACACTTCATTGGGGAAATTAGAGCTCGCAAGGTGCTTCAAGTGGGACTATGATGGCCTACATTATTCGAGGACGTCATGGAATTTGTAAAAAGATGCGAAGAGTGTCAACGATTTGCTATTCCACAACAAAGAGACAGGATGCCACTTACCCCTGTAACTGTAAGACAGTCTTTTGAGAAATGGAGAACTGATTTTGTTGGACCCATTAGTTCAACTGCGCATCCATCACACAAGCCCGATATGTGATCATGGCCATAGACTATTTCATGAAATGGGCAGAGAACGATTTGCTATTCCGCAACAAAGAGACAGGATGCCACTTACCCCTGTAACTGTAAGACAGTCTTTTGAGAAATGGAGAACTGATTTTGTTGGACCCAGTAGTTCAACTGCGCATCCATCACACAAGCCCGATATGTGATCATGGCCATAGACTATTTCATGAAATGGGCAGAGACAAGAGCCTCTAAGCGAGATGATGCAAGAACAACGGCTAAGTTCTTATATGAACAAATCATTTTTTGAGATTTGGCTGCCCATTGGAATTAGTCAGTGATGATCACGGTTCACATTTCATTAATGAGGTGATTGATCACTTACTTGCTCGATTATTTGTAGTCCACCGGAAGTCGTCCCCTTATTATCCATAGGGAAATGGTCAAGCAGAGAGTACAAATAAGATTTTGTGTACTATCTTGACAAAAACTTTAGAAGCAAGTTGCACGGATTGGGAACATAAGCTAATTGCAGCTTTATGGGCATATTGAACATCATATAAGGTAGTGACGGGATATACTTCCTTCCGTCGAGCTTATGGTGTTGAGGCAGTAATGCCTATGGAGTACTTAGTTACAAGCCTGCGAATTGCGGTGTAAGAGAGATTAACTGAAAATGCATTAGCCAAAAGGTTGGCTGACTTAGAGACACTTGATGAAACCCAGTTAATTGCATCACATGGGCTTATGGTTGTAAAGGAAGCGTTGGTTTGATCATAACCTGAAACTAAAAGAACTGAAAATGGGGGACCTCGTCTTCATGTATGGTGTTAGAAGCACCATAAAAAAGAAACTCAGGTACAAAGGATTAGGACCTTTTTGAGGGTTAGTCAGAATCGAAACTATTGAGGGTGTGCAAAAATGGAGGGTTACGTCAATGGAAGTAAGCTTAAAAAGTATTACAGACCACTGACCCAAGAGATGCTTATGTAAAAGCATCTACTAAAACAACAGAAGGAGCTAGCTAAGGAAAAAATCAAGCACACTCAAGATGAAGCCACGGCAAAACAGAGACTCTAGGAGAGAGTATTGCATGTGAACATGGCTTCACTAACCCTCCTTGATGAGGATGACCTGGACATTGAGCCATCACGGCTCAGTGTGAAAGTCTCTACGACTAAAAGTCATGCAACAAGCATTGCATTAATTGATACGGGATCAAGTCATAATCTGATCTCTTATGAGACATGGGAACCTTTAGACAAACCCCACCTTGAGGCAATGCACAAGTACAAAGTGTGCACTTGTCAACTACCAAAGCTGTGGGATTTCTAAGTGTTAATATTTCCATCAAAAATAATCTCTTATTTGGAAAGGTGTTTGTTATGCCTGCAGGATCTATGGAGGAAGAAATGATCCTTGGACGATCTTGGATTTGCACCAATAATTGTAATATCGAGTGGAAAAAGAGCGCTACACCATTTTCATCCACATGGGGTATTACATACATATCTCTAAGAGATAAGGATACTTTTGGTCCACATGTTTCTTGCCTACATCCACGTAAACTTGCGATGGTTCACTCTGCATCGTAAAATGCATGTATGATGCATGGGTATAACCAGGTCGTGTTTGGAACATTATCTTATAGAATACTATTTTATTTTACCTTGTGAAGGTACCTCATAGGCAATGTTTACATAGGATGGACTTCACATGAGTGAGGAGTCTTGTTGCAAGGATGGTCAACCAAGATCATGCCCCATCTTGGTGAACATGGGTGTGCTCCTCCCATGATTAGTGTGATGGACAAGAGGTGACTCCCACAATACCTGGTAAGTCAACCCTGCACAAGCAATTAATGTGAGGGTTCCTATGCTTGGTTGGCCAGAGCATTCGTACCTTGAAAGAGCTATGGCTAATAGAAACGTTTTCATGTGATATTTTACACGATGTTGGCACTAGGTGTGAGACATATGGGCTCCTCGCCAGCAGGCAGCTTAGTGGTCGTGGGTGTGTAGGTGTAGTAATGGACAATTTCCAATCCCAAGACCAAGGTTATGGACCATGAGATATTACTTCAATTACTTGAAACTTGGGATGGTAATCTAGATGGTGGAATAAATGTTCCAACATGTTGGAATCAACTTGAAAGCATATTCCCTCAGCTTGGTATGGTTGAGTCAATGCGATATAGAGTATGCAAAGGATTTAAGGATTCCACACATGCTCCTAAACTCTATCAACCAATGATCCAATCTACTATATGATCAAATGAATCCCATTTGTCAAGTGAGGTTTAAATCCCATACTTGCCTTACTAACACTTTGTTCCATGTCGAGCTGAACCATTATCACCTCTTGCTTCACATTTTGAGCATGATCAATCCCAATCTGCACCCTCAAGATATTATGTAATTTATTTCACCCTTTAATGAACTCATATTGATGAGGATAGATGACTGATGGTAACAACTTTTGTAACCTATTTTCCAAAACGTTTGGTAAAGACTTTATACATGGTCCCCATAAGTTGGATATGTTGACACTACTTTAAAATAAGTGAAACTATAGCTTTAGGAAACAATTAAATCACATATATCTTCTAATCTATAGAAATTATACTTGATCAACATGGCATATCATTTTTGACACACCACTTAATTCCTTTGCAAAAGAATTGAAAACCTCATTGGAAATATCATCCCAACAATGGTTTTTATCCCTTTTCAAATGATTCAATATATCCTCAACTAGGGTTTTTTCCCCTTTTCCAATGATTTAATACATCCTCAATTTCCTCCTTTGTTATGGTAACACCCAAAGATAAAGCCCAATCTTAAGAAATCTATCAAGAGACTGAGTCCAACATATAAGCCTTGGCTGCCAACATAGAATTTAACACTTCATGTCTCAATCCCAATGTCTCAATCCCAATAGATGTGTGAAGTATTCCAAATACATGTCCACCACTCCTAATGGATGATTATGCATAACATTAGGAGAATCTCAAAGACGAGAAATATTCTCTCTTTCATGTCTATGATGCAGATTGGCATACTAAGCATGGGTTAGACAATGCTATCCTTAAGAGCATCCAATTGCGCAAGAAACTTATATCGACCATACATATTGTTTATCTTGCATATAAGCTAATTGAGGTGTTAACACATCACAATGTCCATATGCATTTCCTCACACACTGGACCAACCTGTGAAAAATCTTGAAGTCTCATTAGAAGATCCTTCAAATATTGAGTCTAATGCCTCTTCTTTGATGCACCAAAAATGCCATACTATCATGTCAACATACGAGCATTAGCTACATGGAAATGTAGCCATTCTCTCAACACCCATCCAAACCTCAAAATGTTCCATAAGATGTTGTATATACAAATGAAACCTTTCTTGATCTAAATATGTTTGATTGAACCACAAAGTTTCCCAAGAATACATCCACCAAACAAGGAATCAACTCTAGCATTATTAGATAATGATTTGACAAAACATGCTAAGCATTACATGCATCAACATAACCTCCAAAAGAAATAACTCATGATGATAAGATACATAAATCCAATCCAACCTAGCCCAAGTTCATGTATATTGTGAAGAATAAGTTAATCTTAGCTCGACCACATTTCCTGATTCAAAGATAAAGAAAGCATCTCTTCCCATGCTAGATGTATTACATATCCATCACAGAATTCGATGTTATCATCTATCCATCATAGAATTCAAAGTAGAGGCCTGGTCCAAATGCTCACACACATCAAAGCAAGCCCATAAAATAGAGTAAATGTATTACATATCCATCACAGAATTCGATGTTATCATCTATCCATCATAGAATTCAAAGTAGAGGCCTGGTCCAAATGCTCACACACATCAAAGCAAGCCCATAAAATAGAGTAAATGCCACTATACTATGATAAAAAGCTTCACAAACATCATTTTGTTCCACATAGACATTGATGGGTGGAGAAAATATGAGTATAGTAATCACTTAAGATGGTGTGTAGCACTAGTATTCAATATTGGGAATGAGTTTATCTAGTCTCAATAGGGTAGTTATCCTCGTCATAGTAATGGATGAGGACTTCTTTTCGACGTAGGACATGTTTTAGCAGCCTATATTTGTCCTATTGACACATGTAAGGCTAGACCAAGCCGCATGTAGGGGGCATTTTTCAAAGTGATCTCACCCCTACATGTGTGAATAAGACAAAGTGAGCCCACTGAAATGTATCCTAAGGTCATCTTTTCCATCATCACTTCTATCTAATGTATAGGCTAGATGTGCTTGGGTGTTGATTGTCTGTTATAAAAGAACACATAGATATTGTGGGTAAGTATGGAATTTGGGTCATAGCAAATTACTGTGTTGGACTAGTGAATTTGTAGGTGCTATATGTAATTAAGGAATGAAATAAATGTCTGTCTATTTATAATTAAATACTTGATAGCATGTTAAAATTTTGAATCAGAGAAATATTGGATATAACTATCCACGTGTATGGACACATGAATGTGCATTAAGATCTATACATGTAACACCGCCTCATGTAATAAAAATATAATTCATTGTGCGTCTTTCACTCTCTCTCTCGGTTCCTAGCCTATGCGTAACTGCCTAGCTATGGCGACCTTCCTCAATTGCCTCTTCCCTCCTGGGATTCACAAAGAGTTATGGGGTCTCTATTAAAACCCCATCATGATATCATAGCTTGTTTCCCTGCAGGGTTGTGGGGGTCCTCATACCCATGCGAAACAAGGGTTCATGTTGCTCCTCAAAGAAGAAAGAGGTGATGATGAAGAGGTAGGTGTCCTGCTACCCCCACAAATGCAGAAGAAGAAGGCAAAGGCAAAGTTCAGGAGATGCTAAAGAAAACTACCTTTTTCCTATAACCAAAGGGTCAAAGGAAAGAGAAGAAGGCAAAGGCCAACTCCTACCGAGTCGAGGAGATGTAGATGAAAATGACCTACAACCTACAACCAAAGGGCAAAAAGAAAAAGATGAAGAAGAAGCAAAAAAATTTGCCAAGAAAAATGCTTGTGATGTTGCCGAAGAACCTGCAAAGCCAAAGCCACTCGCAAGGGTGAAAAAGAAGGTGGCCATATTTCTCTACATCATCATCAAAGACATCGTAGATCCTGGCTGAATTTTTAATATCATGATGTAATCAAGTTATAGCATGTAGCTTAGGATGCAACACAACACCACACAAAAAATTGTGTTCATGCATTGCACATTTCATCTCATCATATGCATTAGCAGACTCCAAATTTTCTCAATTTTTTGTTTGAGAAAACAGGGGGAATATTGGATATAACCATCCACATGTATGGACACATTAACGTGCATTAAAATCTATATATGTAACACTTCCTCATGCAATGAAAATATAATTGATTGTGCATTGTTCACTCTCTCTCTTGGTTCCTAGCCTACGCATAATTACCTGGCTATGGCAACCTTCCTTAATTGCCTCCACCCTTCTGGGCTTCACACAGAGTTATGAGTCCTCTATCAAAACCCCAACAAGAAAGGCTTGATTTACTTACAAAATTGTTTACTATTACACAGGTTATAGGGCAACATGCCCGTTTAATCAATTTGAATAAATCCTAAAATTCCTAATGCATTAAAGATTTTCACAATTCATGCAAAGGTGAAGCCCCATGGAGAGGAATGACGGAGTATAACCTCCATTTTGTCCTTCCAAACAACATTATTTTAATCATTAAATCTTACCTTAGAGCTACTCAATACAATGTTTCTCCTATTTAAGTTGATGAGCATTTCTAACAACTAGACCCAAACATGTATCAAATCTAGTCTTACCTTAGTACAATAAAAGCAAAGAGAGAAGCAGCCAACAGGGCAAGACTAGAACAGAAGCACAAGGGAGAGAGCTGAATGTCATGAGTTGCAAAGTCAAGGGATTAACCCTTGGCTTGATTTTTTGCAACAATGCTAGTGCATAAAGAAGTTGTAAGAAGATTTGGTGGAATCAGTTGAGTTGCAAAGTCAAGGGATTAACCCTTGGCTTGATTTTTTGCAACAATGCTAGTGCATAAAGAAGTTGCTTAATACTGGCGTGTAAGAAGATTTGGTGGAATCAGTTGAGTATAATCTTGTTGATAATCTTAGAGGTAGGGTGGAAAGATGTCAATATGTTGCTTCCTTTGGTCTTGTGTGCAGTGAAGATGCCAATCTTGGAGACATGGTCATGCAGCCCATCAATTGTGGATTGAATTATGAGGAAGCTAGGTTGAACCGATGATATTATCTAATCATAATATAGGGGGCCACCAGAAAGGCATCAAAGCTCTCTCCATCTCTAATAATCTCACATTCACTCCCTATCACACGTCCACCATCAATCACATATAATGGAAAGAAATTTATCATGCCCATTATCTCCCATGGCTCAGCTTTGGGAAGCCTCGTAGAGCGAAGCCATGAGAACCATCGATGCAAGTAATAAGATCGATGGTATGGGCAACCTTTTATTACGTAGATTGTTTTCACGACCATGTTCTTCATGATCATCACCTATGTCTACATATTGATCTTCATCAACACCTTCATCTATATATTGATCTTTATATACAAGTTGATTTTCATATCAACCCCATCTATATATTGATCTTCATATACAATTTCTTCATCATTACCTATATATATATCTTGTTCTTCATCTATGCCACGTTCTTTGTGATCAGAAATTAACTCTCCTGCATGTGCTTCAACTTCTTAGAGCTTTGCTGATCATCACATTCACTAGCATTTGTTTCTTCATCACCATCTACTAATTCATCACCATCTAAATTATCTATTCCCACTTCATCTAAGTTATCTATACCCCACGTAAGTGAGATAGAGATAGATGTGTGTGTGTGAGCAAGACAGATAGAGAGAGATGTGTGAGCAAGACAGATAGAGAGAGATGTGTGTGTGAGAGAGAGATAGAGATGTGTGTGCATGAGAGAGAGAGAGAGAGAGAGAGAGAGAGAGAGAGAGAGAGAGATTGGTGTGTGTGTGTGTGTGTGTGTAGACCATTGTAGATCTTGTAGATCGCTCTCCCTCGTATCCCCTATGGACAACACATCAGGTGTGTAGTTACCTTCTTCTGGTTCATCTTTTTATCCATATCCAATTTTATGTGTGTGTGTGTGTGTGTGTGTGTGAAGAGAGAGAGAGAGAGAGAGAGAGAGAGAGAGAGAGAGAGAGAGAGAGAGAGAGCTTTATTAATGTCCATTAAGATGCCTTAAAGATGCATAGGACAAATACACATACATCATGAGAGTCATTACATTCCACTTTGGGTATGAAATAAAATAAAACAAGAAACTACAAAAATTTACATGTATTATGATGACGATGATCTAGGTAAATATGTGGGATCACTGTAACTTACATCCTTGATATATTGCCCAATTGCCCGCGGCTCTAGAATCCTTCACTTTGGCCAATTCCACTTTCTTTCCTGAGGTACATGTGTGGGTGTGTGTGTGTGTGTGTGTGTGTGTGTGTGTGTGTGGGTGTGAGAGAGAGAGAGAGAGAGAGAGAGAGAGAGAGAGAGAGAGATTGGTGTGTGTGTGTGTGTGTAGACCATTGTAGATCTTGTAGATCGCTCTCCCTCGTATCCCCTACGGACAACACATCAGGTGTGTAGTTACCTTCTTCTGGTTCATCTTTTTATCCATATCCAATTTTATGTGTGTGTGTGTGTGTGTGAAGAGAGAGAGAGAGAGAGAGAGAAATGAAATGAAATGATATATTAACGTCTTCAGAAGGCCAAAATGACCTTTGAGACCAAAAAGGTTACAACAATTGGTGGATCTGATATAATGTCTGTGTAAGAAAAGCTAAAAACAACTAAACAACTGACTAAAATTGAAACAACTATGAGGAAAAGTATGGTACTAGGAGCTCCTAATGGATAACAACTATGAGGAAAAGTAAGGTACTAGGAGCTCCTAATGGATAACATATGGGAGGAAAACTCCAGCAACAAAAGTAAGCATCATATACATCACTATCCAAAGATGTCTCTCATCAGTCGATGGGGCAGATATCCTCAATGTCCTCCATGGTGAGTACTCTGACTGGATGTCTCCCATGCCGTGCTAGTATGGCCCTGATCCTCTATTGTAGTCTCCGCCGGTGTTGAGATGGGCCTCTCATCTTGGGGCGCTTGGACCGCCGCCCTAGCTCTATAGCCCGATCAATCACTGTACCTCTGGTGCGGCTATACTCTGGGGCTAGCTGTTGCAATGCCTACTGGCCTGACTACTCAATCTCTGGTCGAAAGAAGTCTGTAATCTGCCTCTGTAGGCGTCTCTCCCTCTCTGATCCCCTCCCTCTCAAGAAACCCTCTCTATTTCTACGTAACTCCAGCAAGTATAATCTGAGGCATCTCTGATCCTGGTATCTCATTACTCTAGAAAGTGGTCTGAAACCCTCTCTGAACAGGCAGTGAAAATGGCCTCGTATCTCATAATATACTGGACAGTGACATATGTAATGTAGCTCTGTCTCTGGCTCCATCTGGCACAGCTGACAAATCCTGGCCTCAGTTGGTACTCCTCTAAATCTGCTAGTCTCAATCTCTAGTTGGTGTGAGGATGTGCGCATCTGCTGACCAATAGCAACCGTACCCCATGAGAAAGATGAGTATCCATGTAGCTGGGTCTAATCACAAACCCATCCTCCGTGAGTTGGAGAAGATGATCTCTATAGAAAGCCATCTTCGTACCAAGCTCGTGTGTCGGCTGTATCCATGTCCTCCTAGTGTCCAGCTGAGTCAAGTCCTGCTTGATAAGTCTGGTAATCTCTGCCCGTGTGAGAGAGGGAGGGAGGGTGCATCCAGCATCCAGGGAGTACTGACCAGGGAGTACTGAAATGGAGGTAGCCTGTCCATACTAAAGCCATGCAGTTGGAACCAAGCTGTCATCTGTGCATACCAACATGATCTGTCTCCCTATGATGCCAAGTGTTGTGAAGACTCTAGGGCTAAGCGAGCATATCTGTCTCTAGGGAGAGCCCAAGTGAGTACTGAAATGGAGGTAGCCTGTCCATACTAAAGCCATGCAGTTGTTGGAACCAAGCTGTCATTTGTGCATACCAACATGATGCGTCTCTTTGTGATGCCAACTGTCGTGAAGACTCCAAGGCTAAGCGAGCATATCTGTCTCTAGGGAGAGCCCAAGTGCTATGTATAAAGGAGACTGATCGAGTGAGTGCCTCTACTACCAATGGGGGGGCAGCCATCTCTGCACGAATAATATCATGTGGTACGGAGGCCTTGGCCCTAATCATCCGGGAAATCATAGAAACCAAGGGCCTCTCCATACATCTCCATCCATCAGTGCTACCAGCTTGCTGTGGTGATCCACTGAGGGTCCCCATATCTCCACTCCATACAGCATGGATGAAGTGACCAAAGTGTCAAAGAGCCAAAGCTTTGTTCGAGGTTCCTGAAACTGAATATGCGAACACATCCTCTCTAGTCTCCCCAATGCTGCATAAGCTCTGGTCAATCTGGTCTCCGCTGCTCTCCTCAAGGAAAATAGTGGGCCACTAAAAACCACACCAAGGTAAGTATATGCATCTCTATACTCCATTGTCTCCTCCTGGACCATATGTAAAGGTGGGTACTGACCTCCTAACCCACTGTGTTGTGGTGTTAAACACCATCACCTTGGTTTTACCAAGGTTAATAGGCAGACAATCCACTGTCCTGTGCAAACGTGTGCAATGCATCCAAATGACACTGCATCCCCTCTGGAGAATCTGAGATCAGCACAATATCATCATCATACAATAACAATGGAATCCATGTCCCTGCTAGCTGTGCTCCTCTGTCACCCTCCCGCTCTACATAGTCCGAAACCTCATCCACATACATCCCAAATAAGGTGGGAGAAAGGGGGCAGTCCTGTTTCACCCCAATAGTGGAGTGAACCATCTGAGAGAGAGAGAGAGAGAGAGAGAGAGAGAGAGAGAGAGAGAGAGAGAGAGAGAGAGAGAGAGAGAGAGAAAGGTGGGAGAAAGGGGGCAGTCCTGTTTCACCCCAATAGTGGAGTGAACCATCTGAGAGAGAGAGAGAGAGAGAGAGAGAGAGAGAGAGAGAGAGAGAGAACTGAAAACAACAAAAGAACTTTATTAACACCTCAATGATTGCTTTACATTCTTGTTAAATTGCCCATTTGTCTACCTATCTAGCTTCCTTGAGTTTTGCCAATTCCACTTTCATTAAGATGCCTCAAAGGACACGAAGAGAGAGAGAGAGAGAGAGAGAGAAAGAGAGAGAGAGAGAGAGCTTTATTAACTTACATTAAGATGCCTCAAAGGCGCAAAGCCATGGAAGGCCCAAGAAAGGTTGGTGGTGTCTAGATAGCTATCAAGAGGATCTATGTTCCCTTGGCCACTCGAGGGAGGAGATCAAGAAGGACCTTCTAGATTATGTTGCCTTGAGCATAGAGGAGTTAGAGGTGAGAGTTTTGTTGAAATATACAAGTGAATAGGGTGTGTGTGGGAACAAGCTCTTGGATAGAGGCTGTAAAAGAGGAGATGTAATTGTGAAAGAACCTGTGAAAAGGTTAGAAGAATCTACTGGGAGAGAATAATGGGTAGCATGAGGGAATTTAGGAGTGTGGAGTTATTCTGGGAGATAATCAGGGAAAAGAGAAGAGGTGGAGAGAATCAGGCAAGAGGTGGAGATATTCAGGGAGTGAATCATGGAGAAATCAATGGGATTTGATGCTTGATGTAAACTCTATAAATTGAGGCATAGCCCTAATGAGAATTTGCTGGTTTTTGAGTATCCATGCCTACATTAATCTATGTGCTAATTATTCACTAATTACGTCTTAATCACTTACTAATCACTTTGTTAATTATGTTGATTCTAGTGTTTGATCCACCATAGCTCATCATTTAGCTCAAATTTCAACATGGTATCAGAGCCATGCCTAGAATCAACCAGATTTATGAGCCCATTAGTGAATTAATTAGGATTAGTAAAATAATTAGCAAAAAATCAATTTTTTAGTAAGCTTTCACTCTTCCCCTTCACCCCCAGTTACTAGTGGAGGGTCTCTAGCACTTAGCACACTTCAAATTAGGTCACAAGCTTCTAGCTTAAGCTAGCCAACACCCTTGGCTACCAGCCCATCTACTCCACGCAGCAAACCGCGACGACGGAAGCAGCGAATTTTCGCTAATTAGCAGGCGCCGTTTTTTTGAAGCAGTTTGAAGATTTCTCTTTGCTCAGTTCAAATGTCTTCAATTCCTCTTAGCACAAAGGGTAATCAAGCATGCTCTACAAGCTGGTGAAGACAGAAATCAATTTCATCAAGTCTACAGTGAGATCCAAGCTCTTCATCAAATCTGCAGGTGACTTTGGTAAAACAGAGATTAAGCTTTCATTATTTGGTCAAATCTTGTGTTTCTTGGCTTAATCCTCTACTAGACTCATTGCTATTGATGCCTTTCAAAGCATTTGAGCTCATTTGAAGTGGAAGGCACCAGATCTGGACTCCCCGCATACTCTGTTTTTCTGCACACAAACTAGAGCATTAATTTACTAATCAGTGATTAATCAGTGCTAATCACTGTACTTTGGTGCAATTGAGGGTTCAAATTAACCATTAGGTATCTGATACAGATCCCTAAAGCTTCGGATTGCAAATCGGAGTTGGTTTGATACTCCAACCATCCCGTACAAATTGGTTACTCTCAATTTAATGTAATTTCTGGTGATTTTATGCTGATAAAATTGTTGTAATCATCTATTAAACACCAGATTGAGTTGTAAAAGGGTAGACACTGCCCTTGAATCTTGAATTTGGATCAAGAGGTAAGACCCCCTTCACATCACCATTCAGCATAGGAAATAGCCAAATTTAATGGAGAACAGTTTTATACATGGCAAACAAAAACCATGTATTTGCTGATGAGGAAAAATCTGTGGGGATTAGTTGAAGGGAGAGATGAATGCCCAGAGAGAGGGGAAAATGAGTGGAAGAGTAGGAATGAAAAAGCATTGGGGCTTATTGCACTCAGTTTAAATGATGAGATCATTCATCATATCACAGGGATACAGTGGGCAAAAGATGCATGGGATGAACTCAATAAATTATTTGGTACACAAGCAAAAAATTCCAAGATAAATCTATTAATGCAATTTTACAAATTGGACATGAAGGAAAGTGAACCTTTAATCACACACTTGAACAAATATAAAAGCATTAAGCAACTTTGGCAGCTATTGGCAAAAAGGTAGAAGATGATGAAGCATTAGCTGTACTTTTGAAAAGTGTGGACAAAGGAGATTATGAAAACATTGTAGCAACACTAAAGAATGTACCTGAACTGAAGATACACGAGATAGAAGCAGCTCTACTGGAGCAAGAGAGCAGAGGCAAAGAGAAGAAAGAGCTCGACTCAACAGCAGGAGAGGAAAAAGCATTCTTCACCCGAGGAGGATTCTCTCGAGGACGAGGACGAGGAAGAGGCAGAGTAGGAGGGAGGACCTTCACTTGCCACAAATGTGGAAAGCCAGGACACATGGCGAGAGACTGCTACAGCAAACCCAGTGAAGAAGGAACGACATCGGCAAACTTCATGGAGGCTCCAAGAGAAGTGGAGTCGGATCATCTTTTCTGAGAGAGAGAGAGAGAGAGAACCCACAACCCAATGTAACCTGCCCCAATAAAGTAAAACCACCTCTGAGCCACCGATGATGTAGGCCAAGTGGTAGATGTATGTGTGAGCACTTTAGTCAAGGTCGCGGGCACTTATAGTAGCCTTGGACACATAGAGAGAGAGAGTGTCAAGGACTATGGAGTTTAGGGACTTGAGGCACTGGTCGCGGGCTATCAAGTAAGAGGGAAACTTGATACAGGGTCCAGGTGTGTTAGGATTATTCACTTGAGGGGAGGTGTTGAAATATACAAGTGAATAGGGTGTGTGTGGGAACAAGCTCTTGGATAGAGGCTGTAAAAGAGGAGATGTAATTGTGAAAGAACCTGTGAAAAGGTTAGAAGAATCTACTGGGAGAGAATAATGGGTAGCATGAGGGAATTTAGAAGTGTGGAGTTATTCTGGGAGATAATCAGGGAAAAGAGAAGAGGTGGAGAGAATCAGGCAAGAGGTGGAGATATTCAGGGAGTGAATCATGGAGAAATCAATGGGATTTGATGCTTGATGTAAACTCTATAAATTGAGGCATAGCCCTAATGAGAATTTGCTGGTTTTTGAGTATCCATGCCTACATTAATCTATGTGCTAATTATTCACTAATTACGTCTTAATCACTTGCTAATCACTTTGTTAATTATGTTGATTCTAGTGTTTGATCCACCATAGCTCATCATTTAGCTCAAATTTCAACAAGTTTGTCACCTAATTGTAGCACTGTGCATGCACCAGTTATGCTTTGGTGAGGGGACATCGTGTGCAGCACAGGATTCGATAGGTGGAGGTGGATCAGGAGCAGTGAGATTGGGAGGAGGTGGATCAAGAGCATGGCAAGGCTAAAGCAAGAGAGCTATGTTTCATTTCTTCACCTATTTATTTTCTACACATTGACTAAGTGAGGCTTGTTTGATTTCATGTCACTTGTGCTTTAGAGGTACACAAGATGGCCCTACCTCAGCTCTATACAACAGGGCAGCCTCAAGAGGGATCGAGGGTGGAAAAGGTGTCTTGGCATGAGGGGCATTGATCTTCGTTGGCAGGCAGTTGTTAAAAAATCTTAGGCCCAAAGTAATTAGGGGGCAGTGAATCTGTTAGGAAAGTGAGGAGAATTGAATGTGCTGGGTACAATTTTGAAAAAGTTGAAAAGAGTGTAAATATCTCCTTAAATGATGTTTACTAAATATCACTAGAGGTACTATAATGCTAGGCTGCCAATAAGTAATCTTGGGACAATAGTAATATAGGCCCGTAGTAATTTTGGGATGGCCAAAAAATTAAAAAAAATGACCATTGACATTATATCCTCTCTCTTTCTCTCTCTCTCTCTCTCTCTCTCTCTCTCTCTCTCTCACACACACACACACACACACACACACACACATACAGAGTTAAGGCTCACCCTAACCCTCTTTGAAACATATCCAAAAAGAGATTACCTCGTGAGGATCTTTCCAATGGCCGAGCTTGTAACCCTTGAGGTCTCCAAGCTCTACAACTCCTTGAGAAGCAATTCCACTATGCCTCCCGCGAGCGTTGTCACACTGCCGCATTACACTACGGGTACTTGTCCATCCTCTCACCTCACTTCACTCACACACACTCACTAGCATGCATTAGGGAGAGAGATTAGCAAGAGCAAGACTCAATTGCACAATGGGAGAGTATGTTGTATTATGAGAAATATTCACTTACATACATGGCCATAAGTGTTCACACTCAGTTAAGGGCACTTTACGCTCATAAGAGGCCTAATGCTATTACAATGACTACTCTCATAATATATCCATGAAGTACATCACATAGGACTTCATCCTATCTTGCTACCACATGCTCTTGAAGCGGGAATTGCCATAAATACTTCGTCACACCATTACGGGCACCCATCCAAGTTGTAGCTGTGGACACTATTGCTTCATATCTTGAATGTATGACCCTTTGGTGTATCTGTCGTGACTCCTTTATGTAAGATAATGGTAGTAGATCTTGTTAACCTTAGAATTGGGTTAACATCCCCCCCTTCCTGATGGTGGCGATTGCATCCTCGTGATCGTGTTGAAGACCTTTGTGTGGGGAGGAAGATGGACAAGGTTTGTTGATGGCTTTGATGTTGATTGACGCTCAATGGTCTTTGTCCCTCTGGAAGGAATAAGAAAAGCTAGTGAATGAAGAGGTTAGTAGTTTATCGGGAAATCCTAACGGGGGTGGGGTTTTTTTTGCGAATGATTCATTTTTATATTTGTGTGAGCCTTTTTTTTTAAAAAACTCAGTTTGTTTTTGGCAATCATAAGAAATGTTATATGTGAGATTTGTTAGTGGGGATACTAAGAGATGTTAATAATGGGAGATAAGAGAGGGAAGGATCCGGAGGAACGTCGACTCAATTATCAGAACGAGATGGTGATTCTCAGTTTCTCATTTGATTCATTGAAGCGACATTTATCATCAGAACGTCGACTCAATCATCAGAACGAGATGGTGATTCTCAGTTAGTGGGGATACTAAGAGATGTTAATAATGGGAGATAAGAGGGAAGGATCCGGAGGAACGTCGACTCAATCATTAGAACGAGATGGTGATTCTCAGTTTCTCATTTGATTCATTGAAGCGACATTTATCATTTGAAGAAATTGGCCTGTTCCTGTCTTCTTTTGCCCATGTGCTTTTTATGTTTTTATGTATATTTAAGTGCTCTTATGAATAAGATATACAAGAAGTACAAGAATTGATTCATATAGACTCTTATTGAACTACTCTGGTGTTGAAGTAGATGAGGATTGAAAGAATTACGTCAACTTGCGAGGTTAATATAGATATCTTCACTAAGGATTTAAGATCACTGATTTGTGAAGATGGTAGCGTTGTTTGGAGAGGTTTGTAATTCGAAGGAAAATTCCAGGCGATGGTTGTTGTACCATTGACCAAGCTTTTGCCTAGCATGGCCCCCCCATCCATAGATGTACTTGGAAGTTGTTGATTGTGAGGCTTTGGTGCAAATGTTCTCCAGTGAATGAGTATGGATATGTACTCATGGAGCAACTGCTACATTAATTTAGCTAAAAGAATAGTAAGCAATAAGCTTACAAATATATAATGGCGATTGAAGATTGTTGGGAAAGTGTTAATGCTTGAGATGGCTTAATCCGTGAGATTTAATCCGTGAGATGGCTGAAATCATGAAATTGCAGGTTCTTAAACTGTGAAACTGTGAACTTGTGCGAGACCTAAACTCGTGAGATTGTAGGTTTTTTGGCCGTGAAGGGATATTCCATGAAATGGCCTAATCCCGTGAAATGGTGTTTTCATGAAAGTGTAGGCCGTGAATTGGAATTCCATGTGAAGGGTAATTCCGTGAGATGGAATTCCGTGAAGTATAGTTCCGTGAGATGGAATTTCGTGAAAGTGCAGGCCGTGAATTAGAATTCCGTGAAGGGTATTTCCGTGAGATGGAATTTTGTGAAGTGTAGTTCCGTGAAAGTGTAGGCCGTGAACTAGAATTCCGTGAAATGTAATTTCGTGAGATGGAATTTAGTGAAGTGTAATTCCATGAAGTTGCAGGTTTTGACCTTGTGAAGTTGCAGGTTTTGACCTCGATAGTTTTTTGATTTTAATTGATTTTATGGGTCAACTAGGTCATGACTTGCGAGCAACAGGTTCGTGTGCACTTATTTCTCACATCCTCCAAAGGGGTGACAAGAGCATTGTTATTTTGTCCCTGATGCGCTCATAAGTCTCCATTGTAGGCATGGGTATTGATTCTTGAATTTGTTGCTCAAATATTATCGAGGCAGTAGGTAAGAGTGCTGATTGTTTACTTCTTGAACACACGAGCTCTTGTGTATAGATGTGAATGCATGAGAGTAGTTGAGTGATTTGCTTCGTTGTTGCTTGTGTAAGATTCCTCCCTCCAGCTTTTGAGGAGTAAAGGTATACAAACCTCCCCTTCTGTTCTTGAAATTATTCCCCTCTATGAAGTAGGAGAAAGATCTTGTTTTACCTTGTTTTGGCCTAGAGAGAGAAAATATCTAGAGAGAGATAATCCAAAATTGAGATATATTTGGAAATAAAAATCCTCCTAGTGTCTAAAATGGATTCCCCTGAAACAAAATTTCAAAATGAACTTTCCAATTGTGCATTTGGAATTCATTGAAAATGTGTATAAGGGACCTTAGCCTAAGGGTTTACATTTTCAGAAATTTTTGGATTATGGTCCAATTAAGGTTCCAATGGGCCAATTGGATTAATCCAAGTGTTGGGATGAGATAAATCCAAAAGAATAAAAGAAAATACCTAAAAATGAGTAAATTCTCACATAAGATGAAGAGTTGACTGACTACAAGGCTTATTAGTTAAAAATTATGAGATATTACTTAAAAAATGAGATATTTTAGAATAATGATGCATTTTTGACACCTTGGTAAGGAGAGGGGGAATCTTGAGGTAGGCTCCTTTTTCACATGTGTGGAAGGGTTTTTAATTCAAAAAATTATGATATTTTTATCTCTCCTCTCTTCTAGATTAAACCAAATAAAAATGGAAGCCAAACTGGTCCAAATCTTGTCCAAATTGAATCAAATTGAACCTAGAAAATTCTAGAACCCAGTTGGACTTGGTTAGTGGTCTCCCTCACCTATAAATAGACCCTTAGTCTTTTGTAAAAAAATATTAGAGCTATACTATGTCAGTATTATATTAAAATAATTATATTTTCTATTATCCTTTAAATTTTCCTCTCTCTTGGGAGCTTGGTGCTCTCTCTCTCTACAACAACTCTTGGATTTGCTCTTCTCCTCTTGGTGGACCAATTGATTGGTTGGGGGCTTCACTACTAATAGAGAATCAAGCCAAACTTGGAGGTAAAATCAAATTTTATGGTTTTTTTCAATTTATCTCAATGACTTTCTTCTTCTCAACCCCTCTCAAGCTTGAGAAGCTTTTTAAATAATGTTCTAATTCAAATCAAGCTTTCCCTTAAAGTCTTAATGCTTAATTAAGAGAAAGTTAATCTGTATGCTTATTTGTAATACTTTCTTTAAGTAAATCTCTCTCTCTAAAAGAATAACCATCTTTATGGCTAAATCCCTTGAAAAAGGATGCTTCTCAAAATGATAGTCTCTTAATTCAAAGCTAAACTCTAGGCTTGATAAGCTAGAGATTAAGAAAATGGTATTTTTATGATTTTGTGTTAACAAATAATGGTTATTTCTTTTAGATTATTTATAAGTAGTTAAAAACTACTTTGATTGATTCTAAATGAGAAATAGATTATCCTATCAATTTGGAAAAAGAGAAATAATGGGATGAGCTTAATCTAGTGGGATAATCATAATTAAGTTTATGATTATGATTAAATTTAAGCATAAAAGAGGAACTACTATCATATTTTCATTACAAGCTTTTACACTTTTAAGAAAAATTGAGAATTATCAGTATAATAGCAGAGCGAAGCTATGGTAAAATTTTCAGAAAATAATACACATCTTATTTTTATGCATAATGCTAAAAGAGGACTTCTTACCATATTCTAGGATTGGACATCCTATGCAAAAAGAATGATTTTCATCATATTCATGAGAAATATTTTTTTTGTAATTATGCATAATTAATTGATTTTGAGAAAAGAGTAAATATTGGTAAATTTATTTTTATACAAAAAGAGGAATTTTCATGATATTTGAGATCCAAGTAATTAAATGGTAAAAGAGGAGTTTTTGACATAATTCAAATTATGAGTATTTATCAAGTGTAATTTTGAGCATTATTAATTTTACTGGAAAATATGGGTAGAATTGATTTTTGTAAATCCCATGAATCTTTTACTCAAAAAGAAGAATATTGAATATATTTCATTTGAGAAATTTGAGAAAGAATATGAAAATATCCGAGGCTAAGCAATTGGCAGAAACTTAGAAAAGTCCCATCGGTTATCGAAAGTAGAAAACGGTACTAAATGTGAATGCGATGTGATAAGATGTGAATGGATGTGATGAGATATGGATGAGATGTGATGTGATGAGATATGTGAATGCGATGTGATAAGATGTGAGTGGATGTGATGAGATATGGATGAGATGCGATGTGATGTAAATGGATGTGGATGTGGTTGTGATGAGATGTGGATGGGATGTGATGTGATGTAAATGGATGTGGATGTGAATGTGATTAGATGTGATGTGATGTAAATAGATGTGGATGTGAATATGATGTGATGATTAGATGTGATGTGATGTAAATAGATGTGGATGTGAATATGATGAGATGTGAATAAGCTGTGATGATATGTGAAAGGATGTGACATGATGTAAATGGATGAGAATAAGATGTGATGATATGTGAAAGGATGTGATGTGATATAAATGGATGAGAATGAGATGTGATGATATGTGAAAGGATGTGATGTGATGTAAATGGATGAGAATGAGATGTGATGTGATAGATATGCATGTGAATGAATGGATGGATGTGGATAGATGTGAATGTGAATGAATAGATGGATGTGGATAGATGTGCATGTGAATGAATGGATGAATGTGGATAGATGTGCAAGTGAATGAATGGATAGATGTGGATAGATGTGAATATGAATGGATGGATAGATGTGGATGAATGTGAATGGATGGATGAATGTGGATAGATGTGCAAGTGAATGAATGGATGAATGTGGATAGATGTGCAAGTGAATGAATGGATGGATGTGAATGTGAATGAATGGATGGATGTGGATGAATGTGGATAGATGTTCAAGTGAATGAATGGATAGATGTGAATGTGAATGAATGGATGGAGATGTGGACGTGATGTAATGTGGATGGAATGAATGTGATGTGATATGGATGGAATGAATGTGATGTGATAAGTATAGATGTGGATGGAATGAATGTGATGTGATAAGGATAGATGTGGATGGAATGTATATGATGTGATGTGGATGCAATGAATGTGATGGATGTGAATGGGTGTGATGGATGTGAATGGGTGTGATGAGATGTGAGTGGATGTAATGAGATGTGAATGGATGCGATGAGATGTGAATGGATGTGAATGGATGCGATGAGATGTGAATGGATGTGAATGTGATGTGATGATATCTGAATGGATGCGATGAGATGAATGGATGTGAATGTGATGTGAATGATATCTGATTGGATGCGATGAGATGTGAACGGATGTGAATGTGATGTGATGATATTTGAATGGATGTGATGTGATGTGAATATGATATGATGAGATGTGAATATGATGTGATGAGACGTGAATGGATGAGATGTGATGTGGATGGATGTGATGTGATGAGAGGTGGATTTGAATGAATATAAATGAATGTGATATAATGTGAATGGATGGATGAGATGTAAGGTGGATGAATGTGATGTGATGTGGATCTAAGTAGATGTGAATGGATGGATGAGATGTAAGGTGGATGAATGTGATGTGATGTGGATCTAAGTAGATGTGAATGGATGAGATGTGATGTGATGTGGATCAGGGTAGATGTGAATGGATGAGATGTGATGTGAATGGATGTGATGTGGATATGGGTAGATGTGAATGGATGAGATGTGATGAGAATAGATGTGGATAGATGTGATGAGATTTAATATGATGTGATTGGATGAGAATGGATGAAGACGATGGGAATACATATGAGTGGATGTGGAATAAGCAATCTGAATTGATGTAGAAGAATGTGAATTGATGTAGAAGAATGTGGAATAACGAGAAATGATGTGGAACAATGTGGAAAGATGAGAGTTCGTTAGAAATTGTATTTATGACATGTTTTCAAATGACTGTTTTATGTCAAGAATGCTAGGTTTGACCATCTTGTTAATGAGGTCGTGGAGACCTAAGTGATAAAGTTGCAACAGCTGACGGAGGATGTCTTGTGTAGCATGATCGGCCGACGAGGTCTTGACCAGCCTCGATTCGATTTAAATGGTGAGCTTTTGGTAGTGGATGAGGGACCAAGGAAGCGGCCTATGAGTGAAGCGCTAGGTGACCTACTGCGAAGGAGCCTAGAGGGTGCTGATCATACAATGCTCGGGCTCTGGGTCGTCGAAGATACCCACGCGTGTGTTGAGGAAGAAAATGAAATGAGTTAGAGTTGTTTTCTAAACTCGGGCATGGATCTGGTTGATTGGCCTTGCTGGTCCTCAATGGAAGAGTCCATGGCTCTTTTATATGGATATGTTGGTTGATCTTGCTGATCAACGGAGAGTCCATCTAGATTTTCTTAAGTGAATATATTTCTGGGTTCTATGATCTAGGAACTATTGAAAAGGCCCCTGAGTGAACAGGTGGTGAGCATTTTGGTTGCCAATGATGCCATAGGTATACCAATGAAGGAATGATTGGAAATTAGAATTCAAGTTGGATATTTTGAAGGATTATTATCAGTGATATTATGGTTTCATTAAAATCAGCTGACTTAAGGAAACAAAGTTGTAGTACTTCAAAAATACTACTACTCTCTCGTACAGAGTTTTTCAAAATTCCTTTTGGAATACCCTCAAAAACATGCTGCAAAACAAGGGAAAAATTCCTATTTTTTTAAAAAATCTTGAGACAATGATAGAAAATAGGTTTTAGGATCTCCTCTTCCATCTAGGAAGTTACTAGCATACACTTTTTCCAAAAAATTATCTCTAAGGTCGTTCACATCATGTGTATACATCATGTGTATAGAATTATTCCAAAAAATTCTAATTTACATCATGTGTATAGAATTATTCCAAAAAATTCTAATTCTAATTCTAATTCTATACACATGATGTGAACGACCTTAGAGATAATTTTTTGGAAAAAGTGTATGCTAGTAACTTCCTAGATGGAAGAGGAGATCCTAAAACCTATTTTCTATCATTGTCTCAAGATAAAAGAAAATAGGAATTTTTTCCTTGTTTTGTAGCATGTTTGAGGGTATTCCAAAAGGAATTTTGAAAAACTCTGTGCGAGAGAGTAATAGTATTTTTGAAGTACTACAACTTTGTTTCCTTAAGTCATCCGTGATTTCGTCGTTTAGGCTCTCAAAAAGTAGTATGAATATGGCTCATCATCGTTTTTGCATTGTTTTTTGTGATTTTTCGTGGTTTTTGGGCTGTTTTTTGCTTTGATTTTCAGGTCGAATTTTGAGGTTGCTGGTTGGAGGCCATAATGATCGATTTTGACTTCGGACGGCCAAGTCCAAAGTCAAAGAGCTCGATGTCGACTTTGCGATGAGCCCTAGAGCGCTTTCATTGGATATACATTTAGGAGATATGGGCCTCCAAATAGGGGTGTTTTCTAGAGTTTTTTTTTTTTGGCCGATGGACCCCCTTTCACGTCATGGAATGGACTTCACAAAATGGTTATTTTTTTTTGGGTCGTGTGAACGAAGGGTCTCACATCGTGAATCGGACTTCACGAAAAGGTTAAATTTTTTTTTTTGGTCGCGTGAACGAAGGGTCTGGTTCAGGCCAGTGTATTACCCCAGCAGGATCATGTCTTCTACTGGGAGAAACTATTCAGTATAATTGAACTAGAAGCATTAGGCCTGGTTTATGTAGTGCAGAAGTTTAGACATTATTAGAAAGTGATGTTCCATGTAGATTACCAAGCATTGTTGTATATTTGATTAAAAAGCCACAACTTACAGGGAGGTTAGCTAGGTGGGATGTTACTTCTTCAGGAATGTGTTTATTGGGCAATAAAGTGATGTTACATGTAGATTACCAAGAATTGTTGTATCTGATTATTAAAAAGCCACAACTTACACAGGGAGGTTAGCTAGGTGGATGTTACTTCTTGTTGAGGAATTTGATTTTTCAATTGTGCATACCCCGGGGAAAGAGCATGTTATAGCTGACTACTATTTGAGTTGTTTGGAGGTTGCGAATCAGCAACTGGGATCTCTGATGAGCTTCTAGATGGTGATTTGTTTCAGGTTCAAGGGTTGCATATTGCTTCACATTATGATCAGATGCTCGGTTTCTTGTTGGATGGCGTGATGCTAGATAATTTAAGTACAGATCAAAGGAGGAGATTGACCCTGTAGAATAAGTCTTTTGTTGTGATTGCACGTTTGTTGTATAAAAGAGGCATAGAACAGGTCATCAAAAGATGTGTACTGGAGTTTGAACAAAACCTGGTTTTACAGGGAGGCCCATGCTAGAATATCAGGGTGGGCATTTTTCAGGCCCTATTATTGGCAAAAAAAATTTACAAGCAAGTTTGTGGTGGCTTGCTATGTTGAGAGATGCTCATCAATATGCAAAGGGGTTCTTGGTTTGTTAGCAATTAGGTCAACCTTCTTCAGTTGATAGGATGCCAGATAATCCATTTTTACCATTGGAACCAACACTAGTACCTATGGAGTTTGTGGTACCTAGTTTGAGGATTGCAGTTTAGCACAAGCTTTGAACCAGAGATGTTGATACGACATAGACAGGAGCAGTTATTGCAGCAGAAGAAAGAGTTATGTGATAGAGGTGGTACACCATAGAAGAAGTGCTTAGGTGAACAGGCACATTAAGTTTAAGGTATTCAAGAAGGGTGATTGGGTAATGGTGTACAATTCCAGGTTGGGAATGTTTCCTGGGAAGCTTAAACTCCATTATTCAGGTCCTTTAAAGATTTCTTAGGATTTGGGTCAAGGCACCTTTAGGCTCCTAGATCCTCAAGGTATTTTTTTTAAATTCTTGTTAATGGCTTTCGTCTTAAAAAATTTGTGGGTCATGAGGTAGGTGTGAAAGAAAATTGAAATAATGATGTATTTACGGTGGATCAAAGCATATGTATGCCATTACTAGTGGATGATTAAGAATATGATTAAGATGAGATTAAGCTAATCACACAAGCATGAAGAGGGTATGAATCATAACACATGAACTGATTTCTCATTCCCAAAGGTGCCTTTTTATAGGCCAAGAGTATATCCTTGAATATAGGAGAGGTGGATTGATTTTAGGAGAGATGGAGAGGAATGTGGAGAGGTGGAGTAATTGTAGGAGAGGTGGAGTGAATGTAGGTGGGCACTGCCCTCATTTTTCTCCTTGATTCTCTATAGAGGAGGATGCCCTCTTTTCACCTCTTCGGCTAGATTCGTGTGCCTTTTACAATGCTGAAGTTACATGGATAATAACCTTTTGACCTTGGGCTTTAATCTTGACTTTATGTTTGGATTATTTCCAACACACCCTATAAGCCAAACATGAAGACAATGACTTATGACTAACTTTGCCTAATAACAAATCCTCCTTGATACATTGAGATAGAGTCCCCCTTAATCACAACATAGGGTGTGTGTACTCTTCTCTTACAAACTTCAAGGTATGGATTAACAACAAGTGGGTATACATAATAAAGAGTTAAGCTAACAACACAACAAGGCTTACTCAACAACTAGTGTTCCCACAAACGTAAAGCATAGCCAAATGACTTAGATAATGCTTTAAAAGGCATAAGAGTCATCTACATCTTCACACACTTGAGCAAGGCTGGTTTCTTCCGCAACAGTGTTGGCTTTCTCCTTTCCTTTCTTCTTGTCCTTAAGGTAGAACCTTTGAGATGAGTGGTTAGTCTTTCCACAATGCACACATGGATTGTTGGTGAAGCAGTCTTTAGTAAGATGATTTGTTCTTCCACAGCTTACACACTTCTTCTTCATATTGTTGAAGGAGACAACATAGGCACCAAAGTCATCTTTAACCCACGTCTTCTCTTCTTCTTGCAAAGAGTTAATCACACTTTCCAAAGAAGGAATGGGTTCCTTCTCTTTAAGCATAGTGACTATTTGATTATGGCAATGGCATCTTCTTCAGTACCACTGGAGCCTTCACATACACAAGTTGAGTCATAAGACTCTTAAGTCTGTTGATTAGTGAGGCCACACCTTCACTATCTTCCATTTTAAGCTCATACAATTGCATTTTAAGACTGATTTTGGAGTGTTTAGACTTAGCACCAAAGATCTTTTCCCGTGCCTTTGTAGCAGTGTCATCATCATCAATGTAATGAATGTACATAACAACAGAAGTTTCATCTCCATCAGGTTGTGGTTTAACAAGACTCCATAGATTCTTCTTCATTAAGTACCCCTTAATTTTGGTTTACCAGGTGTAGAAACCTTGACCACCACCATTAAACTTATCTGGCATTTTAGATGAAGGCATGAGAAGGTCTTACCATTGAGATGAACCCAGGGCAGTTTCTAATCTCTTACAATTGTGATTAATGTAAGTAATTATCCTAAAACCCAAATTACATTGAGATAAGCACCTTGTTTTGTATGCAAAAACTATATGTCTTTGGTGGGTACAATTAGGGTAGAAAATGAGAGTAAGAGTCAAAAATGTTTGCATAACCCTTTAGCAGATCGGTGAGATCCGCCCGAGAGGTCAGAAAACTTTTCCTTTTCTATGTGGTTGGAGTATGCCTGACATATACCCACAAAGGATCTGATGTCATAAGCTATTTGAGGTACTTCCCAATGACAATCTCGGCCACCTTAGCCAGATCAAGTCAAATGCCATCTGCACTAATTATGTATCCCAAGTAATACACCTAGAATAAATAAAATTTTGACTTCTTCTCATTGACGTAGATCTCGTTTCTTTCCAGCAACTTAAGGACTCTCTCCACATCAATGCATGCTGCTCAACCATAGTCTAGAAATATGAACACGAGTATGTCGTCTAGAAATATGAACACACACTTTCCAATTAATTCCCGAAAAACACGCATCATCATGTGGCCGAATGTAGTTGGGGCATTCGTCAAGCCAAAAGGCATGACCACAAATTTATAGTGGGCCTGTTCCGTACACGAAAGGCTATCTTGGGGATGTCCCCCTCCACAATCTGCACCTGGTGGTACCCACTCTTTAAATTGAGTTTTGAGAACACCTTAGCCCCATTCAGACTCTCGAGAATATAATCTATTCGAGGCATCAGGAATCTACTCTTGATAGTCAGCTTATTGAGTGCACACGATAATCGACACACAAGCGAGAAGACCCATATTTTTTTTTGAAAAACAAGATCAATGATGCAAATGGTGACACGTTGGGGTGGATGAAGCCAGATTGCAACAATTCTTGGAGTTGGTGGTCCAACAACTCTCCGATTCCATTGTCTTGGAAAGGCAATAAGGAAACTTGCTCGTGGATTCTCACCCTAGGAGGAGGTCAATCTTGTGGTCCTCCTGGGTGGACAGGGGGATCTGGGGGGGATATTGTCTCGAAGAAAAATCTTCTGGAACTTTTCATGGAGAGCCAAATACTTCTTAGAAGCACAGGCCACTGTCTCGGCAGTTTGGATGTATATCATCGCGTAATGTGAGCCTTTCTTTATTGCTCGCTTAGCCTGCAAAAACAAGTGGCTTATGAGTGGAAAGTTTGGAATTCCTGGCTCGCACTTAATGGTCACTGGGGCATTTGACACATTCTGATTAATCTAGAAAGTGTGCTTGTCCCACTTGACACATCAGAAAGAAACTTGTGAAACCACTGAAACGCCCAAGAGGGGCAACCATAAAATCAGGCACAAACTCTATGCCCTGAATAACTAATTTAGTACCTAGAGCTTCATACTTGACGCTCATTGTCATGCATGTGCTAAAACCCTCAACTTGTTTGTCCACCAAAGTTAGGACAAAACGGGCACGCCGAGCGCCATGTTCCGTGAGCCACGTCCTCTGTGCTGCCGCTAACAAACAAGACAACTCTCTGGCCACCTATTTAGCCAAAGGTCTTGATAAATTCATTGCGCTCATACTCTTGGTCATGGGTGCCCTTCTACTTTTCTTTGAGCTCTTGGCTAATGATTGCTCCGACTAAAACATTGGGATTTGAAGAACTAGGGGCAGCCCCACCACTGGGGTCTGTGTGGGAGTTGGACTCACCCACAGAAGCTGTGGAGGCTATGAGCAACGGTCTTTGGAGCGGTAGTCTTGTCAGGACAATCCCGAGAAATGTGTCCTTTTGTATGACAAAACGAAACGCCTACCCTCCTTCTTGTACTGAGAAATCTCCTCAGCACTCAACTTGCCACCTGTCTTGCCTGCCTCCACTTTCTGGTCTCTAGAGTAAGCTTGGATGCATTGTTCGAGTTCTTGGAGCTAGAGGCTCCCGTGCTCTATGTCATGGGGAAGACCTCGTTTGGTTCTAGCCTTTTCCACCTGAGGTGGTAGACTTAGGAGTAGCTGGCTGGGAAGTCTTGCCACCATTATGCTTCATTTTAGCACTCTACGCAAGCGAGAGTGCATCTTCAAAGGTGGTTGGCCTAAACATGCGCACCTCCCATTGGATTTGCATGTTAAGGCCATACAAAAATTTCCCTTTCTTGTTTGAATCAGATAAGCCTAATTACAAACATAAAGTTAAATTATATTGGCAAACTGAAGGACTGGTTGCGCGTTCTAATGCGCTCCCGTGAACTCGTCTTCGAGTTGCTCAAGGTAATGGGGTAGTAGAAACCGTTGCATAAGGTCGCGAACAAACTTATCCCACACATAAACAGCCATACCCAATCTAGTGTGGGCATGAGCCCACTGAGTCCACCAAGGAATGGCCTCACCTTCCAAGTACCAACTGGCTAAGATCACTTTGTCAGTATCTGTCTTTCTAACTGTGGCAAAGTAAGCTTCAAACTGATGTAACCATGAATAAAGATTGTGGGGTTGAGTTTACCATTATACTTATGAAGTTAATTTTCTCGAGAAAATGATTCGAGGGCATCGCTGGTGTCAATCTAGCATATAAAGCTGCAAGGTAATGCTTATGTTCCATGCGTCGCATGGCTTTGTCTTCACATTGTCGAATCTCCAATGCATGCATGCAACTCAAGAAAAGAACTCGGTGACCCTACGAGAGGGTCCCTGTGTAGAGGATCTGGAATCTGGGATACAGAAGGAGAGGGAGGAGATGGAAAATGTGACACTAGAGAACAAGCATGCTCTTCTAGAGCCAGGATCTGTGCCTTTTGCTCTTCTAACGTGGTCGTCTAGTCTGCAATTTCTCGCATCATTTGTTGGAACATCTCTGTAACACTCAAGCCCTGGTGCCCTAGCTAGGCTGCCCGGTGCACTCTAGTCCCAAGGTTCTTGGTCTCTCTCTCTCTCGTTGAAGCTCGCATAGCAAGAAAATGCACTTCCTTTTCGGAGCACAATCTGACCATCCACAATGGGTGTAGGAGACTTCTGGAGGCTTCTGGAGCTTGAAAACCAACCGTCCTTCTCAAGGGGCAAGAGTCACTCCGAAAGGGGTAGTCCACAGGAGTCTAAAAGCCAACCACATGAGCGAGAAAAAAATTCTAGTTTCTTGCTAAATCTTTACACTGAAGTAGGCGCTCTGATACCACTGTAACATGCAGAAGCTTCAGGGAAGATCAGTAACTTCAATGCTCAGAAATCAGCACACTTGCGAGACGAAATTAATGCACAAAACTGAATGTAGATGTGCAAAAAAATAGAGAGAGAGAGAGGGAGAAAAGAGGACACAGTATTGGGTCTCGAATACCCTTTGTAGGGCCCCCACCATGAATGGTGTATTTGCTTTTAGTAGAATGATGTAAAATACTAAAATAAAAGACTGATTGGCTGAGATAGATCTCTACCCTTGACCTTCAATCCTTCACTCCTTCTGAGTTAGCTTGTTTTAGGCTGTCCTAGCCCAGCACTTGATGAATGATGAGATAAATGACTTGATCCGAGCCTTGGGTATTTATACCCTCGGTCGACCAGTTTACAGTAGTAGTCGGTTGTCCCCAATATGCTCCACGATTGAATAACACAGTATAAAATGCTAGAAAATACTAGAAAATGATGCACATGCCTACATTAAATGCTGGGCACTAGCTACATTAAATGCTGGGCACTAGGCACATAATGTATTGGCTACTGGGCAACCTATGTGGGTTGCCCCACACTTGCCCTATAGTCCCTTTAGGGCTAGATAACCAGTCGCTACTCTTGCATGAGCCGGAGGGCTATCCTACAACCTTCCTATGGCCCTCCCATGGCTGGTGGGTACAACCAGGGCATTGTTCTGGCCCTTATGGGGGTGGTCTTACACTTTTCCCCATGCCCACAAGAGTCCTTGGGGTAGCCCCATGGGCTGGCCCCTTTCCTATATGCAAAACCTAACTGTCTACACAGTGATATGGCATCCAGTATCATACCAAATACACATAATCATTGACATCATTCCAGAGGGAGACTCATAGCGCGGACTGGCACTATTTCATGTGCAGGACAATGCACACTTGACCTCGGATGACTGGAATGGAACCCTGGCTGACTCATTGGCACATGGGACCAGTTTTCCATCCCAGGCCTTGCACCTTCTATACATGTATGTCTACGTGGCATCCAAGTGTGGGATGCACGTGACAAGGTTGTAGAGAAGAGAAGAAGATAGAATAAAATTCATCCATCCATCTCTCTTGTGTCTTGCACTCTCTTGTGTGTGTGTGTTTGCTTGCAAAGAAATCAAGCTCTCCCTTTCCCCATATTCTCTTTATTTTACATCCTCTTCAACCCTTGGCCTTGGGCCCAAATTGACTTAAGCCCCTTTTTAACTTTGTTATTGACTTAAGCCCCTTTTAACTTTGTTATTGACTTAAGCCCCTTTTAACTTTGTTATAGACTCATAGATTTTCCTTATGCATTTTACTCCTTACATATTGTAACTTAGTTATCATCATCAAAGTACTTACAGAACCTCTTTCTTGAACACAATTTGAGAAAAAATTACCCCCAAAATCTATCTTCTGCTACGTTGCTCTGATGGAGATTCTGACCGCTCCGTTGCTTCAAAAGGGGGGTAAAACCCAAGGATGGAAATTCATCTTTCATCATTTAAATTTATTCATGCATAAAATAATTTTAACTAAAATTTCTCTTAAAATTTACATAAAAATA
This sequence comes from Cibotium barometz, assembly GCF_041138505.1. NCBI lineage: Eukaryota > Viridiplantae > Streptophyta > Polypodiopsida > Cyatheales > Cibotiaceae > Cibotium > Cibotium barometz. The sequence continues at coordinate 6,332,928 of NC_141062.1, read as the reverse complement.
TCCATTAATCCTAGGATGGTTCTGTGCGGGCCACTCGCAAATTGCAACTTGTACATAGTGATGTATGTGGGCCTATGCAAACTCCGTCATTTGGTAAACACTTGTACTTCGTGACTTTCATTGATGATTACTCAAGGCATGCATAGGTATATCCACTGAAGGCAAAGTCCAAAGTGTTTTTGTGCTTCAAATAGTTTTTGCTTATGGTTGGAAATGTATCCAATTGTACTGTGGGCACCCTTCGTTCTGATCAAGGGGGGGGAGTACATGTCTAAAGAGTTTGATGCATTTCTGGCTAGTCGTGGGATAAAACACCAATGTACAGTGCCGTATGTTGCATGCAAATGAAGATCAATACAAGGATGCCAAGGATGCAACAAAAAAGACACTTAGGGCTCTTGAAAAGAGTTCAAAGTTGTAGATGAATGTGGGAGGGGGCTTGACAATAATCCCACATGGGAACTTTTGAGAGTTCTAGAATTTTTGTATAAAAGGTAGCTCTTTTGAGAGCTAGAGGGCACTCTTTGGTCATTTGGTTGAGAGGCTCATAGAGAGAGCTTGCTCCATAGCTCCTTCTCAAGTGCTCTCCCAAGGCTCTCCATCTCCATTCTTGTTTCAATCATGTACTTTCTATTCTTTACATTTTCAATGATATGAGGTTTTGGTCTACACTCTTGCTAATCTAGATTTCTTAATGATGTTTTGATTTGTGAGTTATAGAGTGTTTGTGATGAAGCTTGTGCTTGAAATAATGTGTAGTTGAGGCTTGTGTGATAGCTCTTTGCATATTAGGTTCCTTGCATAAGTTGCATTTGTGTGCTTAAGTGTAGCCTAATCTTGATGCTTTGACTATGTAAGATTGATTATTTGAGTGTTGAGAAGGATTGAGTAGGACTAGAGGTCATTGGTGTGTGGTTAACTCTTCTTCTCCCATTCGGGATAGCCTCTATGCGCTAACCGGGTTGCCTTCACGGATTGACAAGTGTGTGGGTTGGAGTGTAGCCTCCGCTATGCTATGATGCCTCAAACAATGGCGCCGCTGCCGGGGAACGCACACCTAAGTTAGTGAAGGATGTTAACCATTACTTCTTACTAAGTGCTCCATTGGTTGTAAAATCGTGGATTAGGGTAGATTAGAGTAGAGTTTGCAAGGGCATTGAGTGTGTGATCTCAAGGATGCCTTGTGTGTTTTCATTTTTTTATGAGAAGCAAGAAAAAAATTTAGACCCCATTGCGGTTGAGTAATCCCGCCATTAATCAGAATTTAAGTACTTTCTATTTTTGTATTTTTGCAAGTTGGCAAGAGGTAGGTTGAAAGCATAGGAGGCGACCTTTCTTTTGATGTTTTGTTGTGTTGTTATCATGTAGGGAAGCATCTCCATAAGTGCAGCAAAGAAAATATATATATATATATATATATATATATATATATATATATATATTACATTGGAGAAGCGTAGCAGTTCGAAGGACAATTGGAAGGCGGCTTGCTGAGACGGGTTTTTATATATATATATATATATATATATATATATATATATATTTATATTTATATATAATCTTTTTACGTCTAACGTTGAATCGTGGAGGGGGCACTGGCAGTCGGCGTCGTGCGTTGGTGTAGGCAGCTGCTGTGCAGAAGCGTCGGTGTAGGCAGCAGCCGCAGCGATAGCAAGGCAGAGTAGACGGCGGGGTGAGCAGCCGCAGCGACAGCAAGGCAGAGTAGACGGCGGAGTGAGCAGCCCGCAGCGAGACAGCAAGGCAGAGTAGACGGCGGAGTGAGCAGCAGCGACAGCAAAGCAGTGTCGGCCGGCTGTGTTGGCATAAGCCAGCGCAAGAGTTGTGAAGGGCTGGTGAGAAGCTGCTGGCAAGGAGGCGAAGAAGCGCTGAAGCCACAACGTGGTCGTCTGCTGAAAGAAGACGGGAGGCGTAGCGGGCGCAGCTTGCACCAGAGGGCGCAGCTTGCACCAGAGGGTGGCTGACGTGGAGGCGTAAGGAGAGGCGGCCGGCGGGCGCAGCTTGCACCAGAAGGCGAATCTGAGGGAAGCAGAGGCGGCGAGGAGAAATCAGAGGTGGAGGCGACCGGCAAGAGGAGGCCGGCTCAAAAGAGCGAAAGATAAGGTAGAAGGCGGTGGGGTGAAGAAGAGCAGCTGGCGCGTTGAAGACGACCACGTGCGCCAGCGGCAAATCCGGCGAACGGCGAGCGAAAGATAAGGTTGGTGGGATTTTTTATTTTTTTTGTTGTTTTTTTTAATTTTTTTAAATTTTCATGATTTTTGTATTTTTTTAAAAAAAATAATAAAATAATAAAACAATAAAACAATAAATATATATATATATATATTTTAAAAAAAAAGAATAAAAAAAAGGGGAAAAAAGAAAACAATTAAATATTTAAAAAAAATAGAGAGAAGAAAGAAAAAAAAAACAAAAAAAAATATAAAAAAAAATTAAATTATTTGTTTTTTTTTAGGAGTCCATATTGTTTGCATATTTTTTATTTTTTATTTCTGTAATTTTTAGCATAATTAGAGTGATTTGCATTGTTTTAACTTTTTGTTATTAAAAAAAAAGGCAAAAACAAAAACAAAACCAAACAAAACTCAAAAAAAAAAACAATTTTTATTTTTGTATTTTGAAACCATTGTTCATCATTTAAATTTTTGCATAATTAAGGTAGCGTGCATTTTTTATTTTTTATTTTTTTTAGAAGTATGTAAATGATGCATAATTAGTAAACTCATATTTTTTGGCACGAAATTTAATTTAAAAAAAATAATAATAAAATAAAATACAAATAAAAACAAACAAACAAATAAACAATAAAAACCAAAAACAGGAGGAAAAAACAAAAGAAGACAAAAGAAAATTTTTTGATTTTTTAGGAGTCTACTTTTTTGCATAATTTGTAATTCTTCATTCTTTAATTTTTTGCATAATTAGTTTAACTTGTATTTTTTAAATTTTTGTAACTTTGTGCATAATTAGTATTTTTTAGTGTGATTCATAATTTTTGTGTTAAAAAAAGGTAAAAATCTTAAAAACATAAAATCATTAAAAAAAAAACATTTAAAAAACAAATAATTAAAAAAATAGGGTAGATAGTACACAACACATATTCTTTTTAGTTGCCTTTAGTGGTTAGGTAGGGTAAAAAATATATATATATATTTTTATCAAAAAAACAAAACACAAAAACCAAAACCAAAACAAACAAAAACAAAACGAAACAAAAACACATAAAAAAACCAAAACAAAATTTTGACCTTATGCACTTGCGGCGGTCGGGACGTCGTGTAGATTCTGCCATAGGACCTAGGGCACCTTCTAGAGTACCTACGCAGGAAAGTGGGACCCAATCGGTAGGAAATTTGGCAGATATTGCTGAAACACTATCGGAATCCCAATCCGATACCCTTTCCTCTAGAACAACTAGTTCATTGTCCATGGACAATCTAGGGCCGACAAATAGTCATCCCGTAGCCCCAAATAGGACACCCTCAAGATCCTTTAATCCATTTGAAGCCGACACCATGGGGTTAACACTTAATGTGAGACTCCAATATGTCTACACAAATGCTCAAGGAGCTGAGATCTTTAGGGATCCACAACAACGGTATCTTGTTAAGATCGCAGACATTTTCTCAGAACTTGATAGAGCACCTCTAGTCAATGACCAGGGTAACATGTATATGGGTGGAGATGGTGTTCGCTACGAAGTCACCTACCATCCAGAAAAGGTAGACAAATTAGGGGAGCTCTCTAAAACCGAGTTCTTAGACTTATCAGAACTTTCCAGAGCAAGGGTGTCTAGAGATGATTGGCTCATTGAGCCGGACATGCCTGGACCATCCAATGCCCAGTCCTCAAAGCCATCCATAGATGATTTACTCCTTGTAGATCTAAATTTGGAAAGGGATAGGAAAGGCAAGAGCAAACTGGATCAGGGGGCTGAATGCCAATGGGAGTTTGTACGACAAATTCCTGTGACAAAGGTCTTACAGGATGACCCACTTCAAGAGGTCTATAAGGACTCGTTAGAGGGATATTATGCCACGACTAAATTGCCACAGCTAGATCTTCCTCTAGCTCATGTGGTGGTAGTTGAGAAGCTTGCAGGACACATGAACAGAATAATTGATAAATGGGCCAATGAATACCGAACCTTAGATTGGAAGGAGATTCGGGAACTCACGTGGAAAGGACAACCATTATTCATGGAAGTGTTCTCAACAAATACAACCAAACCAGGAGAGACAGCCTTTCATGGAGAAACTGTTGCTCCTCCCCTACGAGAGTTCACTAGAGAGGGACCTTCAACATCTAAGTGGACCACTGCTAGTAGCCCAACTCTAGCACCAAGATATCGTCCTACACCAAATGTGCGACCACCGGTCACACCACAACAACATCTTTCTCATTATAACAATCGGAGGATAGGGGAGCCAACTCGGCCTCCTATAAATGCACCTCCTGAAATGAGGGTGACAAGATCTTTGGAGGGGTTTGGTGAGGCTGGTAATAGGGTACCCACACCAATTTTGGAAACATGTGGACCATCTTTCCAACGAGAGGAACAATTTCCACTGAGAGTGAGAGGTCGTAGGCCCTATGATGAGTATTCACGACAAGTAAGGCCATCAACTCTTCAGAAATTGGTTAAGAAGTATGAAGGGTCGGGAGATCCATACGATCATGTAGCAGCTTTTAGGCAAGCAGTTCGAGCTGAGCAAGTTGCTGATAAGCATACTCAAATTGAAGGATTTGGACTCACTCTTGAGGGAAAAGCCCTGGCTTGGTTTCAGGCATTAGAGGCTTCAGACAAAACTTCTTTACGAGTTTTGGAAGAGAGATTCATTGCTGCTTTTTCCTTGATGGGAATTCAACATGACACGGTAGCACACATCTACTCTTTCAAGCAAGGCGAGAATGAGAGTGTTAGAGACTGTGTAAATAGAATGAAGCAGTACATTAATCGTTGCCCAGAAGATGAGAAGCCCGCCCAAAGTCGATTAATTTCTCTCTTCTTAAAAGGCCTCAAAAATTCAACACTGCATACACATCTCTATGCAAAGAAGCATACAAGTTTCAATGAGTGTTGCCATGATGCTATGGATTTCACCGATAACTTCAAGTTCCAAGATGGTTCTGGCCCTGAGGTGAAACCTAGAAATCAGTGGGGTGATGACCAAAGTTCAGGGTCTAGCGCGCTAGTAAATCCAGACCAGATAGCTAACCTAGTACTAAGGAGATTGGGACAGACCTATCGTCCACCCATGCAGCCACAACAACAGCAGCAGAGAATGAGGAGTATACTTCCTACAGGTCCTCATCTTTGTGGAGCATGTGGCGGTGACCATAAAACAGAGGACTGTAATACCTTTTCTCCTCTAGTCACAAACCAACCCACAAAGAAGTGGTGCCAAGCCTGTGCTTGGAACTTTACTCACACCACACAGGATTGTACTCGCATTGCGAGAATGAGACAGGAACGTGAGCAGCTGAGGGGTGGAGTGGCTCCACAAATGTATCAACAGTATACTAGTTTTGAACGTAAGCCACCGATGACACAAGAACAAGCACGACCTGTTCTTGGTGCTCAACCTCCTGCTCCAGGGACTGCTCCTGTGAGGGTTGTCGACTACGACAATTCAAATATGTGTAGAGAATTGGTAAACCCAGGCTATGTGGAGGAAGAATATGTATCATATTCATCCAAAGAAAATATCTTTGAAAGTTCCGCATACCCAAGCCAAGCACTGGAGATTCAACCAGGGGAACAAAACTCTTTAATGTTGCTAGGCGGCTACCAACCTAGGACTCCAGGCCCCTCAGGTCAATGGCAGCCAAGGAAAGTAGAGGCCAAACCAATGGGCCCCTGTTATGAGTGCGGAGAACCCCATTGGGCTCGTGATTGTCCACATCGCTCTAGGCAAGCATCTCGACCCAATACAACAGTACAACAGTTTCCACCAATTGAAAGATATTGTCTAGGGTGTTGTGTAGAACACTTCCCAAAAGACTGTCTGCTGAAACCACATGAGGAAGGCACCTCTCAACCAAAGGTTTCACTCAACCTTGTAGGTACAGTTCCATCCCCACCTTCATCTGAGAATGAGGATGTCGTGCCACTTAGAGTCATGACTAGATCACAAACACGAAATGCAGAAATGCAAACTGATGAGACACCTCGAACTAGGGATGCAAAAACAAATCTAGTGGACAAGACCCTACAGTCCAGTAGAAAAAAGACCACTAGGAGGAAGAAGAACCGAAACAAACAAACTAAAAGTACATCCACTAGTTCTCAGGAGACCTCTAAACAAAACATAAAGGATAAGACTTTTACATCCCAGGAAGTGCGTGAGGAACATCAACCTCAACCTGAGCCTAGTGTTAAACAAGATGAGGCTAGTACGACTGAGGTTAGTTCTGGGGGTTCTGTTTTTGTGGATAAAGTGAATGAGACTCTAGAGGCCATCATTGATGCTCATAGAAGTCGCATTGCAGCTTTATCTGAGCTACCCAAAAAGCTTCAAGAATACCCAAACCCTCGTGAGGAGAAGATCAATCTAGCTGTACATCAGCAACTCATTAGGGAAGCTCAGTCAATACTTGAGGGACCACCACCACCTATTCCTCGGGGCCCAACCTCTCTTAAGCCAACATTAGAAACTATACCGGAAGTGTCATCAAGTCGGGAAATGAAAAGTGAGCTCATTTCACAAGCTCAGAGCGAAAGGTCTGCACCAATTGACACTCCATTGAAAGATGACATTCTGCCATCACCTAGACTTGTCTTCCCATACAATGATGAAGTTATTGATGCTAATGAGGACATGGCAAATGAAATGTGGGCCGCAGTAAATGAGAAAATCAATGGGAACATGTCTTCTATTAGTTCGCCTCCATTCTCTGAGGTGGATTTTACCAGAGGCACGGAAATCAAATTTAGACACCCAAGCATCCAGGAGGAAGTTCAAACAATTGTTTCTCCTAGAAGTAAGCATACAATGAAGACCTTACCATCATATCTGGGAGAATATGAGAATTGTTCTCAAACCTTGAGGATACCCTCCATGCATAAAAGGTTGACAAAGGAGAAAGATATGAGTATGGTGCAGGCTATTTTGTCAGCACCAGTGGCTTGTACCTTACCTTTGCTTGAGTTGATAAAGCTTAAACCTGAGTTGTGGAATGATATTGCCACATGTTTGTCAGAGCAGGTATTGCTACAAAAGGGTCACCATGAGTGTACTATACACCCTGAAACAAAGCATGTAATGCCAGTTCCTATCAACAAAGTAGGAAAATTTTGTGAAGACGATCAGGGAAATGCTACCCTCCCATTAGAAGTGCGAAAAGTATCTTCAACTGCAATACTTGATAGTGGCGCAGGAGTGGGCATTGTGACAAGGTCCATTTGGGAAAAGTGGGGCAAACCAGCTATTAGGAGTACCAGGATGCGCTTGCAGCTAGCAGATGGAAGCTAAGAACATCCCCTTGGGCTGCTCGAGAGCATATTGGTCACCACATGTGGGATTGAATATGAGCATACCTTTGCAGTAGTGGATTTTGGAAAGCATCCAAACTATGAAGTGATATTGGGTAGACCATTCATGCGACAATTTCAAATGATTCAAGATTGGGGATACAATTATTTGTACCTCCGACATGATTCTGTCATCACAAGGGTCAACCTAAGGAATCACTCATATCGTGATGTAACAAGATCTCCAATAGATGAGTTTGATTCTGCTTCGTCCGAGGGCTCAAGAGTTACATTGTCTGATGGGCGAGAAGATCTGTGGATGTGTGGAGCCTCATGTAGGGATTTCAACACTGAGAGACTTAAGGGTAATCGAAGTGTATCAGATGAGGCATACATTCCACAACCCTTCCCTGAGCATTTAATTGATCCATTAGAATGGAGTCATGTCCTTGCAACATTATCGACATGTGCTTTACCGAAGCCAATTCAATTTTGTGACTCAGATGGATATGATATTATTCCTATACGAATGGTACAAACACGTGCTCTTCTAGATGATTTGTACTATAGGGATACATCCACAACAGCTATGCATGTCGAGGAAGTCTCAGTAGAGGACTTGACACTCGAATCTGCTAATGATGCTGATAAGGAAGATGGCTGGGACTCTGATTTTGATAATGAAGATACAACCCCTGAGGAAGAGTTAGGAAAGGCACGCCTACTCTTGAGAGGAAGGGAGGTTCAAGTAGAGATCCCTAGAGGCCGACCTAAACGAAAATGCTGTAAGAGCCATAAAAAAATCCGTAGACAAGATGAGCGTGAACAACGTGAGAGACTCCAAAAAGAAAAGGAGGAGTCTAAGAGTGAAAACTCTCGACCACCACCTCACTTCTCAGGAAAGAACGGATATCTATACTATGTCCAAGCACAAGACAGTATCAAAGACCAAGTCAAACGATCAGATGGATTCCAAGCAGGGGAAAAGCTAACAACTGTTAGCAAAAATCGTAAAAAGACGAGGAAACAAAAACCACAACTCAAGTCTAAAACTGATTCAAAAAAGAGTGTGGGAAGTGCAAAGACAACGGTTGAACAAAAAAATCTGATGCAAGATAGCAAAGGAAAGCTCAAAACCGCATGGTCTTCAATGAGTGAAGACTCAAGTGGACAAGAACAAGGTCTAAATGTTCCTCCCAATTTCACACAGTACACTCTTCAAGATCGGAAGATTGTTCTTCAACAGCCCATGCGTCAAAAACCAAACGTGCCAGGGATTTCATACGATGGTCCAGAGGATGCAAAAAAGATTGATATTGCTAAGCCAGGAGAAGAGCCTCGCTATGTGTGGATTGCCACAGACTTGTCCTTAGATGAGGAGAAGTTATTAATACAAACAATAAAGGAGTATCGTGATGTTTTTGCTTGGAGTTATAAAGACCTCAAAGGAGTTGATCCAAGCATATGTCAACATACAATACCATTGCGAGAGGATGCAAAACCCTCCAAGCAACGTCCTTATACTTACAATGAAAACTTTGCACAGAAGATAAAGGAAGAAATAGACAAGCTCTTAGAGGCAGAATTTATCTATGAGATTGAACACACTGAATGGGTCTCCCCTATTGTAGTGGTGCCCAAGAAAAATGGAAAACTTCGAGTATGTGTCAACCTCAAGAAGGTAAATGCAGCTACTGTGCGTGATCATTACCCACTTCCAATCACGGATCATGTTCTGGAACGAGTTGCAGGGAAAAAGGCATATAGTTTCTTGGATGGATTCTCCGGGTACAATCAAGTGTCAATTGATCCAAAGGATCAACACAAGACAGCCTTTGCTACTGAAGATGGCATCTTTGCCTATCGTGTTATGCCGTTTGGTCTAACAAATGCACCAGCAACCTTTCAACGGTTAATGAGTCATGTATTCAAGGAGTACCTTAGGCAATTTCTTGAGATTTTCATGGATGATTTATGTGTTCACTCACAAGAGCGTGATGATCATATAGAACACCTGAGACTTGTGTTTCAAAAGTGTCAACTTTATCGTATATGCTTGAATCCTGACAAGTGCAAATTCATGGTAAGACAAGGAAAAATTTTGGGCCATATTGTTTCTCGCAATGGGATTTCAACAAATATGGATAAAATTGATGTCATTGTCTCATTACCTCGGCCTATCAACCCTAAAGGGGTACAAACATTCATGGGACATTGTGGCTATTACCGTAGATTCATCTACATGTATGCTGTCCTAGCCAGACCGTTATATGCTCTTCTTGTAAAGTTTAATTGGACGGATGAGTGTGAGGAATCCTTTGAAAAGTTGAAGCAAGCATTAGTGACTGCACCCATTTTACGGGCACCAGATTGGAACCAAATCTTTCATGTCCATATTGATGCTTCCAACTTTGCAATTGGATGTATTTTGGCTCAATCGGGTGAACACAATAAGGATTTCCCAATCTCATATGCTAGTCGACAGTTGAACAATGCTGAGAGGAATTACACCACAACAGAAAGAGAAGGATTGTCCATGATATATGCAGTGAAAAAGTTTCGCCATTACCTTTTGGCAAACAAATTCATATTTTTTGTGGACCATCAAGCATTGCTGTATTTGGTGAATAAGCCATGTGCAACTGGAAGGATAGTAAGGTGGTTTATCATCCTTCTTGAGTTTGATTTTGAAGTTGCAGTTCGAAAAGGAACAACTCATCTAAGGGCAGATCATTTGTCTCGAATCACCTCTGGCGAAGCTCCTGTGGGTGTGGATGATGATATGTTAGATTCAACACTTTTCCTTGTAGAGACAGCTCCTAGATGGTCTAAATCCATTTTAGAAATTTTGACAAGTGGGCGAATACAACTAGCGGGTCCTAATGTGGACCTATGGCGACCATTCAAGTTAATTTCCGGGAGATTATATCGTCAGGGTAATGATGGAGTGTTGAGGCTTATACCTAACCCCGACCAATATGAGGAGATCTTGGAATGGGCACATGAGGGTATAGATGGAATCCATGCATCAGCTACTACCACTTGTGTGCGACGTATATCTCAAGATGGGCAATGGTGGCCTACCATGCATGCAGATGCTGAAACATTTGTTCGTAACTGTGCTTCATGTAAAATTCAGAAGCCAATTCATAATGTCACATTATTCCAAATTTCAACTACACCAAGTTGGAGTAAGTATATTGTGGACTACCTTCAGCATGGTCATACGGATCAAACAATTCCTAAACATCGAAAGCAGGCTATTAAAATTGAAACGGCAAACTATATGCTAATAGAGGGCCAACTCTACAAGAGGGGCAAGGATGGCAACTTACGCATGTGTGTATGTGAAGCTGACTATCTGAAAATCTTAACTCATGCACATGCAGGTGTTGGTGGTGGACACTTTTCTGGCAATACCACAGCTAAGTTGATTAGGTGGTCTGGGCTTTGGAGGCCAACCTTACAAATGGATGCCGAAGAATATGTGAAACGTTGTGACGATTGTCAAAGGACCAAACCTCCCATCACAAAGGACAATATGCCATTGCGGCCTATGTTAAGCACACGTGCTTTTGCAAAATGGGGTATTGATTTTGTCGGTCCCATTAAACCTCCAGCTCGTAACACGCATGCAGAATATATTATAGTCGCAACCGACTATTTGACCAAATGGGTAGAGGCAAAGGCAACAGTCAAAAATGATGCCAGAACCACAGCCAAGTTCTTGTATGAGTACGTGTTTACACGCTATGGCTTACCAATTGAGATCGTTAGTGATCAAGGTGTACACTTTGTAAATGAAGTCATAGAATTTTTGCTTCAAGAATTTATGGTAATTCACAAGCGTTCTGCACCCTATCATCCCCAGACCAATGGACAAGCCGAGAGTACTAATAAGATTCTCTGCACAGCACTCACAAAGATTGTTGAGGGACATAGGACTGATTGGGAGCAAAAGTTGCACTCAGTTCTCTGGGCATATAGGACAGCCTATAAAACATCTGTGGGCACAACCCCATTTGAACTTGCTTTTGGGCTAGATGCAATTCTTCCCATTGAATTTCTTGTACCTACTCTACGAGTAGCTAAACAATTGGATTGGACAGGTCATGAGCTTTCACAACGCGTTGACGAATTGGAAAAGCTTGATGAAACCCGCTTATTAACGGTAATGGGGATGTATGCTGAGAAGAGGAGACAAAAGCAATGGTATGATAGAAATGTAACAACTGGCCGATTCGAAAAAGGAGACCTGGTGCTCTTATACACACTTAAGAAGCATAAGAGAAAGCTCAAAAAACGTGGCTTAGGACCGTTTGTGATTAATGAGCTTACCCCAAGTGGTGCAGTGCGTTTAGAGACACTAGAAGGTGAGCAAATGCCTAACTTCATTAATGGAAGTCGTCTCAAGAAGTACAATGAACCATTAACTGAAGCCATGCTTCAACAGATGCATGCTGCACAAACACGAAAAAAAGCACTTGACCTACTTAAACGTCAGGCTCAAGAGGAGGCTAAAGCTAGAGTTGCAAAAACCAAGGAGCGTCGCAAAGCTTCTATGTTAGCCATACAGTTGGCTACTGATGAGCCATATGTCGAACCATTCAATATTCAAGTGGGACTTCATCTTCATGAGACTACCTACTTTGTCTCTGCCTTAATTGACTCTGGTGCAGATTATAATGTTCTCTCGTTTAACACCTGGATAGCCTTGGGTCAACCACCACTTGTGCAAATTCCTGTGGACCTACGCAGCTTCTCCGGAGAAGATAACCCTATAGAGGGAAAATGTGTCATTATGATGACCATTCAGGATCACCAGATGTCAGTGTCCTTTTATGTGGCACGTAAGTCCAAGGCAGTAGTAGAGGTTGTTCTCGGTAGATCGTGGTTAAGTGCTACCAATTGCTCATTAGATTGGAAGAATAGACAATACAAGTTGCAAATTGATTCTGATTGCATCTTGGGATCTGCTACACCACGAGCTTTATCGTGTCAAAGGGGTAATGTTTCTACCTTACCCGACCCACAATCAACATCTGCTCTTGAAGCTCCAAAAAAATGATGTGGATAATTGATGAGTACTCAAGTGAGGGCCATGGCTGGTATGTTCCAACTCCTCTAGTTGCTGCTCAAAGAAGGCCAGGTAAGAAGGAATTCTCAATGTGGCTACCCAAAGATGCGTACAAACTTGTACCATCTAGTCCAGTTGCTAAGCCTCTTAAGAAGCACATCATTTCCAAGCCTAAGCCTCGAATTGTTACTCGATGGGTCCCAAAACATGTTCTCAAAGCACAAGGCTATTATGAGGGTGCAACAGCAATTTGGCTTCCAAAATGCCATGCTTTGACAGGGAAAAAAGAGTGTTTCAGAAAGATTCCAAAAGCCACAATTGATTGCCCATATCAGTGGGTGCAAAAGAAATCAACACAAACTCTTCAAGAAAGGAAAGGTGGCTGTGATAGCACCTACAAAACAACTTGTGTTGATCTTCCTAAAACATGTATTGAAACACCTGCTATCCCTATTTCTCCTTGTTTCACAATTCAACCAACAACTTGTGTACCTACGACGAGTCCAAATGTGTCTCATTTGAGCATAGATTCTAGCATTTCAATGCCTAAAACCTCTTATCTTGCTCAAATTCCAAGACAATTGCTAAAGTGTCCACCTCTTAAAAAGGATATACCAAAAACTAAAGATAAGGCATTAACACTACAATTAAAGCTCTTTGGTAAATCAATGTTTGAATAATGTAGTTCCTTATGCCTTTAGAAGATGTGTTTTCTTTGAAATAATCTTGTTTTTGATTGGAATTGTCATGATGGATATGAGTGTTCTAAATTTCATTGTTCTACGTCCAGATAACTCCTGATGGATATTTGGCGAGATACATGTCCACCATGCATTGACCCCGATAGTACTCGACCAGATCATCGCGGGGGTTATAGTGCTCCTCCATTTCAAACACATTCTAGGTACTTCTATGCTCCCTTAGGTGAAAGTTGCTGTGGGCATCACTTTGTCACATTATTCTATCAACAGCATCACCCATTTCCACATTGTCAAGAGTGTGCACGGCTTGTATTAGAAGAAGCTTCACATATTTGTTGGATATGCCGCTCTTACTTTAGACGATATGGCACGGGCTTAATGAAGCAAATTGTGGGAGTTACACCCCAACGCCATAATCTTCTTAATGTGAGAATACCAGAGAGGGGACCAAATCAACGACGATTACCTGAGGAGGTTCAAGCACAACAATGGAGGGATACAAGCCTAAATGACTTGCAACCACCGATCATGCAAGCCCTCCTTCCCCAAGCCCCTACATGTCAATATTGGATCAATATGAGTACCTACATTGCACAGTTCCAAAATCGAAACTGTCTGATTAACCTTCCCATAGAACCAATGCCATACTTTAGTGAGGAAGCACTCCTTCCTCTACCACCTTCTCCAGCGGCAGGTTTTTGTGAGGGGTTGTCTCTGCATCCTGAGGAAATTGATACCATCTTTCCAGCAGACGAGGACACGGATCCACCACCAGCGCAAGGGTAAGCACATCGACTCCACAATAAGATCGACAAGCCAGGGCACTTTTCTCCCATTGGGTTTTTTCCCCTCGGCTATATTCGGTGTTTGGCACCAATGGTAAATTTTATTTTTTTTTTGTGTTTGTTAATAAAAATTTTGCAGAGATCCTCGCTAAAACAAGAGCATCAAACACGCCCCACTAGTCCACCTACCTTGCAAACAAATTAGGAAGGGGGGAGACATGCTACGCCTACAAAGATCAAGGAGGAGCAATCTGCACCAAAATCAGCAATGCATCAATGCAAACGAACAACATCAACAAGGCACTACAACAGGTGTATTCAAATCTTAATCTCTACTTCTTTATGTGCTCTTATCTTTCGAATATATGGTTTGCATGTTCACACAATATTGGCTGGTTTGAGTTTTTGATTAGTTGTTAAAATATGGTGAGTGAGTTCTAGAGTCTTAGAAGACTTAGTAAAAGATATTTCTATTTAAAGACAGTGTGAATATATACCAATGGAGTATGCCAAGTACTTATGTTTTCAAGGTATATTAGTTATCCTTAGTGGTAGCTACCTCTTAGATATGAGCTAGGTGCTAGGAGTAATAAAAATTTACGAAAATGTGCCTTAATAAATATATATCCAAAATAAATTGAGACATGAAGTATCTACCGCCATGTGAAATGCTTGGTAGGACCTAAGGTTGTCTTAGCACCTTGGGGCCGATGCCTTGGTTTCCATGGGGTGAACACTGATGTCTAAAAAAGCCTCTGAAGAAGACCTTTGAGAAACCTATCGCCTTGATAGATGTTGGTAGGACTTGGGGGTACACTATGGGCCCTCAAGACCGATGCTTTCATCTTCAAGGGGTACTCCTTAGGTCATAACAGAAAGAAAAAGGGTCTGTCGCCCTTGAGATACTTAGCGGTCTTTAGATTCTCTTGGCGGAGGTCTCTGGGCCAATGCTTGGGTCTCTTTGGGATAGAAACTTAATCTTTATCACCTTCTATACACACATATCACGAGATATCAAAAAAAAAAAAAAAAAAAAAAACGAGAGTTCCAATCACCTTTGCTCATATTTAGGCGTAGGTATGCCATTTAGGAGTAACTTACATACTGGTAGGACATTGAGACTACGGTCATAACCGGCGGTGTACAAAGCACACTTGCCTTTGCATAGCATTATCTACTACTTCAGTCTCACTTTGACTAGTCTTTACTCACCTATTTTAGTACTAATTAAAACTATAATCAGCCCTGCACTTGTATGCTCACGTGTGAAGTCATCATTGCTGATTTTTCTTTTCTTTTCTTTTCTTTTCAATAAAGGACTTTACTCGTATCAATTGTTTTTTTTTGTTGCAGCCCTTGCTACTACCGCGCTTGAGGACGTGCGCAAAATAGGAAGGGGGGAGTGTTGCATGCAAATGAAGATCAATACAAGGATGCCAAGGATGCAACAAAAAAGACACTTAGGGCTCTTGAAAAGAGTTCAAAGTTGTAGATGAATGTGGGAGAGGGCTTGACAATAATCCCACATGGGAACTTTTGAGAGTTCTAGAATTTTTGTATAAAAGGTAGCTCTTTTGAGAGCTAGAGGGCACTCTTTGGTCATTTGGTTGAGAGGCTCATAGAGAGAGCTTGCTCCATAGCTCCTTCTCAAGTGCTCTCCCAAGGCTCTCCATCTCCATTCTTGTTTCAATCATGTACTTTCTATTCTTTACATTTTCAATGATATGAGGTTTTGGTCTACACTCTTGCTAATCTAGATTTCTTAATGATGTTTTGATTTGTGAGTTATAGAGTGTTTGTGATGAAGCTTGTGCTTGAAATAATGTGTAGTTGAGGCTTGTGTGATAGCTCTTTGCATATTAGGTTCCTTGCATAAGTTGCATTTGTGTGCTTAAGTGTAGCCTAATCTTGATGCTTTGACTATGTAAGATTGATTATTTGAGTGTTGAGAAGGATTGAGTAGGACTAGAGGTCATTGGTGTGTGGTTAACTCTTCTTCTCCCATTCGGGATAGCCTCTATGCGCTAACCGGGTTGCCTTCACGGATTGACAAGTGTGTGGGTTGGAGTGTAGCCTCCGCTATGCTATGATGCCTCAAACACCGTATACCCCTCAGCAAAATGGTTTTGTTGAGAGAAAAAACAGGTCACTTATGGAGATGGCACGATGATGTATGGTCAAGAGCCAAGCTTTGCCACATGCATTTTGGCTTGAGGCTATCATGTGTGCTGCATATGTACTCAACAGGTGTCCCACTAAGGCCTTGCAGTCTGTTACTCCATACGAAGCTTGGCATGGTAGGAAGCCTTCTATTGGTCACTTGTGTGTCTTTGGTTGCTTGGCCTATGCTTTAGTGCCTGTGCAACAACGTAGGAAATTGGATGATAAGGCTGTCAAATGTATTTTTGTTGGTTATAGTGCTGAGAGCAAGGGTTACAGATTGTATCATCTGTAGTCAAAGCGTATCTTGATTAGTCGAGATGTTATTTTTGTGGAAGATGCTATGCAGCCTTTGTTATCATGCTATGCAGCCTTTGTTATCATGTACCAAAGAGACAGGTGTGAGCTCACGAGAACGGTATTTGATACGTTGTTGCCTCTGTTTATAGGTGGGAATCCAAATTTAAGTCCTTATGAGGCAAATATTCAGCCTATGTAGATTTCAAACGACATCATAGATCAGCCTATTTCTGATGATGCAGATTTATAGGATGTAATTTATGAGAGGATAGGGTTGAAAATGAGCAAGCTAGAGGTATGCCTAAATGGCTGGTGCAAACCTTGCGTGATAGTAAAATTGGTGTACCTATTTCTAGTCGTACTCGTTTAGGTTTTCAGCATGCCTCTTATGCATCAAATTGTTATGCTTTGGCTGTGTCTAGTATGTGTGAAGAGGAAGAACCTCTTTCATTTGATGAGGCACAAAAATCAAAAAATTGGTTGGCTGCAATGCAAAGTGAATATATTGCTATAATGAAGAATGGTACATGGTCTTTGTGTGATTTGCCTATTGGTAAAAAGGTCATTGGGATGTAAGTGGGTTTTTAAGTTGAAACGAAAGCCACATGGCAGTGTTGATCGTTATAAGGCTAGACTTGTTGCAAAGGGTTATGCTCAAGAAAAGGGCATTGATTTTGATAAGACCTTTGCTCCCACTTGTCGTATGACTACCATTCGTAGCATTTGTGCATTGGTAGCTCATAATGGTTGGAATGTACATCAGTTGGACATAAAGACTGCGTTCTTGAATGGAGATTTGCATGAGGAGGTGTATGTATCGCAGCCTCGTGGTTTTGTTCAAAGAGGGCAGGAAAACAAAGTGTGCAGGTTGAAAAAGACTTTGTATGGTTTAAAGAAAGCTCCACAAGCTTGGTATGAAAAAATACATGCATATTTGACTGCACATGGTTTTCAGAATAGTCCAACAGAAAGCACTTTTTATGTTAAACGTGTGGATGATGTACATCTAATCATTGCTCTCTATGTCGATGACATGCTGCTCACAGGACCAAAATGAGAGTCATATTTCTGATTTTAAGGCTGATTTGAATGCCTCTTTTGAGATGTCAGATTTGGGGCATTTACATCATTATTTGGGGATATAATTTAAGCAGTGTGATGGAGGTATTGCTTTGTGTCAGACAAAGTATATTGGGACATTGTTGCAGAGATTTGGCCTTGAAGACTGCAAGCCTATTGCTACTCCAATGGAGACAGGTTTGAAATTGAGTTGTGCGAGCATGAAAAACTAGGTTTCTCGCAACTGTCAATGCGCTCTGACTGTCAGTGTAGATAGAGGTGGCAGACTCCTGTCCAACACCCAAGTCAGCCCCATAAGCCGTGTGAGCCACACACACTCAACCGTAGCTTTGAAAGCTGCCCTATACTCAGCTTCACAACTAGAAGTGGCCACAGTAGGTTGCTTCTTGCTCAACCAAGATATGCATGAGCTACCGAGCAAGAAACAAAAACCACCTGGGACACTCTTGTGTCATAGCAGCCAGCCCAATCTGAGTTCGAAAAAGCATGTAAATCTGGCGGCAATGATCCCCCCTTGGGATAAAACAGCCCAAGATGTATGGTACCACTCAAGTAGCAAAAGATGCGTTTAATTGCCTTCCAATGCTAAGACCCTGGGCTATGCATAAATCTGCTCACCTGTGAGACTACAAACTGAATGTCCGGCCTCGTAACTATGTCAAGGAGAGACTCTCTACAGGAGAGATCAGCTTAGCATATGTGCCAACACAGGACAACCTCGCCGATCTTTTCACAAAGGCGCTTCGTCGTCGTGAGAAGTTTGAAGCTTTCCGCAAAGCTTTGGGCTTACTCCCCTTTGTGGACTAATCTACTTCGGGCATCGCACTTCCCTATACATGAGTGCTAGCTCTTGTTCACACCATCACTCCCAGGGGGGATTTGTTGCCATATATATAGGCACATATATATAGGCAGTGATGTGTGTGAACACACTTAGGACCGTCCGGGCACTTTTTTCCTCTTTAGGAGGTTTCTTTCCCCGGCTTGTATATACACCCATTATTCTAGGGCTAACTTATCTTTGTACATTGACGCAATCTAATACACTGTGTGTTGTGTGAATTCTTGCTTCTTCTTCTCCAAGCTTTGTGTGCTTTCCTGCAACCCTAATTCCAACAATTGGTATCAGAGCTTTCTGCAAAGCTTTGGGCTTGCTCCCCTTTGTGGACTGATCTACTTCGGGCATGGCACTTCCCTATACATGAGTGCCAGCTCTCTTTCACACCATCACTCCCAGGGGAGATTTGTTGCCATATATATAGGCAGTGATGTATGTGAACACACTTAGGATCGCCGAGGAACTTTTTCCCTCTTTAGGAGGTTTTTTTTCCCCGCTTGTATATACGCCCATTATTCTAGGGCTAACTTATCTTTGTACATTGACACAATCTAATACACTGTGTGTTGTGTGCATTCTTGCTTCTTCTTCTCCAAGCTTTGTGTGTTTTCCTGCAACCCTAATTCCAACATTTACTAAGAGGAGTTTTGTTGCAATAACTGGCGAGGAGTCGTCGAGGTATGTCGCTCGCGCGGCAAAGCCTGCCGAGGTCTTGACTAGCCTCGGCACGGTTAAAATGGTGCACTTCCGATTCGATGGGCGAGGACCGACGAAGTGGTCCCTGAGTGAAGTATTAGGACACCTAAGGAGGATCTTAGAGGATTCTCACTAGGTGATTCATGGGCTCGTGGTTGCTAGGACACCCATGCGTACATCGAGGAAGATTTGGATGGACTAAAACGAAAGATTTTTGTGAATCAAATTGATATTGGATCTCGTTGGTTGGTCCGTTGGTCTTCAACGGAGAGTCCCAGAGGACACATTTTGTAATACAATGGACTCACAATTTTGGAGGATGATGATTAGTAATATTATGATTCTCATTAAAGGATTGTTTTAAAGACAGTCGAAGCTGTTTATAAATGGCAATTTCATATCGGCGGGTGTGTACGTGGTATGCCTACTTTAAATTTTATTTGAAAGGTGGCTAGGGGGGCTGGGAACTCTTTTCCTCACGGGTGGCTGGCTAATCCATGGGTCGGTTGTGGTTAGGCTAGATGGGGGGATTCCTGTGAAATAATTAAGATGCGATTAATTACGTTAGTTAGATTAAGTCTTGAGAAGACCTTGTTCTATGATCAGCAGAGCTGTGCCTCGTTAAAGGAGGAAAAAAGCGGTGATTCCATGGACCAAGTGCAAGCCTCTTCTTGATCTGACCATGTGACTTCAGGTTTGGTCAGACCAGTTTAACTAGTTAAGACTTTAACTCGTTAGAGTAATTCCCCCGTTAGAAGATTTTCCCATGGCGGAATCACTTGTGCCTTCCAGGGAAGGGGAGTTTTTCCAGGCTCGGTTTTGGAGGAACTGTCGGGCTAGTCTCTCGTCCGGACATCCGCGGTGGGTGGCAGGCAAGGCCCCGTGTGTGGATCCTCGCCCCGCGTAAGAGGCTGACACTGCTTTTGCCGCCAGACCCCCGAGGGGGGTCTCACAGCTGGTATCAGAGCTTTGTTGAAAGCTAATGAGTACAAATGAATTCTTATCAAAAATTTGTAGTAAAAACTCACAAAGAACATTTACATATTGTATTTTCATTCCTTAAGCTTTATTAACAAAGAATTTGAATCAAAGAATTTGGTTTTATAGATGGAAGTTCCACACTTATCTGGTGTTCCTGACCTTACCCAGTCACAAGACATGACTGCGTTCGCCTTTCGAGCCTCTCATCTCTTCTGCTACAACTTGAATGAGCCGAGCCAAACTCGCAGGCCATTTCAAGGATCTATATTTCCCTGACCAGCGGAGAGACGGCAGCACAAGTGGTTTGCAGGGCAGTATGTCCATGCCTCTTGACTAGCGTACGATGCTGAGGCAGAATCTCTCACTAACCATGATTTTGATGAGGTTAAAAGTAATAAATGGTGTTATTTTATATCACTCAAGGCCTCGAAATTTCAGACTTTCATGCCAAATCTACAGACTCCTTAATCGCTTTATTCCTAATAATAAGGAGAAGATAGTAGCTCCCTTGGCAGTAAGGGAACATTTGTATCAGACCATATCTATAGCCTAGTATCGTCGTCTTATGCGTCTCCCAAGGAGATTTTGACTTCTGGAGCTGAGCTGCTCTATGTACATATTGCAACCTTTCTATAAATAAAGAAATGTTTTGTGAAAAATTTCCCTGTTGTATAAGTGATTATTTATGGATGAACTGATAAAGAAAAATTTGTTACCGAACATATGTCATAGATCTCCAATAAGATCATTTATCTTGTTTAAGAAATTATTTTCTGAACCTCTTAAGTCTTAGGATCTCGTGGATGATATCAAAATAAAAATTTAATAATATATCATTTTTGGCAGAATCATGAGGCAAGGAAACCGTGGCCGTCGCTAGACCCTGTCTCTGTTGACCTCGACGTTCGCAAGGCTCTTCATAGAACTCTGCAAGTACCCTTCAAATGAGAAGGGGAGAACCTAGGCGAGGCTGTGGAGAAATGGGTGGAAGCTATGGAAGAGTATTTTGATGTCACAGGCTACAATGAGTGGAGCAAAATGGCTCTTACGAGGCTAAAAATTGTGGTGGAAACACCTAGGGTGGCATGGAGGAACCATTGCGACACCAACCATACCCAGTCCTCCTGGAACGATCTTAAAGCTTATTTAAGGAAGAGGTTTTGTCCCCCTGGGTTCTTAGAAACTAAAATGAATGAATTTTTAGAGCTAAACCAGGAGGAGCAAAACTATCAAAGAATATCACCAGGCATTTGCTCTTCTACTGAAGTATTCACCACCTTTAGACAAAGAGCAACTTATGGCCAGGTTCATTCACGGAATGAACGAACCCTTAGACACACTGGTCAAGAATGCCAAGCCAGTGTCCATGGCTGAAGCTATCAGAATGGTGAAGGACTTTGCCAAAGCTTTCGTTTTGTGAAAGCACCGCCAAAGGCAGCTCCCTCATCCTTGATGAGATTTTAGACACCGGGAAGTTCTTCCAACCTTCCACCTATAAAGAGACAAGGTCCCAACCAAAATCTGGAGATGGGAAGTTTCAAGAATGAAGGAAGGCCTTTCCCTCGAAGCACTTTCTCAGGAACTTCGGCTCTCTCAAGAATGCAAAGGGAAGAGCTTCGAAGCGAGAACAAATGCTTTGGATGTCAGGGGTTTGGGCACCAGCTCAAGGATTGCCCATCTTCTTTTATGGGCCAAGGAAGCCAGGGTCCCAAAATTTAGAGACAACCTCCTTCATATTAGTCCAATCTCAGGGTCCCTCGCGCCAAATAAGGGCAACCCCAGAAGACTGCCAGCTCAGCCTGCAGCCTCCATGCAAAGCAGTCTCTGAACTCCCTTCTAGAATTGGAATAACCAAAGAGAGAGATTTCCACCTCAGATTGCAGTAAACTAAAGCTGTCACTATAGTTGATGAAGTGGAGGAAGAAAAAGGACAGATCTATGCAACAATAGAGCATCAGGGGAATAACCATCAATTTTCAATCCTAAAGACTCTAGCAGAGTACCAAGGTAAGCGATTCAGGCTTTTAATTGATTCAGGCAATACTCATTTTTTTATTTCCGCAGGATGTCTGCGTAAATTAGTTCTAAATAAAAAATCAGGGAAACCTATGCAAGTGGAATTGGCCAGTGGAAAGATTCTTTTCACACACCTTGAGACAGACCTTATTCAGTTTAGTCTAGATGGGAACATAATAGAGTGCCAGTTCAGAGTCCTACCCCTGGGAGTCTATGATGGAATCCTTGGAATGGATTGGCTCCATAGAAATCAAGCTGATATTCATTGTCTCACAAAGGAACCATCTCTTTCCTTGACCTTCATGGGAATAAAGTTCAAGGAAATTGAATTTTCAGATCCCCAGTGTTGCAATTAGTCAAAGCTTCTAAATTATTAAAAGGGCTCAAAAAAAGGCAAGTTGTTTAAGTTGTAGACATAAAATGCAAGGCTAAAGAACCAGAGTGGTTAAGTGAGTATGCAGATGTGTTTCCTGAAGAGGTGACTGAGATGCCTCTATCTTGTGAAGTAGATCATGAGATCGAGTTAACCCCCGGAGCTCAGCGAGTGGCCTAGCATGCATACAAAATGCCAGTCCCTGAAGCCAAAGAACTTAAGGAGTAATTAAGACAACTATTAGAGGAGCAGGGATTCGTCAGACCCAGTGTCTCACCTTGGGGTAAGCCCGTTCTCTTTCAAAAGAAGAAATATGGAACGTTAAGACTTTGTATATTGACTACAGAGGATTGAATCAATTAACAATTAAAAATAAGTATCCTATCCCTAGCATTGATGAACTTCTAGATCGGTTAAGTGGGACCCAAATGTTCAAAAAGATAGATCTCAAGTCCGGGTACTACCAGATCAGAATCAAGGAGCAGGACATCCGAAAGACAACATTCAATACTCAATATGGGCATTATGAGTTCACAGTCATGCCGTTTGGATTGACTAATGCCCTGACGACGTTTAATCGTCTTATGCAAGATATTCTCAAAGAATACTTGGATGATTTTGTTCTTGTTTTCTTTGATGATATCTTGGTTTACTTAAAGAATGCTGTAGATCATGAAGATCATGTGCGCAAGGTCCTGGAAATCCTAAGGAAACACCAATTATTTGCAACAAAGTAGAGTAAGTGTTCTTTCTTTGTTGACCAGGTGGAATACTTGGGATTCATAGTATCAAAGGATGGGATTTCTCCTGACTCTGCAAAGATCCAAGCAGTCGTAGAATGGCAAGAGCCCAAGACAGTAAAGGAAGTCAGAGGATTCCTAGGATTAACCGGATGGTATAGGATCTTTATACCTAGGTATGCTTAGATAGCATCCCCTTTAACTAACCTTCTCTCAAGAAGAGTACACTTTTTCAGTGGGTGGAGTGCAATGTGTCAGAGTGCCTTTGATAAGCTAAAGGTAGCCTTAGTAACCAACCCTATCCTTAAGTTACCAGATTTTACCACACCCTTTGAGGTAGTTACCGATGCCAGTGGGTTTGCAGGAAGGTCATGCAGCACTGGCCTATGAATCCAGAAAACTCTGAACACATGAGAGAAATTATGTCGTCCATGACTTGGAGTTACTCTCAGTAATTTATGCTCTGAAGTTGTGGAGACATTATCTTTTGGGACAGAGGTTCACCTTGATGACAGATCATCAAAGTCTGATGTGGATCTTCACCGAAAGGGATCTTAACATGCGTCAAGCGTCAAAGGAGATGGATGCAGACCCTACACGAATTCGATGTTGAAATCAAGTATCGCAACTGGGGAAAGAAAATGTGGTTGCAGATGTGCTTAGTAGAAAAGCCTCCTTGCTTGCAATTACAGTGGTGTCAAATCCATTGATTTGTGAAGCAAAGGAGAAAATCATGCAGGACAAATTCTTTGCCCCTACTATTGATACCCTTCTGATGCAAGAAAGCAAGACTCCTCAGGAAATGAGTTGAGTTTTTGGGTACAAATTGGATTAAGGATGCATGTATTATAATAATCGGCTATGTATTCCCAATAATGAGGGAATAAAGGGGAAGAATTCTGAGAGAAGCCCATGATAGCTTGATAGCTGGACATCCAGGGTTTATAAAAACCTATATGTCATGAAGAAGAAGCTTCTTCTGGCTAGGATGCAAAAAGGATGTACTAGATCATGTGTGGAAATGCTTAGTTAGATTAAGTCCTGAGAAGATCTTGTTCTGTGGGAGGGGATCAGGGGAGGCTATGCCTCGTTAAAGGAGGAAAAAAGTGGTGATTCCATGGACCAAGTGCAAGTCTCTTCTTGATCTGACCATGTGACTTCAGGTTTGGTCAGATCAGTTTAACTAGGTAAGACTTTGACTCGTTAGAGTAATTCCCCCGTTAGAAAATTTTCCCATGGCGGAATCGCTCGTGCCTTCCGGGGAGGGGGGTTTTTCCGAGCTTGGTTTCGGAGGAACTGTCGGGCTAGCCTCTCATCCGGACATCGGCGACGACGGGTGAGACCCCGAGTGTGGATCCCTGCCCCCCGCACGAGAGGCGAACACTGCTTCTGTCGCCACCGACGCCCCCGGAGGGGGGTCTCACGGTTGGTATTAGAGCTTTGTTGAAAGCTAATAAGTACAAATAAATACTTATTAGAAATTTGTAGTAAAAACTCACAAAGAGCATTTACATATTGTATTTTCATTCCTTAAGCTTCATTAACGAAGAATTTTAATCAAAGACTTTGGTTTTATAGATGGAAGTTCCACACTTATCTGGTATTCCTGACCTCACCCAGTCACAAGACATGACTGCGTTCACCTTCGACCATCTCATCTCTTCCGCTACAACTCGAATGAGCCGAGCGAGACTCGCAGGCCATTTTGAGGATCTATATTTCCCTGACGACCCAGTGGAGAGACGACAGCACAAGTGGTTTGTAGGGTAGTATGTCCACGCCTCTTGCGACCAACGTGCGATGCTGAGGTAAAATCTCTCATTAACCATGATTTTGATGAGGCTGAAAGTAATACATGGTGTTATTTTATATCACTCAAGGCCTCAAAATTTCAGACTTTCTTGCCAAATCTACAGACTCGTTAGTCGCTTTATTCCTAAAAGGAGAAGATAGTAGCTCCCTTGGCAGTAAGGGAACATTTGTATTAGGGCATGTCTATAGCCCCAATATCATCGTCTTATGCATCTTCAGAGGAGATTTTGACTTTTGAAGCCGAGCTGCTCTATGTACATATTGCAACCTTTCTATAAATAAAGAAATGTTTTGTGAAAAATTCCCTATTGTATAAGTGATTATTTATGGACGAACTGATAAAGAAAAATCTATTATTGAACATATGTTATAGATCTCCAATAAGATCATTTATCTTGTTTAAGAAATTATTTTTTAAACCTCTTAAGTCTTAGGATCTCGTGGACGATATCAAAATAAAAATTTAATAATATATCATTTTTGGCAGAATCATGAGGCGAGGAAACCGTGGCCGTCAGCCAGACCCTCTCTCTGAAGAAGAAGAGCTTGACCCTAATGTTCTCAAGGCTCTTCATAGAACTCCGCTAGGACCTATCAAAGGAGAAGGGGAGAACCTGGGCGAGGCTGTGGAGAAATGGGTGGAAGCTACGGAAGAGTATTTTGATGTCACAGGCAACAATGAGCGGAGCAAAATGGCTCTTGCTAGGCTGAAAATTGTGGAAACACTCAGGGTGGCATGGAGGAACCATTGTGACACCAACCATTTGGACAAGAATACCCAGTCTTGGAACAATCTTAAAGCCTATTTAAGGAAGAGGTTTTGTCCCCCTGGGTCCTTAAAAACGAAAATGAATGAATTTTTAGAGCTAAACCGGGGGAGCAAAACCATCGAAGAATATCACCAGGCATTTGCTCTTCTACTGAAGTATTCACCACCTCTCTAGACGAAGAGCAACTTATGGCTAGGTTCATTTAGGGAATGAACAAACCCTTAGACACACTGGTCAAGAATGCCAAGCCAGTGTCCATGGCTGAAGTTGTCAGAATGGCCAAGGACTTTGCCAAAGCTTTCGTTGTGAAAGTCTCGTCAGCTCCTTCATCCTTCAAGAGATTTTAGACGCCGGGAAGTTCTTCCAACCTTCCGCCTCTAAAGAGACACCAAGGTCCCAACTAGAATTTGGAGACGGGAAGTTTCAAGAATGAAGGAAGCCCTTTCTCTCGAACTACTTTCTCAGGAACTCTGGCTCTCTCAAGAATGCAAAGGGAAGAGCTTTGAAGCGAGAACAGATACTGTGGACGTCAGGGGTTTGGGCACCAACTCAAGGATTGCCCATCTCCTTCTGTGGGCCAAGGAAGCCAGGGTCCCAGAATTCAGAGACAAACTCCTTCATATCAGTCCACCAATCAAGGTCCCCCGGGCCAAAATCAAGGCAACCCCAGGTGTGTGTTGTAGATTATGTATTATGGCTTTATGCATTGTGTGAGAAGGGAGATGGCTTCCCTCTATGGTTAGGGTTTGCAATATACATTAGGGTTTACTCCTATGTGTGTGTCTCCTCTCCCTCTCCCTGTTTTTCATCAGATTTGAATTTAAAACAACCAACAATTAGAAACTTCTCAAGCTTGAGAGGGGTTGAGAAGAGGAGTCATTTGAATATATTTTCCTTCAGAGAGGGGAGTGTCCCAAGCAGCAATTATAGACTTCTGCATATCTTTAACTCTTGTGTCCATAAGAGAAACTAGAAGCCTAATGGGCATACCCTTTCTATATAGTGGATTGGTGCCTATACATATGATGCCTAGAGGTACATAGTTATATCCTAGTTCTAAGGCATTCCTGAGATCATCTTCTTTGTCTAATGGGTAGAAGGAATGAGTTTTGTTAGAACCAACCCTATGTTAGCAGTAGACTTAGAAATAGAGAATTCGGTAGAAGACTTGAGTTTGAACTTTCTATCTAGATCATACAAGGCTTCTAGGTGAATCTCGGGAATGCTCCACTTAGGATGTGTAGCATCATCTAAGACAGAAAGTGAAGAAGAGGTTACCATATTGCTTGACTCGATTCTAAACCTCTTAGAGATAGACTTGGTGAAAGATAGCATTACCGGTAAGAGAGGAGTTTGCTGTGCTCGATCAATGCATGCAAACTTCTTGTAGTGCCTCAAGGTCCAAATGTCTTAACATCTGACGTGGCTCCCCCTGGCTATGCTTAGCGACTTAACAACAATGGAATAGGCTTCAAGAAAATAGCACCTTAGACTTCGAGAGAAAGATACTCTATTACTCCAATATAGATGGGTGAATGATGATTAATACCAGAGACTATAATAAGAACGTTTAAAGAGAGATTAAAAAGCTTTGATAATCAAGGAAAGCAATAAGGATTAATGACAAAAGGATCAAAAGGCCGGAGCTCTGATACCATAAAGATACTTGTGGATAAGAGAGGTTAACTTTGTTGAAATATACAAGTGAATAGGGTGTGTGCGGGAACAAGCCCTTGGTTAGAGGCTGTAAAAGAGAATGTGTAAATGTGAGAGAACCTATGAAAAGGTGAGAAGAATCTACTGGGAGAGAGAATAAAGGGTAGCATGAGAAGATTTAGGAAGTGTGGAGATATTCTGGGAGAGGTGGAGAGAATCAAGCAAAAGAGGTGGAGTGAATCAAGGAGAAATCAGTGGGATTAGATGCTTGGATGTAAACTCTATAAATTGAGGCATTGGCATAATGAGAATTTGCTGGTTTTTTATTATCCATGCCTACATTAAGATATTAGTTAATTACTCACTAATCACATCTTAATTATCATCTAATCACTTTGTTAATGATGTTGATTCTAGCATTTGATCCACCATAGCTCATCATATTGCTGTAATTTTAACATGGTATCAGAGCCTGGCCTAGAATCCATCAATTTGTGAGCCCATTATCTTGCTAATTACTTTGCTAATTAGGTTTAGTAGAAAATTAATATTTTTAAACCTCTTTTTCAACTAACCTCTGCACCCCTAGCTCTAGTGGAGGAGCTGTATCTCCTTACACACATCAAATTAGCCCAAACCCTTCTAGGCCAACATAGCTAACTCACTTATACTCCAGCCAAGCTAATCAGAAGCACAAACCGCCAAGAAACGTAGCCGATTTTTGCTGATTTGGGTACCATTTTTTTACAGAGCAAATCAAAGAGTTCTACTTCATCAAATCAAATCAGCCTAATTCCTCTTAGCCCCAGGGGTTTTCAAGCATGCTCTACAAGCTGGTGAAGTCAGAATTTGATTTGATCAAGTCTACAGTGAGATCCAAGCTCCACCAAATCTGCAGGTGACTTTGGCAAAACAGAGATTAAGCATTCAATGTTTGGTCAAATCTTGTGTTTCTTGGCTTAATCCTCTACTAGACTAATTGCTATTGATGGCCTTGAAATGATTTGAGCTCATTTGAACCCTAAGGCCTTAGATTTGGGCTCCCCGCATACTTTGTTTTTTGCACACAAAATAGAGGATTATTTTGCTAATCAATGATGATTAATCAGTGCTAATGACTATATTTTTGGTGCGATTGAGGGTTCAAATTAACCATTAGGTATCTGATATAGATCCCTATAACTTTAGATTGCAATTCGGAGATGGTTTGATACTCCAACCATTCCGTACAAATTGGTTACCCTTGATTCAATGTAATTTCTGGTAAAATTATGATGTGATAATTTGTGGTAATCATCATTTTGCATTTAACCCTTGGTTAATGCCTACAAATCACACTCAAATTCAAGATTATTCACAGCCAGAGTTGCATTTGGGAATGTGCATAAGAATTAATGCTATATGCATTATGTATTGGGCACATTACATCAGTGTAAAAATGGGATCAGACACTGCCCTTGTCCAGAATAAGGCGAGAGGTAAGACCTCCCGCATAGATTTGGGTTTGCATTGCATAATGACACAAGATAAACATCAAAAGCCCAAAAGAACTGTCAACAAAACATTTAAACATGTTGCTCACATGGAGCAAGGACTGACGGACAGGCTCATGGCCCCAGCCATGAAAGAAGAAGAACATCTCTTTCCAAAAGGAAGATCCACACCAAGAAGAAAAGCTAAAGGAAGCATTAAAGGAAGACATGGACATGAGAAGAGAAGCTGCCACCACAACAAGAAGACTAAAAGAATAGGAAGATATGGACGCGTGAAGAGAAGCTGCCACGACAAGAAGACTGAAGAGACAAGAGAAGATGTGAGGCTCCAAAGAGTGAGGAGCCATGTGAAAATCTCTAAGAGAGAGAGAGAGAGAGAGAGAGAGAGAGAGAGAGAGAGAGAGAGAGAGAGAGAGAGACCCCACAACCCAATGTAACCTGCCCCAACAAAGTAAAACCACCTCTGAGCCATCGATGATATAGGCCACGTGGTAGATGTATGTGTGAGCACTTTAGTCAAGGTCGCAGGCACTTGTAGTAGCCTTGGACACATAGAGAGAGAGTGTGTCAAGGACTATGAGTTTAGGGACTTGAGGCACTGGTTGCGGACTATCAAGTAAGAGAGAAACTTGGTATAGGGTCTAGGTGTGCTGAGATTGTTCACTTGAGGGGAGGTGTGCTAGGACTGGTCGCGGACTATCAAGTAAGAGGGAAACTTGGTATAGGGTCCAGGTGTGCTAAGATTATTCACTTGAGGGGAGGTGTTGAAATATACAAGTGAATAGGGTGTGTGCGGGAACAAGCCCTTGGTTAGAGGCTGTAAAAGAGAATGTGTAAATGTGAGAGAACCTATGAAAAGGTGAGAAGAATCTACTGATGCTGGGAGAGAATAAAGGGTAGCATGAGAAGATTTAGGAAGTGTGGAGATATTCTGGGAGAGGTGGAGAGAATCAAGCAAAAGAGGTGGAGTGAATCAAGGAGAAATCAGTGGGATTAGATGCTTGGATGTAAACTCTATAAGTTGAGGCATTGGCCTAATGAGAGAATTTGTTGGTTTTTGATTATCCATGCCTACATTAAGCTATTAGTTAATTACTCACTAATCACATCTTAATTATCATTTAATCACTTTATTAATGAAGTTGATTCTAGCAATTGATCCACCATAGCTCATCACATTACTGTAATTTTAACAAACTTGGGCTTATCCAGCAAAATAGCTTTCTGGTATCAGAGCTCCAGCCTTCTGATCCTCCCGTCACATTAATCCTTATTGCTTTCCTTAATTATCAGAGCTTGTTAATCTCTCTTTAAACATTCTTATTATAGTCTTGGGTATTGCTCAATTACCATTTGCCCATCTGTATTGGAGTAATATAGTATCTGTCTCTCAAGCAGTCTAGGGTGCTACTTTTCTTAAAGCCTATTCCATCATTATTAAGTCGCTAGAAGGCACAGCCAGAGGACGTCGTGTCGGATGTTAAGGCTTTCAGATCTTGAGGCACTGCAAGAAGTTTGCACACAATGATCGACCATAGCAAACTCCTCTATTACCTTAATCAATGGCAATGTTATCTCTCACCAAGTCTATCTCTAAGAGGTTTAGAATCAAGTCAAGTAATATGGTAATCGCTTCTTCACTTTTTGTCTTAGACGATGCTACATGACTATCGTGACATTTGGGCCGGGGAATCGATTTTTGGTGTCACCTTGTTGTCTACGGGAAGGTATACTCATCATAGATACTCTGCCTTTTGCTCTAACCACCACGCATCCACAAGCTATGCAAAGCTCTGTATCTCCATTGGTGATGGTTTAGGAGTGATCAAAAAGCTAGTTTTGTTAGAACCAAACCCTATGTCAGCACTCAGAAATAGAGAATTTAATAGAAGACTTGAGTTTGAACTTTTTCTATCTGGATCATATAAGGCTTCAGGTATGCTCCACTTAGGATGTATAGCATCGTCTAAGACAGAAAGTGAAGAAGAGGTTACCACATTGCTTGACTCGATTCTAAACCTCTTAGAGATAGACTTTGTGAGAGATAACATTGCCATTGATCAAGGTAAGAGAGGAGTTTTCTATGCTCAATCGTTTGCGTACAAACTTTTTGCAAAGCCTCAAGGTCCAAATGCCTTAATGTCTAACACAGCATCCCCTGGCTGTGCTTAGCGACTTAACTGCAATGGAATAGGCTTCAAGAAAAGTAGCACCTTAGACTGTGAGAGACATATACTCTATTACACCAATAAAGATGGGCGAATGGTAATCAATACCAGAGACTCTAATAAGAACGTTTAAAGATAGATTAACAAGCTCTCATAATCAAGGAAAGCAATAAGGATTAATGATGAGAGGATCGGAAGGCCAGAGCTCTGGTACCAAAAAGCTATTTGTCGGATAAGACAGGTTAACTTGGGCTTATACGAAGCGGTAATCTTAATAGTTGTGTTAACAAAGGCCGTAAAAGAAAAACTTGTCAAGATTATAACAAGAGAAATGAACACAATCATCTCAATAATCATATATTATGATGGCAGGAAAAACTCTGGACTGAGAGTGAAAAAACCTGCGACTCAATGTACAAGAGAGTGAAGAGAGATGATGGCTAAGGAAAGCTCACAGCTAGAGAATACATACACTAAGGCATGTTTCTCTCTTTGTTGTGAGGGCGCTTATTTATACCCAATCCTACCTTGATGCCCAAGCTTGATGCCTTGAAGCCCAAGCCAAATGTCTCGTCATTCATGCTAGATGCCTTGAGGCCCAAGCCAAATGTCTCGTCATTCACGCTAGATGCCTTGAGGCCCAAGCCGGATGCCTTGCGGGTCAAACCGGGTACTATTTGTTGTAAACAGAAGCTTTACAGGCGCACTACCTTTATGTGCACATGGGTGTAGTCTAAAAAGTGTACCTTTTGGAGTGAGGTGTACGCTACCGACATGCCCAGTAGATAGCACTATTGTAACTTGTAGCATACTCTATCGACAAGCCCCATAGATAGCATTTTTATATTTTGTGGTTGAAAAAAAGGTGCAACCACTCACCCAAGCCATGTGGGCTACGTTACATCAATTTTAGAGCAATGTGCATATAATGATTCTATTGACCCTTTGCGAGTCAACATGTCAGCAACACAATTATTTGTGCCTTTGATAAACCATCCTGCCACCCACCGCCGGAGAAATCGACCGTTGTGCTGATTTTTTGCACATTTTCTAAAGAGAGAAATCCCATGAAATCATTGAGATCTGTCTTTAGTGTGAATTCCATGGGAAGAACAAACAGTCAAAAATTCTCAAAACAATTTTTGGCGAATAGAATTTCCTTGTGGATGGAAGGGTAATTTAGTTCTACATCATGAAATCTTCCTTCAACATATTTGCAAATTTCTTCCTTCCCATCCTTTGATTCTGTGAGAATACCACCCAAATATTTATCAGAGGCCTATGAATAGATTGTAAGCTGTCCATCTCTGGGGAGACGCATCTTTGGTAGAGAGAGGCATTTTTCCTTGATCTTCTTGACCGCTTCTGTCTGTTTGATAGTCCATTGGGAGCTGTGAGTCAAGAACTTTTGGAGAGGTTGCCGATCTTTGGAGAGGTTAAGGGGGTAGATCCAAGAGACATAGTTAAGACATCCAAGGACCTTTGTGCAACCTTGACGTCCGAAAACCTTTCGAGAAAACTGCAGATCTTTTGTATAACATGTTTCTGGAGCATTATCTATCCCAAATAGTGTAAGATTCCTCCCTCCAGTTTTTGAGGTGTACAGGTGTAAGAACCTTCCCTTATGATCTTATAATTATTCCCCTCTTTGAAATAAAAGAAAGATCCTGTTTTACCCTGTTTTGGCCTGGAGAGAGAAAATGTCTAGAGGGAGGTAATTTAAAATTGAGATATTTTTGGATATAAATATCATCCTCGTGTCTAAAACGGTTTCCCCTGAAATAGAAATTCAAAAAGAACTTTCCAATGTGCAATTGGAATTAATTAAAAATAGGTATAAAGGACCTTAGCCTAAGGGTCCAGATTTTCTGAAATTTTTGGATTATGGTCCAATTAAGGTTCCTATGGACCAATAGGATCAATCCAAGTGTAGGAAGGAGATAAATTGAAGAATGAAAGAAAAAATCCCCAAAAATGAGTAAATGCTCACATAAGATGAAGAGTGGACTAAGGACCAAAGAAAAGATTAAAAAAACAGAATTTTGACACCTCAGTGTGTGAGGATCTCCCCTCGTGAAGTAGGCACCTTTTTCTCATCATTACTCCCAATTTTTAATCAATAAAATGAGATATTTTCATCTCTCCTCTCTCCTGTTTCAAAACTGGATCCAAAAAGTAAGCTTAACTGACCCAAAAATGGTAAAAAAAATTGACCAAACTGATCTGGAAAATTCTAGAATCAATTTGCTTGGTTAGAGGCTCACTTTTTCCTATAAATAGAAGCCTCCCCCTTTGTAAAAGCTTAATGCACTGATACTCTACTCCTGTCCTGAGCCATCTACATTGAATTTTTTAATAATTCAATTGTTTTTGGCCTAATCCTCTCCAAAGTGAATTGGTGGCCACTATTGCTTTAAACAATAGTAGAAATCTCAATCCCTCAAGCCAAAGGAGAGCTTATAAGCTCCATGTAAGTTAATTTTCTTACTTTGTTCACGAATTTTAATGAAAAATCTATGGTTTTCTTGATTTTTATGTTTTGCAACAAATGATTGAATTAAATTCAAATACTATGCCTTTGATGAAAAGGCCACCCCCCTTCTCTTCTTTACATTTCAACCTTTCTTAATCTTAGATTTACTAAGTGATTAATTAAACTCTTCTTATTGTTTACTCTCTTAATTTAGAAAATTGTGTAGATTAGAGTTCTATAATTCTAAATTGGGTTAACTAAGTTAAATAAAGAAAGATAAAAATGAGAAATGGTCAGCCATACAAAGGAGGTCATGGAAAACTTTTCTAGAATTTTGTGAAAAAGAAAGTTTGTTTTTATGTTATTCCAAAAGAGTAATTCCCATTATTTTTGCATCTAGAAGAAATATTCTAATTACTCCATGTACATATTCACCTATGAATATGCATGGATATCACTGATATTAATTATTAAATTTGATTTCTATGCATAGAGAGATGCATAACGGAATTCTATGCATAGAAAGATGCATAAAGGAAATTTTTTTATTACAAAAGTGTTATTCTTATTAAATTTGACTTCTATGCATAGAAAGATACATAATGGAATTTTCTTATTATAAAAGTGTTATTCTTATTAAATTTGATTTCTATGCATAGAATTATGCATAAAGGAATTTTTTATTATAAGAGTGTCATTCTTATCAAATTTGATGTCTATGCATAGAAAGATGTATAATGGAATTTTTTAATTATAAAAGTGTTATTCTTATTAAATTTGATTTCTATGCATAGAAAGATGCATAAAGGAACTTTTTTATTATAAAACTGTTATTCTTATTAAATTTGATTTCTATGCATAGAAATATGCATAATGAATTTTTTTATTATAAAAGTATTATTCTTATTAAATTTAATTTTTATGCATAAATAGATGCATAATTTTTTATTTTTTTTTAAAATGTGTTATTCCTATTAAATTTGATTTTATGCATAAAAGGATTTTTTTAATAAAAGTGTTATTCCCATTGAAGTTGATTTTTATGCATAAATAGATGCATAAAAAAATTTTATATCAAAATTAGAATTCT
Source organism: Cibotium barometz (assembly GCF_041138505.1). Classification (NCBI taxonomy): domain Eukaryota; kingdom Viridiplantae; phylum Streptophyta; class Polypodiopsida; order Cyatheales; family Cibotiaceae; genus Cibotium; species Cibotium barometz. The sequence goes on along the minus strand of NC_141062.1, from coordinate 6,298,227 downwards.
CTTAAATTCTATGCGTATCTGATAAATAAATAATTAAATACTCTAAGAGAGAAATTTCTATCGTTTTATATTCACACGGATTGTAAAAAGAAAATTCAGGAAATCTATGGAGATCAAAATATTTGTTGAAATTTGAGCATTGTGATGAGCTATGGTGGTGGATCAAACACTAGAATCAACATCATTAACAAAGTGATTAGCAAATAATTAAGATATAATTAGTGGGTAATTAGCAAATAGATTAATGTAGGCATGGATACTCAAAAACTAGCAAGTTCTCATTAGGGCAATGCCTCAATTTATAGAGCTTACATCCAAGCATCAAATCTCACTGATTTCTCCTTGATTCACTCCACCTCTTTTCCCTGATTCTCTCCACCTCTTCAGTGTTCCTAGAATATCTCCCAGAATATCTCCACACTTCCTAGAATATCTCCACACTTCCTAAATCTTCTCATGCTACCCCTTATTCTCTCCCAGTAAATTCTTCTCACCTTTTCATAGGTTCTTTCACATTTACTCATTCTCTTTTATAGCCTCTAACCAAGGGCTTGTTCCCGCACACACCCTATTCACTTGTATATTTCAACACCTCCCCTCAAGTGAATACTCCTAGTACACCTAGACCCTATACCAAGTTTGCCTCCCCTTACTTGATACACCTCCCCTCAAGTTATCTTAGCACACCTGGACCCTGTATCAAGTTTCTCTCTTACTTGACAGTCCG